>NC_058131.1:113432374-113739709 GCF_016433145.1 Gracilinanus agilis | reverse complement strand
CTTGCCCAGGGTCACACAGCTGGGAAGTGGCTGAGGCCGGGTTTGAACCTAGGACCTCCTGTCTCTAGGCCTGACTCTCACTCCACTGAGCTACCCAGCTGCCCCTATATATGTATATTTTAAAAATTAATATATTCCAGGTTAAGAATCTCTGCTCTCATAACTATATATAAATTGCAGAAAAAGCGCCAGCCTGCATTGGGAAACCAAGTATCCTTAAATGCCAGGAGTTCCCTATTTGAATGAAATCACAAGTTCAGTCCTTAGCTCAGTCCCAAATCTATCTATCTATCTATCCATCTATCTATCTATCTATCTATCTATCTATCTATCTATCTATCTATCTATCTATCTAACTACATATCTATGTATCTATCTAGCTATATATCTTTCTTTGTATCTATGTATCTGTGTATTTATGTATCTATGTATCTGTGTATTTATGTATCTATGTCTGTCTGTTCATCCATCTGTCCAGCCATCCATTCATCTATCTACCTACCTATCTTTTTATCTATGTATCTATGTCTGTCCGTTCATTCATCTGTCCATCCATCCATCCATCCATCCATCCATCCATCTATCTACCTATCTATTCATCTATCTATGTAACTATCTATGTATCTATGTATCGATCTATGTATCTACATATCTATTTATGTATTTATGTATCTATCTATCTATGTCTGTCCGTTCTTCAGTCTGTCCATTCACCCATCTGTCCATCCCTCTGTCTATCTCTCTATCTCTCTATCTATCTGTCTGACTGTCTGTGTGTCTATCTATCTGTCTGTATCTATCTAATATACTACAAATAGCATGCAATACAATATAGTATATCATATGTACACAATATTGTATACTAAATTATATAATAAAGCATCTCTATACACACATCCATATGTGAGTGTATGTGTGTTATATACTTTACATAGAATGATTTCATGTTTCCACTCTAAGGGTTGCCCGCTTCTTATAAGGTTTGAGCTACCTAATCTAACTAGGAAGCCTGAGGAAAGTTCCCAGTCTAGCTTTCATGATTTACCTCTCCTACAGACTTTCCAAAAAAGTGACAAAAAGGAGCTAAAAAGCCTGACCCGTTGCTTTCTCCCATCCTTTTTAAGAAGGCTAGTTATTCTCCTGTGTATTGTCTTCACTAAAGACTAACTGTGCTACCTCATTGTGGTAGAAAGGTGATATCCTGGATTTCTTTTTAAGCCCTTACTTTCTGTTTCAGAATCAATACCATGTATTGGTTTCAAGGCAGAAGAGTGGTAAGGGGTAGACAATGAGGGTCAAGTGACTTGCCCAGGGTCGCACAGTGAGGATATGTCTGATACAGATTTGAACCCAGGACCTCCCATCTCTAGGCCTGGCTCTCAATCCACTGAGCCACCCAGCTGTCCCTGATATCCTGGATTTTTAAAGAATATGTCAATCAAATACAAACTCTGGTTATTCCTATCAAGCTGAATTGGCTTCAGGTATAGCCCCAGTTTCTGCAGATTGTCTAAGGACTGGCCTGGCCAAGTTCATTGAGGCTTATTGCCAAATTTTCCAGAGAGGAATACATTTTTTTCTCAGTCATAGCAGCTCTCAAAGATTTTCTAAGCCATAGAGGCACTATTGGTAGGAAGACTATCCACACCAATGAAATCACATTTTCCAGGTGCCAAGAGATTATCACTGATATTTTAAAAAAGAAATATTAAAATTAGAAACAGGTTAGAGGGGAGGATAAACATAAAAACAAACAAACAAACAAATAAATAGATAAATGAGCAAACAAACAAATATAAACAAATAACAAAGTTCAAGGAAAAGAATTTTAACCTGACATATTTAAACATACTTGCAACATAGGCTATACCCTTTCTGATATAAATTTAATTCATGTAGTCACCACGATGATGAAACGAAAGTAGGTTAGAAGCTACCAATCACTTGATCTTAGCAGCTAATAATGATGCCAGTTTAGAATTCAATCACAAAGTCTTCTAGAGGAGGAAAGTGAAAGATCATGAGTAGTATCTCATAAAGCATCTAGAATTAGTAAAAAAACAAACAAATATTTCCACAAAGTTTGGTGTGGTATACATTTAAGGAAGGTCATTCCCAAGAGCATTTAAAGATCAAATTGTAAGTCCCTTAAATCTGTTTTCCTCAGTTTCCTCATCTTTAAAATGAGCTGGAGAAGAAAATGGTGGACCACTCCAGTATCTTTGCTAAGAAAACCCAAAATGGAATCAGGTCAAGAAAGTGTCTGATAGGATTGAACAATAACAGATGTGTTTATTGTTTGTAGACCACAAAAAAACACTTGATTCAGGAGCTAAAAGGTTACTTAAGTTTCTCTTTCAACAAGGTGTCACATATGTACAATTAAAATTATATATCACCTGACCTCTTCCCATTGCTTATAAATTCGCACAGGTCTCCCTTATCCTAAAATAAGACAAAACAAACAAACCAACAATCCCAAATCTTCCCTTTACCACCTTCAAATTATTATCCCATAACTTCCCTACTTCTTATAGTTAAACTCCTAGAAAGAGCTGACATTCATCTTCTCTACTTTCTTAGCTCACACCTCTCTGCTCTCTAATCTATCTAATCTTTAGCTTCTGATCACACGATTCTACTGAAATTGCTCTCTTCAAGGCCACCATGGAGTTTTTTATGGATAAATCCAATAATCCTTTTCCTCAGGCATCTTGCTTGATCTCTCTGCTGTGTTTAAACACTGTTAATCTCTCACTCCTCCCGTAAACTCTCCTTCCTAGCATTTGAGCACATTGCTTTCTCCTGGTTTTCTCCCAATCCAACCAATCCTTCTCAGTATCCTTCGCAAGACCATAATTTCCTTCCATCAATGTCTGACTATGCCTAAGGGCTCTGTCCTGGGTCCTCTTCAGTCTTTATCCTATTTCAGTGACTTTATCAGCTCCTGTGGATTTAACTGTCATCTGTAGGGAACTCCTAAATCAGCTCTTTATCTCTCTTGTCAGTTCTGGTCCTACATCTCCAACTGCCTGAAGAACATCTCAATATGAATATCTGGTAGATATTTCAAAATCAACATGTCTCAGAATGAATGCCTTATCTTTCTTCTTAATCTCTCACTTTCTCTTAATACAATTGTTTCTCTTTAAATATCATCATTCTTTCAGTTACCTAGGTTTGCAACAACCCAACTCTTCACTTATTCCCACTCCCACATCCAATCAGTAGCCAAGTCTTGGTGATTCCACTTCCATAGCATTTCTTGCATACGTTCCCTTTTCTCCACTCAGAACCATCATCCTGATTCAGACCCTCATTTCTCTTCCCTTTACTACTTTAATAGTTTCCTGATTGCTATATGACTACAGAACTTCTCTGACTTCTCTAAAGTACCCCTAGGAAGCTCAGTATTGAGAAAACTACCAATCAGTCTTGGTATTCATACCTCATCACTATGTTGGCCTCTCTGATGGTGAACTGAGTTAAGGACTCCAAAATCTCCATTCAAGGGGAGAGCTTAGTACAAACTTTGAGATTTCTCTGACTTTTTTTTTTACCATGCTCCAGGAATTGGGAAAATCTCATCGTCTTGCAAGAGTCTTCAGAGCACAGGTACAAAGTCTTTTTTGAGGCCCCATATTCCTTTGTTATTTATTATTCTGATGTTCATTAGGAGTATTCAAGCTAGCCTTATCCCAAATCCCATCTCTGCCTTTTAAAAAAGGAAAAAGAGTGACTATTGAGGTTTACAGTCATCTTGATTGCCCAATGAGCAATTTTGTTTGGCCTGATGTATTGCTAGAATGTATTGACATGTCTAACTGGAAGCTCAGTGTATAACTATACAAAAAAAAAATTATCTCTAGAGAGCAACAAATACACTAAGTAGCCTGCACCAGGAAGTCCTGAGCTTATTCCGTAGACTGACACCAAGGAGGCACAGGATTAGTAAAGAAAAAAAGGAGAGAAAGGCAACTTTTCCAAAAGGTAGCTTTCCAAAGCAATTTTAATAAATCATTGATTCCAAAGCAGTCTCATCAAATTCACTTTCTTTTGGGGATTCTGATTTATCTTCTTTATCATGCCTTGATTCACTCTGAAATGCAGACAAATAAAGGCAAGTTCTCTCCCTCTGAATTAGTGGTCCTTGATCTTAAAAAGCTCTCTCTCTCTAATCTGTTCTATACACACACACACACACACACACACACACACATGTCCATGTGTATTTTTGTATACTATGGTTGACTTTAAAGAAACGCTTGTTTTCTTTTTTAAAATAGTCACCTAAAACAATATGAATATAGTCAGAGAGGAGAAGGAGATGAAGTGGAGGAGGAGGAGAGGAAATGTATGCTTTAATCTGTATGCTGAGTCCACTAGCTCTCTATGTGAAGGTAGCATATTTCTTCATGAGTCCTTTAAAGTTGTAGTAGGTGATTGTGTTGATCAATTACTGAGTCAAAGTTGATGATTTTTTACAATTTTGCTGTTATTGCATAAATTGTTCTTTTCTTTCTGCTCATTTGAAGCAGTTAAAACAAGTCTTCCCTGGTTTTTCCAAAACTGTATCTTTCATCACTTAATAGAGTACAATAGCATTTAATTGCACATATATACCAGAACTGTTTAGCTCTTCTCCAACTAATGAGCAACCTCTCAGTTTCCAGTTCTTTGCTACTACAAAATTTCCTGCTATAAATATTTTTGTATATATACATTTCCCTCTTTCTGTCATCTCTTTGAGATATATGTGCCAGTTGCAGAAACAATGGGTGAAATGGTATGTACAGCTTAATAGCTTTTGGGTCATTGTTCCAAATTGCTTTCTGGAATGGTTCGACTAGTCAGACTAATCCACAGCTCCATCAGTAGTGCATCAGTGGGCCTATTTTTCTCACCCTATCCAGAATTTGTCATTTTCTTTTTTGTCATATTAGACAACCTGATTTTAATGTGTATTTCTCTAAGTATTAGTGATTTAGAGAATTTTTTCACATATTGATAGTTTGGACCTCTCCCTCTGAAAACTGCATTATCCATATCCTTTGACCATTTATCAGTTGGGGAATGACTCTTGTGCTCTTAAATTTGACTTAGTTCTCGATAGATCTTAGAAATAAAGTCTTTATCAGAGAAACTTGTTACAAAGATTTTTGTCCCAGGTTCCTGCTTTTCTTCTCATTTTAGTTGCATTTGTTTTGTTCACACAAAAACTAAAAATTTTATGTAATCATAAGTTTCTATTGTACCCCCTGTGAGCCTCACCATTTCTTATTTTGCCATGAATTCTTACCTTATCCATAAATGTTACAGGTAATTTCTTCCATGATCCACTAATTTGCTTATGTCACCCTTTATGTCTAAATCACATACCCATTTTGGACTTAGGTTGGTATTTAGTATGAGATGTTGGTTTATATTTAGTTCATGCCAGACCATTTTATAGTTTTCCCAATGATTTTTTTTGAATAGTGGGTTCTTTCCCCAAAAGCTGTGATCTTAGAGTGTTATCAAACACTGGATTCCTGTGCTGATTTGCTTCTGTTGTGTACTTAATTTGTTTGACTAATCAATCTATCTATTTCTTACCAATTGTTTTTGATGATTATAGTATAGTTTTTAATAATATAGTTTGAAATCAGGTACTGCTAGGCTCTCTCCTCTCCTATTTTTTTAATTGATTCTCTCAAAATTCTTTTTTGTTCCACCAGTTGAATTTTTATTATTTTTAGAACTATAAAGTAATTTATTGATAGTTTGACTGGCATGACATTGGATAAGCAAACTAATTTAGGTAGAATCGTCATTTTTAGTATATTGTCCCAGCCTACCCATGCACAATTCTCCACTTGTTTAGATCTGGTTTTATTTGTGTGAAGACATAGTTCCATGTGTGTCTTGGCAGGTAGATTCCCAAGCATTTTATACTGCCTATAATTATTTAAGTAGAATTTTTCTTTCTGTCTTTTCCTGTTGGGTTTTGTTGGTAATATACGATATTAATGGTTTGTGATGGCTTATTTCATATCCTGCAACTTTGGTGAAAGTTGTTCATTATTTCTATTAGTTTTTTATTTTATTTCCTGGATTCTTTAAGTAAATCATATCATTGGCAAAAAGTGATCATTTTTTTCTTCATTACCTATGCCGATTCCTTTAGTTTCTTTTTCTTGTCCTATTGTTATAGTTAGAATTGTTCATTGTTTTATCCTTCATTTTCAAAGAAGACCAATGATATCTGTAAGAATAATGAGAGCCAAGTAACCAATGTTATGATAGAGGAGAAGATAAAGTCTATGAGGGGGTGAGACTCTCTTCTAGCTCTCCCCTCCTGCTGATTATGCACTGCCGAGACTTTGAGGGGGTGTCACCCAGAAACTGGGTGACCTGGATGGTCGTGCTGCCCCACAGAAGTTGGGGATGAGGCTTCCCTATAAGAGGAGGTATGGGATACTCCAATCCAATTCTGAATGAGGAGGGGGTTCACGCAAGCCTCCCTTGAGGTCAGTCAACTTCACAGTGGCTGGTCTGGCTCCAAGATGGAGGCAGCCGGACCAAGCTGTGATTCCTCTCCCCCTTGTTGTCTCTCAAGCACTCTGGAACGCTATCTGACTAATGAATGGCTTTTATTAATCACAATTCAGGGATTGAGGAAAGGGGTGAAGGGCAGAGGGATTTTGGGGTGCCCTCTTCTCTATTTCTATGGGGTCCATCACTCAGGTGGGAACCTTTGGGGTTCCCACTCCTAAGAGTTCCCCCCCCTTGTCCCTTCTCCTTCTGTTTCTATTTCTGTCCTTTTCTATAATTGTAAGTCAGACTGGAAAGGGTTTCTCAGCAAGGTCGGGCAATGGGGGAAGGAACCTAAGAGATCGCTCCCAAAATCGAGTCCAGACACTTAGTTTTCTGGGTGGTTGAAGTCTTGCTGGGTGAGAAGTGATGGGATGCCTTTGACCACGGATCGGGGTTTCAATGTCCAAAGAAAGATCCTCAGGAATCCCTCAGGACTGGATTCGAGCTGAGATGTTCTCCTCCCTCTCTCAGTCCTCCGCCAGAAGTCCTTCCTTCTCCTTTTCCTCCAGAGAGTTACCCAGCATTCTCTCTCTGGTCCCAACTGTCAGTAACTGCCACCAACGGCCCTCTTCTGGCTCTTTTTGTCCCATTCCCCATCCTTACATATCACAAGAGTGATGTCCTTGCTTGTACATGAATTGGATTTAAGTGAAACCAAGTTACTCAAAGTCATTGGCTTCATTCTCTTTCAGAATCACTGAAGTCTAGTGGCAGGACAAAATTTAAAAATTGATAATGGTCAGGATGCAGTGGATGGCATAGAATTTCTTAGTAATGGTGAAAATGGACATCCTTGCTTTACTTGTAGTCTGGTTGCCTAGAAAGGCATCTAACTTATATTCACTTCACAGATTAATGTTTGTTCTTGATTTTAGATAGATTGTACTTATTTTAAAGAAAGATCCATTTATTTCTATTCTTTCTAGTGTTATTTTTTAAACCTTTACCTTCCATCTTAGAATCAATACTGTATATTGGTTCTAAGGTAGAAGAGTGGTAAGGGCTAGGCAATGGGGGTCAAGTGACTTGCCCAGGGTCACATAGCTAGGAAGTATCTGAGGTCATATTTGAACTCAGGACCTCCCATTTCTGGGGCTGGCTCTCAAACCACTGAGCCACCCAGCTGCCCCCTATTTTTAGTGTTTTTAATAAGAATGGGTCTATTAAAAAAAAAGAATGGGTCTATGTTTTATCAAGAGCTTTTCCTGAATCCATTGAAATAATCTGATTTTCATTGGTTTCATTATTAATATGGTCATTTATGTTTATAATTTATTGAAAATATGGAACATTTTCTAATATTGCATTCCTGATGTAAGTTCAACCTGGTCATAGCATGTGATCTTTGTGATATTGCTATCATTTTCTTGCTAGCATATTTAAAAATTTTTCATCAATATTCACTTAGGAAATTTGTGTGTAGTTTTCTTCTCTGTTTATCTTCCCCTGGTTTAGATATCAAGACTACATTTGTATCATAGAAGAAACTTGGTAGGATTCCTTTACTTATTTTTCAAGTAGTTTATGTAGTATTGAAATTGATTATCCTTAAATGTGTTTGTTAGAATCTTCTTATAAATTTATCTCCTCTTTGGTTGTTATTTGCCCCCACCCTTTTGAAAGTTCATCTGTATCTTGTTCAATTTCTAAGTTAAGTCTCAATGGATAAAAAGTCAGGCCTGGAGATGGGAGGTGCTGGGTTCAAATCTGATCTCAGAAACTTCCTAGCAGAAGGTATGGGCTTTAAAAAAAAAAAAAAGCAAGAAGAGAAAAAAATTCAGGAAAGCCAGTGAACATGTCAAAAAAAGTCTGACTTTATAGGAAATATTCTACACCCATAGACTTGTGAACTCTGTAAAGGAGTGCCTTCTTATATTTCTTCTTTGAGCCAAGCTTGGTCATTGTTAATTTTGTTATTTATTATTTATATAATTTGTATAATTATATGTAATATATAAAAAATTATTCTTTGTATAATTGTTCCTTGTACATCGCTGACATCGTGGATATTGTTTTACTTTCCTCAGCCCATCTCCAAAGTATGGTTCTGTGCATGTTTGATAAACAGTCAAATTTCTGAGCATTGTTCATTTGTGTGCTTTAAGTAGTGGGATTCCATTACACGTTTATAGTGCCCCCTGGTGCCAGAATCTCATGAACTTTTCTGGATTTCTTTTGGACTTAGACTCTTTGAGACTTCTAGACCAGTGGTTCCCAGCAATTTTTGTTTCGCAAACACTTTTCAATGAGAAAAATGCATTATGGACCACTAGATGTACTTATTATTTACAATAACTTCAATGATAGCTTTTGTCCCCCATTCTTCAAATTAAAGCATACTCTATTTAATTATAAGTATGTAACCATTTAACCTAGATAAACACAAAATTATAAAGCTCAAATTATAAAATGATTACAAATATTTTCTGAGGGACATTGTGTGAGAATTAAAGGTGATTCAGCAAGATTTCATAAGCTTACTATTATTTATAAGATTTCATATTACATTTTATTTTGCAAATTTTATCAAATATAAGTAACATTTTAATGAAATAAATTACAAAACTGAAACCATTTAACAGAATAGAATAGTCATATCTATGGGCTTAATTTTGATTTTGGATTTTTAAATTTGTACATAGGTTTGCAATATTTGGGTTAAAAAAAAATCTTCTATGGTCCTGCATTGTTTACTTGTGCATTTTGAGTTAAGCCAAGAATAAAGTGAAAATGATTACTCCCAAATATGTAGTGGACAATGGTAGAACTTTATAAGCTCAGCTTGATGACTGATCTAATTTTAATATATTTATTAATATTTAGATAACTAATTTATTAAAGTTTAAGTCACCTAACCAGTCAAGGAAAGTGAATAGCTAGTTAGGATGAAAGATACTTGCTTTTCTAGTAGTTAATGACAACTGTTATGTTAAGTAATAGATATACTTAAAGTTAAATTGCAGAATTTTAAAAACTATATATATATAATATATATATATGGCAACTTTTGAAAGTATCTTTAGACATGACTTTCTTCTGTTTTACCATTGGCAAAACAGTCACACGCTCATAGAAGTTAATAAAAAATTCTAAATGCCTGTATGTGCCAGGCACTGTGCTAGATGATGGCAAATTAAACTAAAAATGGAATTCTCCTTGCCTTCAAGGAGCTTATATTTTTTCAGAGGCAACAACACATTCATGTTGTAATCCAAATGGGCAGTACAATTTCCCCTTGTCTCGAAGGGAGGGCTCAGAAGGGGAATGAGTGCAGGAGTTATGGGAGAAAGAGAAGCTGCAATTCAGAAATGTGAATGGACAAAGGGGGAGAAGTTCCAGCAGGGATTTCTTGATTCCAGTTGATATTAGAAACTGGATGTTTGAAGGTGGTTGATCCTATTGGCTTTCATGCCTCTAGTTGGGACCCTGATGGTTGTGGCTGATCTCTTCCTCTTTAGGAGACTGAGAAAAATGATAGCACACTTTAATTCCTCCCTCCCTTCCCTTTTCCTCTTCTTGTAGATAATCTCAAAATTCTGGTTTTGGATTATGGATTTGTATAATATTTTGGAAGCTGGATTACTCTTGATATAAGATTATGAACAGTAATAACTCCATTGTGATTGTGTATGCTCTTATTTGCCAGTGGTGAGGAGTGGGGAGATTAAAGAGTCAGTTAAATGACTTGTGAAATATAGAGAAAAAAGGTTTGTACATCAGATCAAAACATCAGTTTTTTGGTTTTTGCCTCAAGGTGGAAGCTGAGTCAAATGAGAATCTTGTGGCTTTGGTTAATTAATAACTTGTAAAAGTTTCCTAAGATCAAAGAAGATTGAGCAATGCAGATTTAGGACTTCCATTTATTTTTTTCACAGGCAAAAAACATAAGCCTTGCCACCATGGCCATTTTGTTGAAGGGAGAATGTGGTAAACCACACTCTTTCCTATTGCTTTCTCCCTGTTACTCCATGTAGTGAGGACAACGACTGTGTGTATTGGTTCCAAGGCAGAAGAGTAGTGAGGGCTAGACAATGGGAGTTAAGTGACTTGCCCAGGGTCATACTGCTAGGATGTGTCTGAGGTCATATTTGAACCCAGGACCTCCCATCTCTGGGACTGGATCTCAATCCACTGAGCCACCCAGTTGCCCCCATGATGTATTCTTGTAACTAAAGCTTCTCTTGCTGAATTCTTCCTTTTTTCACTAAGCAAATACTACAAATCACGGGAAAAGAACACAGCCTCTTTCTCTCTAGAGATGTCATTTTCTGTGCTCACATAAATATCACCTACCCTTGGGGTCCATCTGTCCCTCTAGCTGGAGAAGGTGTAGGGTGGAGGGCTCTTCCTAGATCTTCTGTTTAAGGAAGGTACCCAGAGCAGTCATCTCATCATTTCCCACTGGCTGCAAGTCTGGACAGGGAAGGGAAGGTAGGTGGCTCATGGCACAAAGTGCTGGGTCCGGAGTTAGGAAGGCACAAGTCCAAATCCAGGCTCAGCCTAGCTGTGTGATCCTGGGTAAGTCACTTAATCTCTGTTCATCTTCATCTGCTGGAGAAGGAAATAGCAAACCACTCTAGTACCTTTGCCAAGAAACTCCAAATGGGGTCACAGAGTTGGATGTGACTGAAACAACTGAACGACTGCCATCGACATCATCATTCCCTTTGAAATCTCATGGTTCTATGAGGCCACATCAACCCTAATCTCATAGCTCGGTAATCTCTGCCCCTCCAACCCCTCCCTCCCTCTGGTTGGAAAAGATGAAGAGTAGAGAGTAGAGAGCTTCTCCCAGATGCTCCATTTAAGCAGGGTTTCTAGGGTAGTCATCTTATCAATTTCCACCCAGCCAAACTCCATCCATGGACTTCATGATGCTCTTGTGTGGGATATCTGCTCTGGTCCCCTGCATTTTCTTTTGTGTGTGTGTGTCTTCTCCCATTCGATTGTGAGATTCTTGAGGGCAAGAACTGTTTTTTGTTTCTCACTTTGCATCTCCAATACTTAGCACAGTGCCTGACACACGGTAGGCACTTAATAGATGTTTATTGATTGACTGATATGTAATCACATATTCACCAAGTACATAGAAGTGAAACTCTCCAGATGTAAATAATGCAACAGTAGGAAGAGCTACTCCCTCTTCACTAAGAGAGTCTTAGTAAATTTAGCCTATCTCTAGTCTCCACCTGTATGAAGGGCTATGAACGTTATCTCATTAATGTCCAGAAGCCAGAACAATACCTTAGAGTCCAACAGCAAAGCAGAATGAATAAAGCCTGACACAGGGCGAGCTGCAAGATGAGCTATCAGCTACCTTACTATTGTTAACTACTGACATGCTGGATTTTTTAGAAGTTGAAAGGAAGGTATATAATTTAGCCTTGGGGTAAAACCAGGCAAGATCTCACAGAAATTTAGTGTCAATACCTTTTTCCTGAAATGAAAAGCTGGCTAAAAAAATTAGGTGTAAATAAAGACTTGTTAACTAGATGATAAAATTAACCTCTGCTAAGAAAGGGATTCAGTACCATTTTATTATTTTAAAAGCCCCTTAATCCTTTGTTGAAATTCTCAGTAGTTTAGCAGGATGTATGTTCATCCTCATTTTATTTACTTAAAACAAAATTTTAAAAAATTTGCCCCCATTACATGTAAAAACAATTTTTAACATTCATTTAAAAAAGTTTTGAGTTCCAAATTCTTGCCCTTCTGTCCCTCCCTTCTACTCTGTCCTTCATTTTTCCTGAGACAGTAAATAATCACCATGGAGTTTACATATGCAATCATGTAAAAGGTTTTTTCCACATTGGTCATTTTGTGGAAGAGACCTTGGATTTTAAAAAAGGAAATATATCATGTTTCAGTTTTCATTCAGACTCCATCAATTCTTTCTCAGAAGACACATGGCATTTTTCATCATGAGTCTTTGGGATTGTCTTGAATCATTGTATTGCTAAGAATAATTAGTTCATTCACTGTTCATCAAGAAATATTGTTGTCACTATGTACAATATTCTTCTGATTCTTCTCACTTCACTTTGCATCAGTTCATGTAAGTCAAGATTTTTCTGATATCATCCTGTTAATTTCTTATAGCACAATAGTATTCCATCACTATCATAAAATACAGCATGTTCAAATGTTCCCTGATAGACCACCTCAATTTCTAAGTCCTTGCTATCACAAAAAGATCTTCAATAACTATTTTTGGACAAATAGGTCCTTTTCTCTTTTTATATCTTTGGAATATAGATCCAAAAATGATACTAAGGGATCAAATGCACAATTTTAGGGTCCTTTGAGCATTGTTTCAAATCACAACTCCACCAACAGTGTATTAATGTCCCAATCTTCCTGCATCCCCTCTAACATTTTCCTTTTCTGTCATATTAGCCAATCTTTATCCTCATTTTAAAAGACTCCCAATGTCTCATGTTTGACAAGACACTTCATTTTGGAGGGGGGGTCAGCTATTTAGGAGAAAAGGCAATAACATGGAGTAATATTTTTAATGAATGAAAATTCACTTTTTCCCACCTCCAATTCCATTGAAAAAGAAACAAAACAAATCTCTATTACAAACATGTATTTTTTTTTTTTTTTATCCTGGGACTCCATTCTAGGAGCATAGGGCCACAACCAGTAGGCAATGGGTCACTCAGGGTCACCCAGCTGGGAAGTGTCTGAGCCCAGATTTGAACCTAGGACCTTTCATCTCTAGGCCTGGCTCTCAATCCACTGAGCTAGCCCAGCTGCCCCTACCTTAGGTTGCAGTTTCTTTAGCAGATGTAGTTTTTACAGGGTGGGGTTGCTAGCCCCACGCCCAACCCTCCTCCTTTTTTATCCGGGCTAGGGACCGTCCTTAGCCCAGGAGTGGTAAGGGTGGGCGATAGGGGTCAAGTGACTTGCCCAGGGCCACACAGCTGTTAAGTGTCCGAGGCCGGACTTGAACCTAGGACCTCCAGTCTCTAGGCCTGGCTCTCAATCCACTGAGCCACCCAGCTGCCCACAAACATGTATAATCAAGCAAAATAAATGTCTGCATTGACGACAACCAAAAAAAATCCAATCTATATTGAGTCTGTCATCATTTCTCTTTCTGAAGATGAATAACATGTTTTTTCTTTCAGTCTTTTGGAATTGTCTTCGGTCACTCTGCATGGATCAGTTTCTAAGTCTTTCAGATTGTCTTTTTTTATATGCTATTGTTTAAATCAACACTGTGTATTGGTTCCAAGGCAGAAGAGTGGTATAAGGGGTAGGTAGTGGGGGCTAAATGACTAACCTAAGGTCACACAGCTAGGAAGTATCTTTTAACCCAGAACCTCGTCTCTAGACTTAGCTCTCAATCCACTGAGCCATTGGTCCACTTTACCATCAAGTTCTGATACGGACAATTTTAAGAGTTTTAATTTCTTCATCTGAGAACTATCTGCTCTTATCTTTTGGTCATGTTTCATTGGGGAAGGCTTGGATTCTTATAAATTTGACTCTGTTCTCCATATAATTGAGAAATGAAGCCTTTGTCAGACACTTGCTACAAATTTTTTTCTCCCAGTTTTTTGTTTTACTTTTAATCTTGATTGTAAAAGTTTTGTTTGTATAAAAAACTTTAAAATTGTAGTTTTGAGGGGAACACATATCCTCTCTCCACATTAAAATGCATAATAGTTTATCCTTGTTTAGTTGTTTATAGTAGTTTGCTCAAGTTTACCTTTTTATGTTTTCCTTCACTCCTATGTTTGCACTTCAAAATTTTATGTCTTCTTATCAAGAATGTTTCATTGAAGTTACATTTTCCCTCTATAGGATTATACTCAATTTTTCTGGGCATATTGTTTTTAGTTGTAAGAACCTTTGCTTTCTGGAGTATCATATTTGAAGTTCTGTGTTCCTTTACAATTGTGACACCTAAATTGTATGTGATCTTGATGGTGGCTCCTTGATCCTAGGATTCTTCTTGGTTCTTTGCAGTACTTCTTTGACCTGGAAGCTAGAATTTGGCTATGATGTTCCTGAGTTTTCATTTTGGGCTTTTTTCCAGGGGGAGACTCGCAGATTCAACGTCTAGTCCACTTACCCTCAAGTTTTAAGAGATGTAGGCAGTTTTAAGATTTCTTGTCTGATGGTCTAGGTCCTTTTTTTGGAGGGGGGGATTTAAGATTTCAAATAGTCCAGTGATTTTTCAAAAATTGTTTATTTTCCAGGTTAGTTGTTTTTGTTCTGAGGTAGCTTAAATTTTCTTTTTATTTACAGTATTTCAATTTATTTTTAATACTTCCAGACTCATGAGGTTTGGGTAAGATTATGTACCTCATACCAACCTGTTAATTCCCTTTCTAAATCTTTCTTCTTAGCTCTCAGTTCTTTTCCAATTTTACTTTCTAATACTTGCATTTAATTTATAGAAAACATTAAAACAAAACAAAAAACTCTTGCTATATTTCTTCCAGAAATTCTCCTTGAATTTTTGCCCAGTTGTTTTCACTTTGAAACTTTGCCTATCGATATTTTTGAGTCATTCTCCTCAGTTTTTTCAACTTTAGTGTGTCTGTAATTACCTTATTTTATTATTTAGTATATAACATAAATTTAACTTTTGCAAACTTTTGTTTTCAGAATACTATTATAGCCAAGGAGACTATGTAGAAAATTAGTTTTATGGATGTTATCTTGATATACAAACCACCTAACGAAAACTGCATTAATTTCCTCTTGTAGATAAACCTATCTTCATAGTTGTTTTTGTGTCATACTGATGAACTCTGCATTATAAAATCCTGTATTATTCCTTCGACTGTGTTTTATGTAGGAAGAGGTAGGAGAAGGAAAGAATAAAAAAGTTGAACTCTTCAAAATATATTGTAAATATTAAATAACATTTAAATTACCTATTCTGGTGGGAATGTTTTCTTTCTTCTAACATACTTTTTTCTTTTTTCCCTTCCTTCAGATATTATGTCTGGGTTCTTTAAAATTTCAGGGGGAAGCTTTCTCTTGGGAATTATTGCCATTTTTCTTGGTGGGGGTATTAAAAGTGTTATTCAGGGATCTCTGGTGCAGGTCAGACTTGTATCTAATTCCAAGCTATTAGTGCTCCCAAAGGGTTCTTATCCAGGGTAACATCTGACTGTCCCATACTTGGTCCTAGCTCTGCAAATTTCTGACCTAGGTTTGATAGCATTACTCCCAGTTGGAGTTTCAGTAGACTACTGTTGTATCTGTCATGACTGGCCAGTTGGAAAGCCCTGTAGGTCTAAAGGAAAAGAAATGTAGGCTCCCCTTTGGGTTATGATCCTTGCCTTTGTTATTCTGCTACAGGCTTCAGACTGGGGTGGAAGCCAGACCTGAGACTGCTCAGCTGGTGTCAATCACAAAGTTTTCTCTTGTTTCTTGCTTAGAAAGCAGCTAAGGCCCCTTCACCAGGAGAGCCATCTCTTTGTGCAGGTTCCTTCCTTAGTCCACTCTGGGCCTGCAGGGGAGTAATAGAACTGACAGCTGGTACATATTCCGGTCTCCAGCATTAGGACAGGTTTCTGTTGTTATGGATCTGGACCCTCTTCTTGCCAGGATGCAGTTTTAGTCTGCTTTTTGATGCTGTGCTGGATATTCTGAGACTGTTTCTGGCTAAATTCAATGACCAGTCACTTCTAGGTGAGCTCTTAGCCCAGTGCCTGACATGGTATGCTTAATAAATGCTGATTAATTTGACTAAAATTAGGCTAAAATATAAAATCACCTTATAATAAAATTTATGAGTAAAGCAAATTATAGAGTATTTTGCAGCTTACCTACATTATGGGGAAGAATGAAGGAATGATTCAGAACAACAGACTATTGAAACAACTTAGTTAAATAAATTCAGTTAGCAATTTTTCATAATATTTATTTTGGTTAAAGAGGTGGGAACTCAAAGTTATTGCAGGGTATGTTTGGCAAAGAAAATGTCATTAATACAGTTTTATTAAAACATTAATTGTATTTATGCTATGTAGTACAGACAGACATTAACAAAAATAAAAAGCACATCTTGAAGAGAATCAAATTCTGAAATACTCTGGCATGTAAAAATGGCACAATCACACACACACAAAAATTAATCCAGTGGTCCAATCCCCTCTAGGAGAAGCAGCTTACTCTTTCCGCATCAGTAAATAGAGAAAGAATATATTCCTCATATTGTTGTGGGTCTTATAACAAAGTTTATATGAAAAAGCCTAGATCCTTTTGCCAGGCAAAATATATTATACCAAAACTCTAATACTGAACAGATATTATTACACAGTAAACCATTCTATTTGAAAAACTTATGATCTAATTTTAAAAACATAAAATAGAATACAATTTCTGAATAGGAAACAAAGACTTTGGCAAAGCCATACTTTTATTTTCACAAAGAAAATAAAATGCAGCTGCAAAATCCTTTAAGTAAATTAGAAAGAATACTTGAATACTTGTTTGGAATAGTGATTTCTCTATGTGTAAATTGAGTGCAACACTTAACATGTCAATTAAAAGCTGCCACCTCACATAACTAAATCTGCTTTTCAATTTAAATATTTTGAATAATTTTAATTAAAAATGAAATGAAGGCTGAAAAATACAGATAGTGCATTTTAAGGAGGTTTTTTTTTTTTCCCAGAGATTTAAGTAAAAGTAATTTCCAAACACATCATTTACTATGTGCTTATGGTTTGGAACTAATTTTCCCTGAGCACTCTTTCTGCTTGGCTTGAAAAATTAAAACATGATCTGCAGGATACAATTTTCTTGTGATTTCTTTTAAGGACACACAGTTGTGCCCCTACCCAATGTACACAAACATCTGTCTCTCTAGATAACTCTAGAGCAATTAGTAATATCACTGTAAAATGTGAACTATTTTAATGGTTGTAAAATAAATATTTGAAATTTGGGACCCTATTGTACTCAGGGTACTTCACCAAACTGAAATGATTTAGTATCCAAAGACTAATAGTTATTCTACCAGATTCAGAATGACACTAGTATCACAGAAGGAACCCCATAATTATCTGCACTTTCAGATCACTGAACAAATGTAAAAACATTTGTCTAGAAAGAGGAAGAAAAAAATGGACTCATAGTAAACATTTTTATTTTTATGTGATAAAGCTAGAAAAATGAATCCTGCCCAACATACAAAAAAATTACTTTAACCTTCAAATTTTAAACACTGCAATCTTGGGGTCTTTGTTGCTCTCTAGATACTCATGCAAACCTACATAACATCATTGGGAATTACATTGCACATACTGAAGACCAATAAGGTATCCCAAGATGTATAATTGAAATGTTATAATACTAGTTAATGCACATGCATGGTAACACTGCCAGCTGTATTTCAGTCACTTTTTAATGTTAAAAGAAAAAAAAAACCACCAAGAAAAAAATTTAGAATTTAGGCCTCTTTCCTTTCAAAGAAATAAATTAGGGGTCTCAAATATTAGAATTTTAAAAATTGTGCAAATTTATAAATATTTTCTACATAGCATAACTTATTAAAAAGCAGATTAAATTTAACTAGTTGCATATTTACAAATTTCATTTTTTTTACAAGATCTAACTGGAAACCTGGTTCATTCTTCTTAGTAATGTGATTAATGTGGCTTATAGTATTCAATAGATTAAGTCACTTAAAAGATTAAGAAGGTAGCCTTCCAAATATCTTCAAAAAATGAACAATTCCAGATGACAGAACTGCCTTCTGCTATTTGATATCTTTTTTTGAGGTGTCTTATACAGGACGATTTTGACCGAAACGACTTTTAGACCTAGATTAAAATACAAAAATAAACAAATGAAAATTAAAATGAAGGTTTGAGATTTTATTCTATATCATTTGGATAGTAGTTAGTAATAAAAAAGGTACAGACATATAAATTTAAATTTTACTGGTATACATTCTCACTAAAGTTCTACTCTGATGTCTCACTGTGACCCAGAGATTATCTCGGGTTCTTAATGTCAGAGATGAAAAGGGTCAGGCCCAGGGATTAATTTAGGAACAGTGTAAAATGCTGAGATCTGAAATCAGGGAACCTTAATTCAAATCCTACCCAGAGCCACTATTTATTTCCTTTGCAATGCTGGGCAATTCAATTAATCTTTTGGGTTTTTCAGTGTCCTTATTGATTAAAAACGAGGGGATGGACAGGTAAACTATAATCCTAAGAATGACCATTCTTAATCTATGATACTAGGTAAATTCAAAGAGGCTTATCACCAAATGTTGGCCATTATTTGAATATAATGAATTTCTTTTACGTTATGGCAACTCATGAGCTAAGATGTTAACTGTTTCTGATAAGTGAAACTTGTCTGATGAAATCATGGTTTTTTCCTATGGTACAGTACATAGTAAAAGCACTTTTTAATAGGATCATCAATTTAGTTAGAAGGAATTCTCAAAGTCATTTATTTAGTCCAACCCCTCATTTTATAGATGAAGAAACTGAGGCTTACAAAGGTCAAGTGACTCCCCTAAGGTTACCTAGGAGCACGGGGCAGAAGTAGGATTCCAGAGCTTCTACACCAGTAGTTGGCTCAGAGCAAAGTTGCATTAGACTCTACAATGTCAGTGACATTTTAAACTTTCAGCAGTTTAAAATAGCACTAATTCTTTTGTGATACCCTATAAATCTACTATAGTTATAAAGTTAGCATTCTGAAATTTTGCACAAATCTCTGTCAAGATTTTAAAAATACAGTTCTGAAACTATTTAATAAGTATTGGAATTTTGTTTTCTGAAAAATACCATGATTTTAAATTATTTATCCAATCAGATTTTAAGTTGGGCAGGTAAACAGAGATTTAAGCAACATTTTAAAAATATTTTTTTTGATATGAAGTTTAACATACTCCAGACAAAAGGTAAATTCTTCCTATGTTACTCATGCAATTTAAACTGAAATGCAATTTCAAAATTCATGCTTTTTTCTTTGCCCTAATGCAGGTACTTATTTACCTTGTGTTTTTATCTGTACTGCTCTGCCGTGCCGTGACTGGAATTGAGGCCTTGACTTGAGCTTCAAGCCTAGAATAAATACCACCCGCAAACTGCAAAGTAAATAAATTAAATGATGAAGCTATTCTACTTTGATCTTAATAATTCCTTTGTTTATTAGTGACACCATTTTTGAATTCTGAAAATTTATTTTAAATTTAAAGATCTGGAAGATAATAGATGTTAACCCTGTAATAACAAATGCATGATTGCCTTCTACTTATAAGCACACTGATAGTTATAGCTGCATAGTACAATCAATTGATTACAAACTGTTAATAGCTACTAATTATTTGGACAGAAGGTATTAATTAAACAATTATATCAAATTTTTGAGAAAATCATACGGTACATGGCTAGTAGTGTCAAAAATGAATTAAGAACTGCTAACAGAAACATACATATCATAAAATTTGTTGTAAAAGCATGTCGTAAACCATATAAAGTTCATAGGTAGGTTGGGTAATGGTTAATAACTCCTGTGCGCTTTTATATTTGTTTATGGAGCTGAATTACACAGGCCCCAGACCATTAATTGAGTTCTTAAGTATTTTATCTGAAACATGTTTTACTTTCCTATGATAAAAACAAAATTAGAATGAAGGCATACTAAAAAGGATACTAAAGCATAATTCTTACTTCCTTTCCTTCCTTTGATTTGACTCGATCCACATCACCAAGTCGCATTTTTATTAGGTGCCCTGTAATTTCAGACATCCGGCGCTGATCTGAACATAATAAACAGTAAAATCTGTTTACTTTCTTGTAAGGAAGCTATTACCTGAAGACCCTAAAAATCAAGACTTTAGGAATATATTTTGGAAACATTGCTCAGTAAACATGTCTTTATATGACCTAGGTATGAATAGGCTGCAAAGTTATTTCTTCATGTATTCTCTGGTGTTTAACAGATAGCCACAAACCAGGAAAACAATCAGTAGAAGCAGAGTGCGGAGGAAAGGAGAAAGGAAGGGGTGGAAGCTTTGTGTATTACCCTTGGGGTTTAAGTCTTGTCTAGGTAAAGTCAGACAATAGCTAAATAAAAGAGGATTTGTACTGGGCTTGCCTAATATAAAATACAGATGGTCTCTTAAGAAATTGGATAATTCTAGACATTCCAAAACTTTTAGGATCCATAAAGAAGTCAGGGAGAGAGAATTTTTGAAAAAGGAAAAGACAGGACAAAACCAGTGTACTCCCAATTGTCCAAACTTCACTTGCAAAATCAGAAAATTTTGTGAGGGACTTGATGTCCCTTGATTTGTACTTTGGGAGTAAAAAGAAAGTTTATCTGAAATATTTACAGAATTTGATATTCAATATGACTAGATTCCAGGCCCCCCCATCTCCCCAAAAAACAAAGGAAAGTAAGATTTACTCAAGCTCAGGCTTTCAAAATTAGGCCAATTTTATTTTTGCTTGAGTTTAATATCATTATATTGATGACTACACATATGTTCTGAGAGCAATCCTATGTATCAGTAAAAATATTAGTTTTTTGTGACTGATCACATAACTGAGCCTTTTTGGATAGACAAGAGGAAGATGAAAGAAATTTACAAGAGTTAAGAGTGAATAGGTTTACTTTTGGACAAATAAAGACTGTAAGTTAGACCAATATACTGTAAATTATTTTGTTTTTATTTGAATAATTTCTTTCTCAAAGCAAAAACATAAAAATTGGGAAAAGTCAGATGATTATTTTATTATAAAATTGAAAACCATAAAGAAAAATAATACACATAACACACGTGTATGTGCAAGAGGCAAAAATCTTACCCTATCCCCACAGCATGTAACAAGTGAGAATCAAAGGAGAAATTAAAGAATAAACAAGGAAAATGCTTTTTGAGAATTCCATCTTTCCTTCCAAGCCTGGCTCAAATTCTGCCATCTTTAGACTTCATTTTTCTTTTTTATAAGTCATAATTAGTATGCATACAATGTAATTCTGCTGATTTTAATGAACATTACTTAGTATGGATCTTCCCAAATTTCTTGTTTCATAATTGTTTTATACTGTATCATTAACATTCTGTTACATTAAGATACCCTAGTTTATTCAAGTGATCTGATTTTTGGACACACTGGTTAGTTTTGGTTTTGTGTAGAAAAATAGCTCTACAATAGACTATTGGCATTTCTTGTCCAACTGACAAGGTTTGATGGACTCAGTGGCTATGCACTAGTTTGTTCATTAGGAATATACCTTCTAACCATTGTGCCTTGGGAAATGGCCTTGAAAAGCTAAAGCCAGAAGATGATAGCTGCGAAGAGTTCATCAACAAGCGATTGGCAAAAATGCTCAGAAAAGCATTATTCTCAGTAAAGAGCTTTATGATGGCATTAGAAGATACTGAAGCTTAGCAACATCAAAGAAATGCTCTGGACAGACATGTCATGGTTATACATGGCCGCCCTCCATATATTTATCCTGATCACAAAGATTTCTTTTGTTCAACCCATATACATTTCTGACTACATGTGTTCATGGGAAGATGAAGTGAGGAATGTCCTCAGTGAGTGTAGAGAGGTGAGGGGAATAGCCTAAGCACTCCATTCCCCTTCAGTTCTTGCTGCCTGTGAGCCATCTACCTTACCCCAAACAGGGAAGGGAGAAAGCACTCCTATAGGGCTGCTGGGCAGAGGGGTGGGTGATGTGAAAAAATGTCATCAGGCATGATGGAGAGGTAGAGGGGAGCAGCTTTGCCCAAGTCCCTCTGTCTTTCTAGCAATGAACCCTGGGGTGGGGAAAAGAGGGTGTACATGGCCACGTGCCCACAGAGAGCTCTCTGCATGCCATCTTTGGCACTTGTGCTACAAGTTCATCATTACTTTTATAGTGTCTGGATTTTCTGTTGTTTTTCTAAATTCTCTAGATGTGGGTAATTCTTGAGCTTGCTGTATTCATGTTCTAACTCTCTCAAGTCTATCAAATGGGTTTTCATGTTTTTGAGTAGTCTGTTTGATTCCGTAATTTTTTTTAGTTTACATCTTGAACTATTGGATGTTGTGGGCACTCATGTTTCTTGCTATAGTGTGTAATCGGAATCTGAACCCCAAAACTTCAATTTCCAGCATCCCACTTTCCTTCCCACATTACGTGCTGATGTAGGGAGGATATAAATTTTGTGTAACTGGCTTCTGGGTTAAGATGGCTGCAGAGTAGAAGCAGGGCTCTATAACTCTCCTCACTACCAATCACCAGTGTACCTCCAAAGGACAAAAAATCCAAATCCAGATGAAAGAAGGGGCCCCACAATAGAGTGCAGTATTGAAGGTATGTGGGATTTGGACACTTCCACGCTATAAGGGGGGGAAATAACTCCCATCAAAATGTGAGTGGATCAACTCTCCCCCACCCCATCCATAATACCAGAGTCAGAGGCTACGCTCCAGAGTTAGAGTGAGCGGGGGCACAAAATCTAGCTTGTTGGCAGCTAACTGAGACCACTAGGAGCTTGCCCCAGAGAGCAGCAAGACCTGAGACCCCAGAAGGCTAGAAAATTCAGACCTTGGACATGGGAGTGGGGCTGACAGAGGCAGCAGCAGCCTGTAGCTCACTCAGACTTGGGAAAACCTCAGGTGGAGGAGCAAGCATGGTCCAATTTCTGGGCTCTGGGCAACTGGCTAGGACCACAGGGGCTTGACTCTGAAAACAGCTAGACCAGAGACCCCAGGAAGCTGGAAATCTCAGACTTCGGGCACAGGAGTGGGACTGAGAGAAACAGTGGCAGCACCTCAGCCTCAGGGGAAAACCTCAGGTGGAGGAGCAAGCTTGGGCCAAGTTTCGGGCTCAGGGCAGCCAGCTAGGAGCATGGGGGTTTAACCCTGAAAACAGCTAGACCAGAGACCCAAGGAGGGTCCCAAGAGAAGCCAGGGGACTCAAAGTAGCCTCAGGCAAAAACTGCTCCCTAACTCCATACAAAGAGAATCAGATTGCTTTACTCAGACTTCTGGTAGATAAAGCATGATGATGCCAAGCAAGGCCCAAGAAATAAACACGAAGACCAAGAAAAAAACACTTGATAACTTCTACACAGAAAAAACCCCAGAAAACAGAGGAGGACAAACAATTAAAGACATCCCAACCTTCCCAAAAAATGAAAATGGGTCACAAGATCTTGAGGAGTTCAAATCTGAGATCATGAGAAAGATGGAAGAGATCTGGCAAGAAAATAACAGTTTAAAATTTCACAATTGGAAAGTGAGGCTCAGAAATCAAATGAATTGATAAGCAAACTGAAGACCAGAAATGACCAGGTGGAAGCCTTGAAGAGCCAGATAGACCAGATTCAAAAGGAAAGCCAAAAGATTATAGCTGAAAACCAGTCTCTAAAGGCTAGAATTGGGCAATTAGAAGCCAATGATCTCACAAGACAACAAGAACTAATAAAGCAAAGTCAAAAGACCGACAAAATAGAAGGAAACATAAAATATCTCAATGAGAAGTTAATAGATCAAGAAAACAGGCCTAGAAGAGACAACTTGAGAATTATTGTTCTTCTGGAAAATCAGAGACAAATAGAAACCTAGATATCATATTACAAGAAATTATCCAACAAAACTGCCCCAATATCCTTGAACAAGAGGGCGAAATAGACATTGAACAGATCCATAGGTCACCCTCTACACAAAATCCTCAGAAGACAACCCCCCGGGATTGTAATAGCCAAATTCAAAAGCTTCCAAGTTAAGGAGAAAATATTACAAGAAGCCAGAAAGAGACAATTCAGATATCAAGGAACACCAATCAGGATTACACAGGATCTGGCAGCCTCCACAGTACAAGATTACAAAGGGCTGGAACATGATATTCAGAAAGACAAAAGAATTGGGTCTACAACCAAGGATTACCTACCCATCAAAACTGACTATATACTTCCAGGGGAAAGGCAGAAGATCTCAAAGCATTTGAACAGAAAAGACCAGGACTAAATGGAAAGTTTGATATCCAACCACAAAACCCAAGAGAAACATGAAAAGGTAAATAAGAAAGAGAGGGGAAAGAAAACTCTTACCTTTAAATTGCCTTCTTCAAGGGCTTCAATAAGATCAAATTATTTGTATTTCTATATGGAAAAAGATTATGTGTAACTCTAAAAAATTGTACTCACTATTATAGTAATTAGAAGAATTAGTCATAAGGAGAGGTTGGAGTACTAAACGGTCTAAGATGATATGGGGGGAAAAGTGTGTGGGGGAATAGAAGATGGCACCAAGAGTAACTTGAAAGAATAAGAAAAATAGGATAATCTATACCACAGAAAGAGGGCATGGGAAGGGGAGAGGAAGAATACTATTAAAGAAGGAGAGGAAGAGAACGTAAAAGGAAATACTTAAACCTTACTCTCAATGGAATTAATCCTGAGAGGGAAGAGTAGCTAGATCCATAAGGATATCAAATTCTATCTAACCCTACAGATAAAGTCAGAAGGGATAAACCAAGGCGGGCAGTGGGTGGGGAGTTCTTAAAGGGAGGGAATTCATTAGGCCTTAAAAAATAATAAGAGGGGAAGGAAGGGGGTGGAAAGGGTAGTAAATCAAGGGAGGGGACAAGGGGTATTGACTTAAAACAAACCACTAGTTTAAAAGGAAATACCGTGATAAAAAGGGATAGAACTAGGAGAGGATACCAAAATGTTAGGGAATACACAGCTAAAAATTATAACCCTGAATGTGAATGGGATGAACTCGCTTATAAAACAGAAGCAAATAGCAGAGTGGATTAGAATACAAAATCCTACCATATGTTGTCTATAATGCTGTGAGGAAGATTAGGTAGTTATTGATTAAGAATTAAGGTTGCAGGAAGGAGCTGGAGCTGGGAATTCTAGGATAGAATGAAGGAGGAGGAAGTGTGTGTGCCCTGAGAGAGGACTCCATTAGTGGTGGGCAAAAACTGTTGCCAGCTTGGGAGATCTCAGAGCAAAGAGATCTCCCTGCTTCCTGATTTTCCCTGGGATCCTGAGTGGTGCTAGCAAAGAGGACAAGATCTACAGTGCAGTTCCAAAGGAAGAGGAGAAGTTTGAGATCTGGTGGACAGCGTTTCAAACAAACCCTCCCTATTTGATACCTGAGACCACCTTGGCTCTTGGCATCCAGAGATCATCAGTGGATTGCAGTGAGAATCCCAAAGCCACATCAGCCCCTAGCTGTGCTGCTCAAGCCTGGCAGGGCCAGACTGAGGCAGTCACTCAGAGACTCCATTATAGCTCCTTGGGCCCTGTCTGTTTAGGTCACTAAATTAGTGTAGAAATAAGTTCTCCCCTTTCCCTGTGGGTTTTGTCATTAAATTTAAGATTTTAGAGTAGACATCCCTAACCCACCTTTTAGTTGTTCATAATTAAAACCAGTTATATCCTGTTACCTTGCCTGTTGGATTCAAAGCCTCTGGTTCAGGGTGACAGTTGATCAACTGTCCCTTTGTCAGTTAGGAGCAGCTTGGCTATTCTGGTCTTCATGTCTAGTCTAGTCTCTCATAAACCCTAGTGTGTGTACCCATAATCACCTAGTTTTATTATAATATCCCTGGTGTCCCCATTACCTTACTTATCTTTTCAACAATAAGAAACACACATGAGGCAGGTGGTTAAGGTCAAGGGCTGGAGTAAAATCTTTTGGACTTCAACAGAGAAAAAGAAGGCAGGAGTGGCAGTCATGATTTCTGATAAAGCCAAAGTAAAAATAGATCTGATTAAAAGAGATAGGGAAGGTAATTACATCTTGCTAAAAGGCAGTATAGATAATGAGGAAATAACAGTACTCAACATGTGCACACCAAATGGTATATAGCATCCAAATTTCTAAGGGAGAAACTGGCAGAGCTCAAGGAGGAAATAGATAGTAAAACCATACTAGTGGGAGATGTAAATATTCCTCTATCAGATCTAGATGAATCAAACCAAAAAATAAATAAGAAAGAGATAAGAGAGGTGAATGAAATCCTAGAAAAATTAGAGTTAATAGATATATGGAGAAAAATAAATAGATACAAAAAGGAATACACCTTCTTTTCAGCTGCACACGGTACATTCACAAAGATTGACCGTGTACTAGGGCATAGAAACATGGCAAACAAATGCAAAAGAGCAGATTATAATAATAATCTTATAATTATAATCTATAATTAGTAGTTATAATAAATATAACCTTTTCAGATTATAATGCAATAAAAATAATGACCAGTAAGGGCACATGGACAGGCAAACCAAAATCTCACTAGAAATTAAATAATATGATTCTCCAAAATCAGATAGTTAAAGAAGAAATCATAGAAACAATTAAAAATTTCATTGAAGAGAATGACAATGATGAGAAATTCTACCAAAATCTGTGGAATGCAGCTAAAGCAGTACTCAGGGGGAAATTTATATCACTGAGTGCATATAACAACAAATTAGAGAAGGCAAAGATCAATGAACTGGGCATGCAAATCAAAAAACTAGAAAGGGAACAAATAAAAAATCTCCAACTAAAAACTAAATTAGAGATTATAAAAATCAAAGGAGAAATCAATAAAATTGAAAGTAAAAGAACTATTGAATTAATAAATAAGACTAGAAGCTGGTACTTTGAAAAAATAAATAAAATTGACAAAGTACTGGTCAATCTAATTAAAAAAAGGAAAGAAGAAAACCAAATTACCAGTATCAAAAGATGAAAAGGGAGACCTCACCTCCAATGAAGAGGAAATCAAGGCAATCATTAAAAACTATTTTGCCCAATTATATGGCAATAAATATAGCAATCTAGGTTATATGGATAAATATTTACAAAAATATAAATTGCCTAGATTAGCAGCAGAAGAAATAGAATAATTAAATAATCCCATATCAGAAAAAGAAATTGAACGGCCATCAAAGAACTTCCTAAGAAAAAATCCCTAGGACCAGATGGATTCACAAGTGAATTCTATCACACCTTCAAAGAACAACTAATTCTAATACTAAACAAACTATTTGACATAATAAGCAAAGGAGTTCTATCAAACTCCTTCTATGACACAAATATGGTACTGATCCCGACCAATTTCCCTAATAAACATAGATGCAAAAATCTTAAACAGAATACTAACAAAAAAGACTCCATCAAGAGATCATGAGGGTTATTCATTATGATCAGGTGGGATTTACACCAGGAATGCAAGCATGGTTCAACATCAGGAAAACCATCCACATAATTGACCATATCAACAAGCAAACCAACAAAAAACACATGATTATCTCAATAGATGCTGAGAAAGCTTTTGACAAAATACAACACCCATTCCTACTGAAAACACTAGAAAGTTTAGGAATAGAAGGGCCTTTCCTAAAAATAACAAATGGTATACATCTAAAACCAACAACATCCTCTGCAATGGGGATAAATTAGAAGCATTCCGAAATAAGATCAGGAGTGAAGGCAGGATGCCCATTGTCACCTCTACTATTTAACATTGTACTAGAAACACTAGCAGTAGCAATTAGAGAAGAAAAAGAAATTGAAGGTATTAAAATAGGCAATGAGGAGACTAAGCTATCACTCTTTGCAGATGATATGATGTCTACTTAAAAAATCCTAGAGATTAAACTAAAAAGTTAGTGGAAATAATCAACAACTTTAGCAAAGTTTCAGGATACAAAATGAACACACATAAATGATCAGCATTTCTATATATTTCCAACACATCGCAGCAGGAAGAGTTAGAAAGAGAAATTCCATTTAAAATCACCCTAGACAATATAAAATACTTGGGAATCTATCTGCCAAGACAAACACAGGAATTATATGAACACAACTACGAAACCCTTTCCACCCAATTAAAACTAGATCTAAACAATTGGAAAAACATTGATTGCCATGGGTAGGATGAGCTAACATAATAAAAATGACCATTCTACCCAAATTAATTTACCTATATAGTGCTATACCTATCAAACTACCAAAATTTTTTTTTTTACTGAATTAGAAATAAACTATAACAAAGTTCATTTGGAAGAACCAAAGACAAAGAATATCAAGGGAAATAATGAAAAAAATATGAAGGAAGGTGGCCTACCAGCAGCAGATCTTGAATTGTACTACAAAGCAGTAGTCATCAAAACAATATGGTACTGGCTAAGAGACAGAAAGAAGGATCAGTGGAATAGACTAGGGGTAAGAGACCTCAGCAAGACAGTTTTCAATAAACCTAAAGAACCCAGGTTTTGGGACAAAAACCCACTATTTGACAAAAACTGCTGGGAAAATTGGAAAACAATATGGGAGAGATTGGCCTAGATCCACATCCCATACCTTGTACCAAGATAAAAAACTCAGAATGGGTGAATGACTTGAATATAAAGAAGGAAACTATAGGTAAATTGGGGGAGCAAAGAATAGTATACTTGTCAGATCTATGGGAAGGGAAAGATTTTAAAACCAAGCAAGAGTTAGAAAAAAAATCACAAAATGTAAAATAAATAATTTTGACTACATTAAACTAAAAAGTTTTTGTACAGACAAAACCAATGCTACCAAAATTAGAAGGGAAACAACAAATTGGGGAAAAAATCTTTATAACAAAAAACTCAGATAAAGGTCTAATCACACAATTATACAAGGAGCTAAATCAATTGTACAAAAAATCAAGACATCTCCCAATCAATAAATGGGCAAGGGACATGAATAGGCAATTCTCAAATAAAGAAATCAAAACTATCAATAAGCACATGAGAAAGTGTTCTAAATCTCTAATAATTAGAGAAATGCAAATCAAAACAACTCTGAGGTATCACCTCACACCTAAAAGATTGGCTAAAATGACAGCAAGGGAGAGTAATGAATGTTGGAGAGGATGTGGCAAAATTGGGACATTAATGCATTGCTGGTGGAGTTGTGAACTGATTCAACCATTCTGGATGGCAATTTGGAACTATGCTCAAAGGGCTTTAAAAGACTATCTGCCTTTTGATCCAGCCATAGCACTGTTTGGATTATACCCCAAAGAGATAATAAGGAAAAAGACTTGTACAAAAATATTTATAACTGAGCTCTTTGTGGTGGCAAAAAATTGGAAAATGAGAGAATGTTCTTCAATTGGGGAATGGCTGAACAAATTGTGGTATTTGTTGGTGATGGAATACCATTGTCCTCAAAGGAATAAAGAACTGGAGGAATTCCATGTGAACTGCAATGACCTCCAGGAATTGATGCAGAGTGAAAGGAGCAGATCTAGGAGAACGTTGTACACAGAGACTGATACATTGTGGTACAATCGAACATAACGGTCTTCTCTACTAGCAGCAGTGTAAGGATCCAGAGCAATGCTGAGGGACTTATGAGAAAGAAAACTAGCCACATTCAAAGGAAGAACTGTGGGAAGAGAAAGACAGAAGAAAAACAACTTCTTGAACACAGGGGCTGCTGGGGATATTATCAGGGATGTAGACACTAAATGATAACTCTAGTCCAACTATCAATAATATGGAATTAGGTCTTGATAAATGATACATGTAAAACCCAGTGGAATTTGCATCGGCTAAAGAGGGTTAGGGTGCTTTGGGGGCGAGGGAAAGAGCATGAAATATGTAACTAGGAGGAAATATTCAAAATTTTAAAAAAAGAAAAAAAAAAAGAAAAAAAATTTTGTGTAACCTCACCTCTCATACTCTTCCTGTGATCAGGGTTTGGTGGAGGTGGCGTGAGTTGTGAGCCAGGAGAGTTTTTGCTCACATAGTCTTAATTTTGTTAGATAATTTGGTTTTTTTACTTCTATTTCCTTTTTATTCCTTCAAGTGACTATTAATAAGCTTCATAAAATATAATTCTTGGAGTGTTGGATATTAATTTAAATCCTACAGTAGTAAGTTTACTCTACAAATTTTGAGATTTTCTAATATAACTTCTTTATCAGTCATTTCTTTCATGAATTTATATCATCCTTTTTTGTTTCCATTCTGACTTAATTTCCTTATACACTTTCTTTTTCTGTCCAAGTTCTTTTACTTGGTTTCTGTGATGTTTTTGTGTATCATTTCTCGCTAATTTCTGTGAATGTGCTATTTATCCATATGAGATCATCTCTTGCAATTTATTTTTCCACTTCTGTTATTTCTGATGCTTTAATTAACTTATTTTTTTAGTATTTTAAAGCCCTTATTGGTTTTCTTTGCCTTTTTTTTTTTAAAACCCTTACCTTCTGTCTTGGAGTCAATACTGTGTATTGGCTCCAAGGCAGTAAGGGTAGGCAATGGGGGTCAAGTGACTTGCCCAGGGTCACATACCTGGGAAAGTGTCCTGAGGTCAAATTTGAACCTAGGGACCTCCAATCTCTAGGCCTGGCTCTCAATCCACTGAGCTACCCAGCTGCCCCCTCTTAGCTTTATTTTCTTGTGTGCTTTTAAAATTCATTTTTCTTCAGTGTTTCTCTTTGGTCTTTTTTGGTGGAGACATAAAGACCTTGGGATTATTTTGGTTCTCTCACTCTGATAATTTGTCTTGGTCTCTTCAGTCCTTATAAGCATATAACCTAAAGTAGCCAAGAATGTTTGGAATAATTATATGTCCATTTGGTCAATAAGGTATAATCACAATTGGCACTACATACACAACGTGAAGACAACTTGGAAATGCAATTTAGGTGGAATTATAATAATTTCATGTCTAAATAGTATTTTCCTTTTAGTGAAAAGGTTATTGAACTATCTATTAATGATGAAAGGTGGTCATAGGTTAGGGGCCACAAAAAACCCACCTTGTAAGAAAATTTTCTTAGTATAGTCCCTTTGTTTATCACTAGTATCATGTGAAAAAATTATCCAGCTTGAAAAGAATTATCCATTCACACATCTTTCTACTATAATAATAAATGTCTAAAAAAAGACACATATCATAACAGTTTACGTAGGAGTTTGGGAAAGACTTATAGAGTAGGGTTCTTGTTCTTTATCAGGTCAATAGGAACAAAAGGGATGTTCTCTCTCTCTTTCAAACTAGAGATCTGCAATGACCTGGATTCACTGTCACTGGCATTGTCCCTCAGCAGCAGTGTGATCTTAGATAAGTCACTTTAAACTCTCTGGAAATCAGCCTCCTCATTTGCAAAATGAGGGGCTGATATAAATTATCTTAAAGCTCTTCTACTGTTAAATTTCCAAGATAATTCCAATCTTTGTATGTTAACATGTTTTATGAACATTTTAAAAAATACCTATCTCTTTTATGTATATACAAAAGTGTTGACCAAATTTACATGTCTTACCCTCTTCTCTCTGAGCATCCTGATTGAACCTCAATGACCTGGAGGCATCCCACTTATTCCTTTGTATGCTTACACTATTGACATAAAAAAAAAAAGACATAAAAAAATTAGCCTTTTTTTATTTGTATATGTGTGTGTAAATAGATATGCATATTATACATAGTATATGTATCACATGTAAATATAAGAAAAGATGCAAAGGCTGTACTTACACAAATGGAGAGGCATCTCTAGAAGTTGACTAAAAAAAAAAAGAGGAAAAGACTGAATGATGACAATTAGGACCAACTGTAACACATTTGCTGAGTTAGGCACAAATGAGTATTAAAAATAATTATCTCTGATATATAAATTAAATCTTAAATATACTAAACATTTTTATTCCTATAAAACCTACCCTGTGTGGAGTATGTCTATGCTTGATGGTAAACTACACAGATCTTTGAAGTTCCTGCTATTACTGTCCCACAGGGAAAACGGGACTGCTCTCATCCAATGATGGGCAAACTTTTTAAAGAGGGGGCCAAAGGAAAGGAAATGCTCATTTGTCAGTCTGTTTCTAAGGCAACTCTTTCAAAGTTTCATTGTACTGTATCCTACTCATTATATTTGTCAGATTAGGAATAATGTCCCGCAGCTGGATAGAACATTTTAGGGGGCTGCATCTGGCCCAAAGGCTGTAGTTTGCCCATCACTGCTCTAGTCCATTTTAACAGGGCCTTGCCTGCCCTTCCCTGTTATACCTGAAGCATTTCCTGATCCCACACTACAAGTGCCTCCTACCTCCAATGCTTTCTTGACTGTTTTATAGAGAGTATGTACAAAGGTGCACTTTTTCCCCCTAGTATCTTCAAGGGCCTAAGTATAGTGTTTTATCACATATTAAGTGCTTAATAAATTGTTGATTTTTGATTGACCTGACTTTCCCCATGCCTTTTATTCAAATGACCTAAATCTAAGTGACTTAGTGTATTAGTGAATTAATTTTAAACTTAAAATTACCTTATCTGATGATTTTTCTTTCTTTTGAACGCATGGTGAAGATGTCTGTTTTTTTGGCTGTTTAGTGAACTTCTTTGGCTTCTCTTTTTTTCCTGTTAATAAAAATGTCATTTAGTCATAAAGCTTAAAGCTCTTAGAATTCTCTAATGATGGAATTTTTAAATGTTTTTATTTCATAGACTTTTTTGGGAGGATCTGATGGAGCCTATGGAGCCCTTTCCCAGAATAATAGGATTACAAAGGAAACCTATTATACTGAAATAAAGATGTAATCTTTTTTTCCCAGTCAAATTCAAGGACCTCTGAAATTTATCCATGGATACCAGATTAAGAAGCCTTGTTGTAATATACTTATTACTATTGCCTAAACAATAAAATCAATGTTTTCTGATAACCAATCAGATGATTCTTAAAATGCAAAATAAATATGGGAGGACTGCATTTAAAGTAATCAGGGAGGTGGGTTTTTTTTTTGATGTTGTCTTCTGTTTAAACTTAATATGCCAATATGGTAAAACATTTTCAAAATGCAAGTGAGGTATATTTGAAGTATCTTCACCATAAATGTAACAAAGTATTGACTGCTTCTCCTCTTTACCCTTCTGTTCTAATCTCAGATAAAATGATGGGTTTTTCTCCTTGCTCATGCCAGCCCCTATTATTTGTGTCCTCCAATCTCTTCTTTACTCTAGGAACTTGTTCCTTTGAACATCCTTTCTTTTCTTTAATTTTCAATTAATCCTTATTCACTGGTTCCTTCCTTATTATCTACAAACATCTGCAGAACTCCAAAATAAATTACTTAACCATGACATCCCTTTCAAGCTCTCCTATAGCTCTCTCCTCCTTTTCTCTGACAAAACAGGAAAAAAAACTGCCCATACTTGTCACCTCCCACTCTCTTGCAATCTGGTTTCCAACTCAACCACTTGATGGAAATTGTCCTCATTTGCTAATGACGTCTTAATCATTAAATTCCAAGGCCTTCTTTCTAATTACTCTATTTCTGTTGTAATCTGTGACTGCTGAAGTCAATTAACAAGGGTTTATTAGGCACTTAATATGTACCAGTGATATTGCTACAATTTAATAGAATGATATTCTGATAAGTTTTTATACAAAAATTCAGAATCTCATGGCTATGGGCCTCCCTATTACCAGTCCAGGTATCTAAACCCATCCAGACCCCAATGCCTCATTCTCAGATGCCTGCCAATGTTTTTCCATGGACTGACCAAAGACCTAATTCAGAATACTAATTGTTTCTAGATGGTTCTTTTAATCTTCTGTGGATATAAGCACAACACTAGAGCTATCCCTTTGTTATTGCCTCCTCTCACTATGCTACTGACCCAATTTCTTTTTAGGTCATACATATTCTTGATGATATTTGTTATATAATTTCTCATGTTCAAATCATAGTTATTCATATGCTATTGATTTTGGGTTATCACATGTCTTTTGAGTTTTAGGAAACATGCAACTGAGATTCTTCAGTAATCATGGTGCTATATAATTTGCAACCATGAAGTATCAGTATCATCAGATTATTGATGCTAACAGTTGGGCTTATAGTAAAAAATGACAATACTAACCTAAATTATTTTACAGACAGGATGTTATGATAATCAAAGTACCAAGGGGATACTTTGGAGATTTAGACAAAATAGTAATAGAATTCATTTGAAAGAAAGGTCTAGAATCTCATAGGAAATTAAAAAAAAGGAATGAGGAGAGAATAGCACTTCCAAACCATAAATAATATTTTATAGAAACAACTGCTAAAGCCATATAGTACTGATTAAAAATAGAAAAGTAAATCAGTGAAACAGAGTAGACAAGAAAGAATCAGAAACAATTTAATTCAATAACTCAGTGTTTAACAAACCATAGAACATTAAGTTACTTTGGTAAGAACTTCTTGCTTTATAAAACATGAAAGCTGACAGAGAAATTAAGTTTAGACCAATACCTAACATTCTATGCTTAATAAGTTCAAAAGGGATACATGAGCAGAATATTTAAGGCCACAGCATTAAAAAATTAGATGAGAACAAGATCAGGGACCTTTTGTTGCTATGGCTAGAGAGGAATTTCTTAATCAAACAAGGGCTATAGTTATGATCACAAAAAATGAAAAATAATTTTTGTTACATGAAAATGAAAAGCTTTTCCCTAAATAGAATTAGCACAACTGGGTTAATTAGAGAAGCTGTCCAGTAGGGGAAAATATCTGTGCATAAAATATTTCTGATTTATAGGATGTAGAGGGAATGAATATAAATATATGGGTCCTCATTGAGATGACAGAAGAGATCCCTGATAAAAATGGAAGGATAATTGTGTATTTGTCATGCAATCTATTTGTACTCTAACCCCCAAACTATAAGCCTCACGAAGGCAAGGAAAGTCTTAGCTAACTTTGTTCCTGTCCTTATGCTAAGCACAGTGCTTCAGACACAATGTTTAATAATTATTTGTCGAAATAAATTTTGGATGCAGCTATGAACACTGACAAGTAGATCATAATTATACCTTGCTTTTTAGTTACTTCTTCTTCATCCCCAACCTCATCTTCAGTAACTTCAGACCCAGTAGTATATTCATCCTCTTCTGAAAATAATGATTGTTGTTTCTGAATTGAAAAAAAAAAATAACACAAAAACCCTGTAAAATAAATTCTCTCCTTTTTTAATCATTAAGACATAATCACATTTCTAACATTGCTCCTCAAGACAGAAAATATAAACTACATCTATTTTGGAAGAAAAGGCTAAATGAGAACAAAGAAATATTATAGTCTCCAGCAATCCATGGCTTATGGATGGAAAACTACCATATTTAGGGCATAATAATCGTATTGTATATTTGTTTTATATTCCTCCCATAGCAACTGCTAAGAACATAACAGATATTAAACAACTGTCTTTTGATATGGAGGCTTTGATTCAGAGCTGAAAGCCAAACTCTCTCACACGAAAACCCAAATAATGATTCTTGGTATTAAAAGATTCATGTACCCTGCAATATGGCCATTGATCACATGCTACCAACCACTTGGCTTCATGCATTTTATTTAATTATTAAGTCTCCTCTAGCTATTCTAAATCTATATAGCATCTTAGTAGGTTAGCTATCATATAGGTTCAAATGTTGCTTTAAATTTAATAGAAAATATTTTTAAACTTTACTCAATTAAAAAAATCAACACCATCATGATGAAAGACAGACCAGACAGGGGTACCATTAAATCAGAGATATCAAGCAGCATGGTGGTTGTTGCCATCCTAATAAAATATTGTCAACAATAATAACACACATTTCTTACTCTAGTAGACACAAGTTTAGCCAAAAGATTAATTCACTAAAATCTCTAAAAAAAATTGCCTAAGACCCAGTTTAAGTTCTCTTTTTCTTCTAAGAAATTCAGGAAACATGAATATTGGGTTACTTACTAGTTGTAGGGTCCAATTTTTCAAGGACAAGAACTGTAAGGAAGCAGAAAATATGGAATTAAAAGCTATACATCTACCCTGTTTATAATATTATTTAAATTTTATGTCTCTTATTATAGAAAATGATTGAAAGTTAAAAGATTCATAGATAATCTCAAAGTAAAAAGATAAAAAGACTCAGGCTGACACTGATTTTTCACAATGTTTTGACTTTGCCTTGAGCAAAGATGTGGATATTAAAGAGTTTTTCAGATACAGCCATATTCGAAACATGGAAAATAAATTTTAATTAGAGAGTATAATTTTACCCAATTTTGGGGGAATTTAAACCAAGTTTATCCAAGAGCATTCTGAGAATTTTATTATAAATTAAAGAATCAGATTTTAAAAACATGCATGCTACCTAATTATTTGTTGAAATAAAACTCATACAAATAAATCTTTGTTTCTACTTTAAGCTTAGAATTATAGCCTAGCCAAAGGTCCCCTGATTATACGTACATTTTGAGGTTTGACCATTAGTTCAGGAGTACAAGCTCAAATTAAGGGGACAATTGAAAGTGTGTGTGGGAGCTAATAAGGAAATGACTAGTAAAAGGCAAAAGTCATAAGGATATAGTAAAATTATGAGAGGATGAAAACCAGTGAAGCCCTTCATGGTTTTGGAGTCTTATCAGTGTAGGGGTATAAAACATATAAAACTCTGTATTTAAATAAATTTTTAATATGTTATATATTGATTCTAATATTTAAACAAATATTTAACATATATCTTGTGTTTTACATATAGATAATTCTATATACACACATATAGAAATATACTTAAATACTTTTGTATGATAAATACACACACATATCCATCCATCCATCCATCCATCCACCCCTATCTCAGGGCAGCTATCAGACACTTATGACCATGGGCAAGTCACTTAACCCTGTTTGTCTCAGTTTCCTTATACATAAAACAAGTTGGGGAAGGAAATAGCAAATCATTTGAGTATCCCAAATGAGGGAATGAAGAATTGAAATGTATTTGAACAACACCACATATATTTGTGTGTTTGAGTGTGTGTGTGTGTGTGTGTGTGTGTGTGTGTGTGTGTGTGTGTGTGTGTATGAATAGATCCTTGTGGCTTAACTATCTTAGTTTTTAGCTTGTAAAAATTAAAGTACCCAAGTATAAAAGGAATCCAATATATACTTCTTATAAATGGAAAGAACATTTCTTTGTTTCTTTTTTTAAAAACTTATTTCTTGATTCTAAGGCAGAAGAGTATAAAAGCTAGGCAACTGGGGTTAAGTGACTTGCTCAGTGTCACATAGCTAGGGAGTGTTTAAGGCCACATTTGAACTCAGGACCTCTCTTCTCCAGGCATAATGCTGTATACCACTGAGGTGCCTACTTATTCCTATTTGTTTCTGATTTATCAATAGAAAATCACAAGACGGCATTATTTTTTTTAATTAAAATTTTTTTCTAGCTTGCAAGAAAATGTAAAAAAAAATTAAAAAGGTCAATCGATTTTTATAGATTATATTCTGAAAATATGAACAAAATATGAGAAAAAAGATTCACTCACAGCATTGATTTCTCCAGTTTTGGGGCCCCAAGGTGTATTTGGCTCTAGCAGACCATCACAGTCTATGCCTTTCTCATCAAAGAAGCTAATTCCATAATCACTTGAAAGAAAATAGAATATTCTTGATATAATAGAAAACCTTGATAATTTTGCATTTTGTCAAATTGAAATTGAATGATTCTTTAAGTTCTCTAATGTTTTATGAATATTTATGTGTGTGTGTGTGTGTGTGTGTGTGACTTGCCTAACCAGATAGGCGAAATATACTGTTTCTTTTAATGTAAGGTATATAATCTGAAAGTTGTATTTTTTAATCAACTTAGTGATTGATATTATAGAGGTCTGCTCATTAAAGAACACTTAAATTTATTAACCCTATGACTGCCACAGGAAAAAGTAGGTTGTTAAAGTCATTCCTATTTCTGGAGCATCTTATAATTTTAGCACCAGCAATTGTACATCAAGTTCTCCAATCCAGTTGCAACTAAAGTAAGATAAGATTTCTAGAATGCTGAGACTAACCAATTTTTTTCCTAGTGTTTTTACCCAAGTATTTAAATAATTTATAAAAATCACACATAAAAGACAATTCAAAGATTAGAGAATTTTCAGCTTGTTGGGATTTTTTCTCACCTAATCGTATCTTTAGGAAAAGGTACAACAATAACATCTCTGTGCAAGAGGAGATCATCCAGTATTTTAGCTGATGAACAGGTCAGCAATTCCCCACCTTCACCTCGATCACATAAACCAATTGCATGGTCCCTCACTTTACAACCCTGTTATACAAGAGACATCAGAACAGATTATTTGTTGCCAAAATATTTTCTTTAAGGATTATACTATGTGATGTATTAAGTCTTTGCTGAGAGTATATTACTTATTTAAATCAATGTATTTTGAATATGCACTTGGCCTAAGAAATTACTATACTCCTAACATTGTCCAAAAGCTGATATAAGATAGACATCTTATAGTTTAAATGCCATATAATCCTGAGTTCATTTATAATGAATGGAATACTAGTGAATAATACAAGAAGGAAAATGAAAAATAATAGTAAAGAAGTATCAAAATTCATCATACGGTGAAGCATATTATATCTCTACAAATTAAGTTTGCATAGTAAATATGTAAAATAAAAATGAAAAAATATAATGAATTGATCATAATAAATCTCAGGAAAATATATAACACAGTAGTCATAAATTGATGCAACATCTTTGGGCCTGGCAAAATTGTACTAATTTGTCCCACATAAACAAGTAGGAAGCATCCTGTATATTGTAAGAGCATGGAATGTGAAAATGGGAGGATCTGGGTTTGAGGTCTGATTTTGCTACTTCCTGTGACCTTGGGCAAATCATTTAATCTCTCTGAGCCTATTATCTCATTTGTTAAATGAGCCTGGAAGATAAGGTGGCATAGTGAATAAAGAACTAGCTTTGGGTTCAAGCCTCAGCTAAGACATACTGGCTATGTGACCCTGGATAAGAAACTTAACTTCTCAGTTCTTTAGGCAACTCTCTAAGACCAAAAGCAGCAGGGAAGGTATCCTGGAAGGTGTAAACTAGTAGAAAAAGTTCCTTCTTGGGAAGTTTCCTAAACTAAAGAAATCACAAGTCTCTTTAGGGATTATTAACTTTTGTATTACCTTCTTCATAGAGTTGTGGGTGAGGATAAAATGAAATTATATGTGCTTTTTGGAAAAAAGGTTTTAGACTTGTAAGCTATTATTACTAAAGTTCAAGGAATTCAGAGTTGGAACATCATTCTGACAGTTCTCACAAATATTTTTAATATAAAAAACTTGAATGTAAATATTTCCCAATCAAGTAGTAATTTTATAACCTCACAAATCAAATTTCTGATCAATTAGTTATCTATCAATAAAAATCACACATAATGGACATGAGAAGTTCAGGTTTATGTGATCCTATGTGATCCTGAGGACTCAGACTTATGACTGAATTATTTTTCTTAGAACTAGTAAGTTTCAAATTTTTCTATGGGAAAAAAAGTCACATTGAAACTTTACCTTTGGAATCTGGGTAGGATCAAATCGAAGAACCTTTTGGTTACAGCAAGGATATATTCCAGTGCCAGAAGAACTGGATGTATTTGACATACCAGGATAAATCACTGGCTCTGAGTGATACTGACAATGTGAAAGCTCAGTGCAGAGAAAAGCCTAAACAACAAAGGAAAAATGCTAAGAACACATATATGTAAACATAGAAGATAGTTATTTCTTTAAAAACGAGCAATTCACATTATTTTCCACATATAATAATTTAAACCATGAGTTTGCCCAACATGTCAAAAGTTTTCTAGTAAAAACTGATTTGTGAATGTCACTTAAATTTTCAAAGCATTACCACAGACTTAAGAGTATGAAGGGACCCTAAGAGATCACAGGAGCACTAGAGCTTGAGGGAATCTCAGAGGCCATCTAGTAAAGATAGTTGTACAGATGAGAGAAATGAGCAAGGGAAGCACTTGACAACCAGTCATAAGATTTTGCTTTTTATTATATAAACACTGAACAGGAGGAAATAAAGAAATCAAAAGTACTTACTTGGTGGCATCTAGAACATGTCAGCCAATTGACAGTCCCCCATAATCGCCAATACACATCTCTCCAAGATTTTAATTCCTCAAAAAGATTAACCAAATATTCATGAACTTCCCAAGTTTTGTCTCTGAGAAGAAGAGGTTAAGTAATCTTAATGAATAGCAACATAAGAACTTCGTTTATTTTTGACTAAAAAAACTAAACAAAACCATTTTTGGCTTTTAATCCCAGTAAAGCTTCTTAAAATGATAGATTTGACATTAACTATGTTGGAATGAAAACTAAGGCACTTTGGAACAGTGGCTAAGGAAGAGACTGAGAGTCAGCAAGATCTGAATTCACATTCTTCCTTTGACACTTCCAAACAGTGAAAGTCACACAGAGTGACCATAGGAAGCCACTTTACCACCTAGAGCTTCAGTTTCTTCATGGGCAAAGTAGGAATAATATCTCTACTACTATCCTCATAGGGTTTTTGGAATACTCAAATGAGATAATACATGTAAAGCACTTATAAAGTTTAAGCTCTATTATTGTTATTATTGTTAGAAGAATAAGATCATGCAGGTCAAATCAAGTTACAATAAAATCTGGAAATCTGGAGTATTTTATTGTACTTAAAATTATTATTATTCTTATAATCATTATCACAGGAACTCACATTTGTATAGTATTTGTTAAACATGTATTTCCTCATTGAACTAAGTAGAACGTTGAGGAAACAAAGCTTTGTCATAAAGGCATTATTTTAAGTGTATATTGTAACAATCTAATACACATTCTTGGTCATTTCAAACTTTTTATCATCAGACCACATCTCTATCAATCAACTAACATTTATTAAATGTTTATTATGGGAAACAAAAAAACAACAAGTATGTTAATAAACACACAGAGTAAATGCAAAGTCATCGGAGGTGGGGTGGTTGAGAGGATATGGAAATGCCTCACTTAAGAGGCATGTGAGATGGGGCTGGAAGAGAATTAGGTATTCTAAGAGGCAGAGGTGAGGAGATAGGATATCCCAGACATAGGGGCCTGACAGTGAAAAGGGACAGAAATCATTGACAGACTGTCATATAAACCAAAAAGAAGTAAGCCAGTCTAGCTAAAAAGTAGGGTGTGAATTGAGATAATGCACAGTAAGCCTGGAGCTGGATTGTACTGGGCTTTAACATTCAAATGGAGATGTTTATATCTTATCCTAGAGATAGTAAGAAACCACTTAAGTTTGCTGAGAGGGAGAGCAAATGACATGGTCAGATCTGTGTTTTAGGAATGTCAATTTGGTGGCTGTGAGGATGGGCTAGAGAGAGTGGATGGTGGAGGGAGACCAATTTATTAGGAAGCTTCTGCAATTGAAGAGCTAAAAGATAAAAAAGATCTGAACTAGAATGGTAGCCTAGGTGGAGAGAAGGGGACAGACACAGGAGATATGATAGACCTTTTTTTTTGTTTTAATGAATTATGGATAATACCAATTTTCAATTTGATTCATATCAGTGAAGTAGAACACTGACAGATTACAATGTTGTTTAAGTTTTACCTTTAACCTTAAGAACTGTCATTCTTATTCTTTGATAAAGAGATTTCAAGATGAAGTGTTATTCTATTCTACATTGTATATATGTAGTATTTTTTAAAAAACAACTTACCTTCTGTTTTGGAATCCATACCAAGAGTCAGTGGTTCCAAGGCATAAGAATGATAAGGGCTAGGCAACTGGGATTAACCTGGGAGTGTGAGGCCAAATTTGAACTCAGGACTCCCCATCTCCAGGCCTAGCTCCCTATCTACTGAGCCACCTAGCTGCCCCATTGTGTGTGTGTATAAATGTATATACACACACACACTATACTATATGCATATATAGTATAGTAGATTTGTTCAGAGGTGATTAAAAAAATATTAAAAATAAGAAATTGCCAGGAAACAGTTCTGTATAAAAATAGCAAAAAGAACCTTTATGAATCTGTCAAGTATAATTTCCACTATGAAATACTATCATCACAGACTTCTTATTAGGAGCACAACAATGAATCAAGTCCCAGGAAATAGTTCTGAGTTTGTTCTGTTGAACACACTCCAAAAAACCCACCACCCTAACAAATAGATTCTCAGATTGCAAAAGTAGAAATAAATCCCATTTAACAATTTTAATCATACCAGAGCTTAAATATATATGTATTTAAGACCAAATGATGACTGACTGATCTCGATCACTTTAAATTTAATGTTTTTTGTTAATTAAAATACAATCTGTTATGTGTTTTGTTTTGTTTTGTTTTTGGAGATTCACTCACTCTTTCTTTATCTTGCCTAGGCTGGAAGTACAAGGGCTACTAATGAGCTGATGCCATTATTAACTGCAATTTCAGCTTGGAATGGTCCTTCTCAGGCTACAGGCACATCCTCCTTGGAATTCTTGAGCTCAAGAGAGCCACATGGTCCTCAGCCTCTCCAATATCAGGGATTGTTGGTGTGTATCCCTGGAATAAAATCTCAACTTTTTTTGGAATTAGCCATTAATGTGAATGGGAGGTAAAGAATGAAGAAATAAATCTACAAAATTATATTTTATATTTTATGCATCTTTAATTTTAAAGACAGTCTTCACTGTACTTTATGATGCAATCATAGGCAAATTTGATGCTACTAAATGCATTAAGGAGTACAATATGAGGTCTTTTGCATTTTAGGCAGCAATTTTAAAGATTTTGGAATTTATTACATAAAACAAAATAAAGGTTTTTACACAGGTTTTTTGAAAACTACATGTACCTAATGCAAAGCTGGATCCTAGGCATTTCGAATGGGAAGAACCTTTCTCATTTTAGCCCAATACCTTCTTTTTACAGATGAGGAAACTAAGACTTGGAGAGATTAGATCCCTTTACTAAGGTCACAGTAAAATAGCAGAGCCAGGGACTCGAGTCCAGTTCTTTGGATTCCAAACCTGGAGACATGATATGTCTTTGTGAGTTATTCTAAGTAGTATGGCATTATCCTATGCTTTTTACAGATGAGGAACCTGAGGCTCAAAGATCTTAAGTTACTTTCCTAAAACTCACAATAGCTATTAAGTGTTAGAAATGAAATTCAGATCTCCTAACTCAAAGTCACTATTCCTCCTAGTATAACACCACCTTGATCAGTTCATGTGAATAAATACCTTCTCTTAGTTCTTACAGGAATGGGAATATTTCTGTAAACACATGAAAAGTTTACATCAAAGGAAGTTTTGCATTTTATTTTCACCACACCTTATGTGAATATAAACAATACTTCCATGTTGGTTTATGTTGATTTTTCCTGGAATGCAAGGAATTCTTGTTTCTGTTTCTTTAGTCAGAAGTTTCTTACATAAACAGCATCTAAAAGTAATTTATAAGCAAAACAGAAACATTCAAAATTATAATTGTAAATATATAGTTCAGTGAAAAATATCTATCACTTAGTATTGACAAAAAAGAATACATTATTGTACCTGTACAATGTTGCTGCGTTATTCCGAGAATCTGGATTCTGGTACTCTGGATCAAAAAGTCTTTCAATCTTCTTACAAAAAAGTTTACTGTTAATGACAAATATATCTGTCTTCAGTTGATTGCAGCTATGTATTTATTTTGACACAAATATTACCTGGCAGTACTATGAGAAAAAATTGATCTAACTGTTTGGGATGGCAAAGAAATTAGGTCAAATTCTTGTCTCATCTCTACTTAATGGATTAAACTACTACAATTTTGTTATAGTTTGTTAAGCAAATGTACTCCAAAAAAGCAGTATTTTAATTAAAAGTATGACTTTGTAAGAAAATCAGAAAAAAACTTAAAACTGCTGAAATAGTTAAAATGTTGTAGGTACTTTCTTGGAGGAGATTTGGAGACTCACTCACTCTCTCTATCTTGCCTAGGCTGGAAGTACAAATTTGTTGAATTAATGAATAATCTTTTTAGTGCCTCCCGAAATATGTTTTGGCTACAATGATCTCCTTTTATTGGAATGGCTCTATTAATCAGAGCAAAGGGGAAAAATTGGAAATTTTAGATGAATTAGAGAGCTCACTCTTCTTAGAGATTTAGCTCTTCTAAGAGAAATTTATCCTAAGGCAAGTTTTTTTATTTGTTTGGGCCTGTGATTTCAGTTCAGCAATCATTTATTAAGGACCTAATGTGTGCCAAGTACTGGTGCTAGGATAAACAACTGGTAGGTTGAAAAAACTGATAAACTGACAAATCAGTGAAACAAAGAAGAGGTCAGTATTACCTAAACATATAAAGGAAAGTTGGGTATGGCTTTCTATTTATCAAGGAACTGAGTGTTGAGTTATCAATACCAAAGCTTTTATAGGCTGAGTTCTTTAGGAGGTGTTTTGGGGATGTGAAAACTGACAAATAGTTAAATAACAAGCTGATAAATCAAAATCAATATAGAGAAAAGGAGGAATTTTACAAGGACTCGAACTGACAATGGGGTGTTTATTTCTAACTTAACCAAATGCCTGCTATCTTATCTTTTGAGCCAGTCAGCAGAGAAGCATTAAGTGCCTACTATATATCAGGTACAGTGATAATCAGTGGGAATACAAAGAAAAGCAAAGAACAGTCTTTCTTCTCAAGGTATTCAGTCAAATGGGATAGTCAATATGAGAAAACAAATATGTATAAATAAGCATCATGCAGTATGATTTGGAGATAATAATCAATAGCAGAAAGACATTAGCATTCATGAAGATCTAAAAAGTTTAGTTGGGTATTTGAAGGAAGCCAGGAAAGCCAGAAGGTGGAGTTAAGGAAGACCGTATCACAGGCATGGGAGATAGCAAGTGAAAATGTCAAGAGCCCAAAGACAAAATGACTTCTAGGAATGACAAGGAAGCTAGTGTCACTAGAGAGTACATTTGGAAGTGTTAAGGTGATTGTGAAGAGCTTTGAATGCCAAAAAGGGTTTTCTATTTGATGCTAGATGTAAAAGGGAGCCACTGGTACATACTGAGAAGGGAGGTGACATGGTCAGACCTGTGTTAGGAAGATCACTTTGGCAGGTGAATGGAAGATAGACTGGAGGAAGAGACTTGGGGCAGTGAGGCCAACCAACAAACTTCTGTAATAGTCCATGTATTGGGGGGGTTGGGAATAGGCAGAGGGGGAGGGTGTCTGTTGGGTATTTCAGTGAATAGAGAGCCAAGCCCAAAGATGGAAGGTCCTGTTTCCAAAACTGACTTCAGACACTTCTAGCTGTATAATCCTGGGCAAGTCACTTAACTCCCTCAATTGTCTAGCCCTTACTGCTCTTCTACCTTAGAACTAATAAAGAACATGTATTCTAAGACAGAAGGTAAGGGTTTAAAAAAATATTAGTCCAGGTATGAGGTATGTAATGAGGGCTTGCAGTAGGGTGGTGGCAGTGACAAAGGGAGAAAGGGGTATATTCCAGAATTGTTACAAAGGTAAAATCAATATACCTTAACACAAAAGATTAAATAAGTGAAGCTTATCTAATGAGAAGCTATGTTTCAAAGCTTAGGTGATTGGGAGGATAGTAGTTCAATTCTGAACTTGTTGAGTTTAAGATATAAGATATACATTTCTAGATGTCCTTGAGAACACCTGGAGAAAAGTCTGGAAGTTAGGAGAGAAGTTAAGGCTAGTTAAGTAGACTTGCAAATAATAAGCATAGAGATAATCAAATCCACAGGGGCTTATGAGATGACCAAGTATGAGGTGAGGATTGAGAAATACTTAGCATTATTATATAGCATTTTAAGATTTGCAAAGTACTTTACAAATATTGTCTCATTTGACCCTCAACATAACCCTAGAAGATGAGCACTATTATAATCCTACTTTTACAGATGAGGAAATTAAAGCAGGTACAGATTAAATGTCTTGTCCAGGGCCATTCATATATCAAGTGTCTGTAAGGTAGGTGCTGCTATCCCCATTTTGCAGTTGAGGAAACTGAGGCAAACAAGGGTCAGGTGATTTGCCCAAGATCCACAACTAGTGTCTGAGGTCATGTTCAAACTCAGAATCCAGGTCTTCCTGATTCTAGGTCCAGCATATCTCTGTACTACCTACCTACCCTAGGATGTCTAATTAGGTAGAAGGCCTAGAGGTGTGGTATTATTCCAGGATCTCAAGAGACAGCTCAACCTGGGGGATTTTGTAAAGTGCTTAGCATGGTGCCTGGTATAGGGTAGGCACTGTATAAATGCATGTTGCTTTCTCATCCCTTCCCTCTCAACACCAAAGTCAAAAAGTAGTTTGGAAGAAAGAGCAAATCAAAATAAATCCCACCAGAAAAGGGTATAATGGGTCACTAAAGACAATGGGAAGAAAAGAATGATTTGAAAACATCTATAAACAAGGTCCCAAAGAAAAATATAGGTTGGAAACAATTTCAACTGGAATTCCTGAAAGAAATGAAACAAAACTTTAGAAAAACAAGTCAAAAATGATTTTATAAATGGAAGTGCCAGAGAAAAACATTGGAAAAGAAGTGAGTGGTATTACAGATATGAAAAGTTAATTAACAGCGTGGAACAAAAAGTACAAAACCTTACCTAAGAAGATACTTCCCTGAAAATTAGAAAGGAACTGAAGAGAAGATAATGACTATATCAGATAACAGGAAATATTAAAAACAAGATTGAAAAAATAGAAGAAAAACATATCTCATATTATATCAGCCAAAACAATTGATCAGGAAAAATTAAATTTGGACTTTCCTCAACTGATAAATGGTCAAAGGATATAAACAGACAATTATCAAATGAAGAAATTAAAACTATAGACATATGAAAAAAATGCTACAAATCACTATTAATCAGAGAAATACAAATGAAAAGAACTCTGAGATACCACCTTATATCTATCAGATTGGAGGGAATGTGGGAGATGTGGAACATTAATACACTGTTGGTGGAATAGTGAACTGATTATAACCATTTGGAAAGTAATAAAGAACCACACTCAAAGGGCCATAAAACCTATGCATACAGAAATACTATATGATAGTCAACTGGGAAGTGCTAAACTATCAGCAAAACAAGTTTCCAAGATAACCACAAATGATTTATGATAAAAAATGCTATCCACAGCTAAAGGAGGAACATTGAAGTATGATTGCAGATCAAAGCATGCCATCTTTCACTTTATTTCCTTCGTGAGTTTTTTATTGTATGTGTGATGTGTCTAGTGTCATGATATGGAGAACACGGAAATATATATGACAGCACTGTTATAATCGACATCAGACTATTTATTGCTTTGTGGGGTGCAGGGAAAGAATCTGAATCAAAAAATGTCAGAAAACAAGCATCAAAAATTGTTTCTTCATGCAATTGAAAAAAACTTTAAAAGTTAAAAAAAAATGGACTTTACTCCTCTTGAAAGTCAAAAAACAAAAACTCTCCAAATTCCCCAAGCCCATAGGTGTTAAATTACAAAAAAAAAAATCACAAAACTGCCCAGAACTATAAGGCAAAATGGAAAACATAAAGAATGAACCATCATCTCATGAAAGAAATCCCAAAATTAAAACTCCCAGGAATACTATTATAGTCCAAATCCAAAGGAACTAGGTAAAAGGTTAGCAAAATGTGGAATGCTAGCCACACTGGCCAAATCTAGTCTGCTCCCTGTTTCTGTGTGAAGAATGTTTTTAATATTCTTAACTAAAATTTTATTGTATTTAATAATATTAAACTCACTCTTAGCTCTCAGGAATAAAAAACAGGAAGTGAAGTTTGCCAACCAAGGCTTTAGGTCAAAATAAAAATACTGCAAAGTCAGGAAAAAAAATTGAAGTACTGAGGAATCACATACTATTTAGGAGCCACACTATGAAGAAGCAGAGAGCTTAGAATATGATATTCCAAAAGGCAAAAGATATAGGCTTACAACCATGAATAATTTACCTGGCAAAACTGAGTATAATCCTATTGGGGGGGAGGTAATGATCTTTAATGGAGAAGTATTCCTTCTAAATATTCCTAATAAAAAGAACAGACCTCCAAAGAAACTATGAAGTGAAAACAGAAAGAAATATAAAATGGCAAACAACAATCTATCACAAGGCACTAAACGAAGAGAAATTATTTACATTCTAATGTGGGGAGATGATACATGTGTCCCTCCAGAACCATATCATCCTCAAAAGCCATAGAGGGAATATAATCAGACAGAAAGCCTGGGAATTGTTCTTTTCTGTTTTGATGATCTGAAAAGAATGGAAAAGAAGAGGAGGAGGAAATTACCAAGAGGCAAATGTTTGGAAAAACTTAAGAATTAGAGATGCTTCAAAATGGAATGGGCTACATGGAGAGAGGTAGGAGCTAGAGGCAGATAGACTTGAGAGTTAAAGAAGACCTAAGTTAAAATCTTCCTTCTGATAATAAATGTTGTGTGACCCAAGGCGAATACCTTAAACTCTCAGCCTCAGTATCTTTGAGAGCCAGACTTGGAGCTAACAAAGACCTAAGCTCAAATCTTCCTTCAGACCCAAATCTATTTGCTGTGTGACCCAAGACAAGTACCTTAAACTCTCAGCCTCAGTGTCTTCACCTGTAAAATGGAGATTTTACTGTCTACCTCACAAGTTATTGTGAAAATCAAATGAGATAATATGTGTATAAATGTTAGCTATTTTTACCATCATCATTAATAGGTTCCCTCTTCCTGTAGATCTTTAAGCAGAGATTGGCCTACTACTTTAAATCAATTAATAAACATCTATTACTATATAATAAACATGCCTATAATATGCTAGGTTATGAGGTATACAAAAAAATGGAATAGTCCCTGCCTTCAAGGATTATTCTAGATGGGGAGACAACATGTTATAGCAGAGATTCTTTTTTGGGTATAGGTTGTTCTAGATGGCCACCTAAGGTCCTATCCAACTCTAAAATTCTGAGTTTGTGTGATAAAAAACAAAGTTTCTGCCTTCTAGAGTTTATATATCACGGGAAAAATGTCCAAATATAAAATATACAGGAATTATTTTTTGGAGTGGGAGGCACTAAAGAGAGTCTTCTTGTAGCACATGACATCTGAGTTTTAAAGCAAGCAAGGAATACTATAAATCAGATAATTCGTTACAGATGGGGATAGGAGGTGTAAGTGAAGAGGAGATAGTCTATGTCAAAACATGAAGATGGGATCTTGTGGATAAGGGACATCAAACAGATCAGTATGGCATGATATATGTAAAGGGGAATAATGTGCAATAAGTCTGGAAAGAGAGGTTGATGCTAGATTATAAGAAGCTTTAAAACCCAAAAGGAAGTTTGTATTTTCTCTTATAGGTTATTAGATTCTTGAGATTCTTAACAGGAGAGTAGGGTGGTCAGACCTTTGCTTTAGGAATATCACTTTGCAAATTTGATGATAAAGAGATCACTGGTTACCTTGGAGAGTGTAGTTTCAATGGGTACAGATAGGGAAACCCTACTGTGGAAGGAAAATTCCTTCACTAGTTAGAACAACATTTTTGTAACTGATAGTCTTAGAATGAAAAGTATTTAATAAGTGATTACTCTGTGTCAAATACTGGGGATTCTAATGCAAAGGTGAGACAGTTCCCAACTTCGAGGAGCTTACATTCTAAAGGAGGTAGTGGCTAGGGAAGAGGATTATGGTCTGGGAAGTCATGAAGATGCTGAGAAGGAAAACAGAGAAATCTATTAACACAATTTCCCAAGCAATGGTAATGATGAATTAAGCAGTGGAAAAGTTGAGGGATGGGAGAGAGGAGGAAGATGCATAGAGTCAACAATGCTCAAAGTGAAAATGAAGACATGATCTCAGGTAGTTGCTTGAGGCATTAGGAAGTTAAGTGACTTGTTTACCATTTAGTTAGTTTCTGTTAAAGGCAGGACTTTTTATTTTTTGCTGGCTCTCTTTCCACTATGATAAATAAGGAACTGTTAAAGGTGATTCCAAATAAGTGATACAAAGAAGTATATATGATCTTTATTTTGAAGGATCCAGTATGGGAGATATCAAAGAACATCAACAAATAACTAAAACCATTTACAAAAAGAAGTATAAGTGACATATGAATGATCCAGAGATTAAATGTTGTAGGAGGTCAGGGAAGGGAAAGATCACATGAGCTAGAAAGAGCAGAGAAGATTCCAGTAAAGGAAGTAGTTGGTTGTGATATGAGATGTAGGGGAAAGAATTAGGGAGAGAGGAGAAACAGGATTTTAGTAGGCAGGGGTTGTGGAGGAAGGCATTTCTAGCAGAGAAAACAGTATAAATAAAACTAGGAAGATCAAATCCCTGCTACATTCAAGGAAAGGCACACAGACCAATTTGACTAGAGAACAGGATTTATATGCAGAAGTGGAGTAAAAAATAAGGCTGAGGTCACATTCAGAGTGCTTTGGATAAGGCTAAGGAGGTTAAGGAATTTACATTTCATCTTAAATAATGGAAAGTCTATGTAGTTTTTCAAACCAGGTTTTGTACTATGGTAGAGGAGTGATATAACATGGGCCTAAACTAAGTTGCTAGAAGTGGCAGTGGATAGAAAGGGCAGAAGTCAATTATTCTTACCTTCTGAAGCCAAATATATAGCTAAAAGTACATATATAGCCATCAAATTAGCCATACTCACCCAAAGAATACTTAAATAGAAAAAAAATCCAAAAACTGAAGGACTTCTACAGTTCAGCCACATTTCATCTGAAGAACTTTATCTATCTGAACTATTAATGTCATATTTTTCCTACCTTCACAATACTTTTCTATTTGTATAGTGTTTTTCTTTCTATTAATTTCATGTCCTTTCCTATTTCATTCTTATAATTCTATGAAATTCATAAATGAAACAGGCATAAGAAATAAGGGACTCTTTAAATTTTACTGGATCAGGATTAGAAACCAAGTATTCTTATTGTTTTCCCCCCACAATATTCAATGCTAGACAAATTCTAGACAAATTTCTAAAATAGTCTCCCATTGTAGTGTATTTATGAAAATAATTTAAATGTTTTAAAATTAATGACCATTCCGTTGACATCTGTTCTGTAAGAAGGATATTTCACATATAAGATACTAAAAAAGACTCATAGATAAAATTGATTTATTTCTTAAAGAAAAAAAAAAGATGAATTTCAAAATAAAGCCTTGAAATTTACCTCCTAAACTTATCTTTTTTGTCCTTTACATCATCAACTTCATTATGTGTGAACAGGTCAGCTATACGTGTAAGGAGGTTTGCATTAATACAATTCATGTTGCATGGGGTGGAAACTATAGCATTCATGTGTTTATGGCAATAATGAATACACTGTTCAACCTACAAAGAAGAAAAAAGACAACGAATATTGAAAATAATAGGGTGAATGTTGGTGCTTCTGTATTTATTAAAAAGTTCACATGATAAACATTTATGATGGGCCTAACCCAAGTATATAATACTAAATTTTGTCTAATATTGATACCATTGCAAAGACAATATGGCAAGTGAAGTTTTAAATTTACAGAATACTTAAGTGTAGGTATTTTTGAATGTCTTAAAGTCTTCCAACTCATGGCACAGAAACTAAAAGTCTTATCACTAGGCTGAACCATCTTGATAGTGCTCTTGGTCTATCATAACTGTTCAAGACTCAAAACTATAAAAAGTTTATAAACTTAAAAAGAATACAAACAACAATGTGGTATAATTAAAATAATTTCACCAGTTATTGCATCAAAATTTACATTAAAACCACATATATGACATTTATGAAATAAATTTAAGAATTAACAATGGAAAAGAAAAATGAAAAACGTGCATATTTTAATGAGTGAAATTTACATCTAAGTCATGAGATTTTTGTGATGGACCACTAATTTAAAAAAATATTTAATGTTTTGCATACATATGGTATTTTTATTAGTTAATATAAAAGATTTGTGATTTCATTCTCCACGTATGAAGGTCGCAACTCTTTATGATTAAGTTTCATAATACTTTAGGGAAAAAAATGAACTGTGGCCAGCTTTGGGTAAAGAATATCTCTGAACTGAAATAGGTCTTCAGAGAAAGAACCCAAAGAGCATATCTCTGAGATCACGATTCAAAAACATTTTGGCTCAGGAGGAGCCTGCAATCTATTGGAAAAATTCTCAAGAACCTAGGGTCCTGACTTGGCCAAGATAAAGAATTAGAATAGGATGTTAGTGAAGACTATATGAATTAAACTTAAAATTTTTTTTTATTAAATGCCTATTGTTCACAAAGCATTGTTTTGGGTGCTGATGATATAAACACGACAGAGTTCATGACACCTAGGAGGTAGTGACTTTGAAGAGGGGGATTCTAAGAGACAGAGGGAAGGAAAGAGAGTATTCCAGGAAGAAGCAAAAACATGGTATACAGGGAATAGCTAGCATGCTGATTTGACAAGAACAGAGGTGCTTAAATAATCCAGTGTGAATGGTTTTAAAATCCAGGTCGAAGATTCTTTATTTCATCCTACAAGCCATTAGTAGCCCATTTGAGTTTTTTGAAAAGTGAGCACTTTAATCATATTTATGTATTAAGAATATCAATTTGGCAGCTGTGTAGAGGATGATTTGGAGAGAGATCTGAAACAAAGGAGACCAATTAGTAGACTACTATAGTAGTCCTGCTGAGAGGTATAGTAAGGATCTGAAATAGGGAGATTGGGGAAATTGTGGAAAGTAGTGAATGCAAGAGATGTAGAGCTAAAATCGATAAGACTTGGGAATTGATTAGACTTGTGGGATGAGGAAGGGAAAAGTTAAGGATGATTCTTTCTTATCACCCAGGTGTGTTTCCCTACCCTCCAACCCTATTCAACTAGTTTTTAGTAATGCCTAACAACTTGTTTCCTTTTGTCTCCTGCCTAGTTCAGCCCTCATCACTTCTCACCATCATTACCTCTCTGCCTCCATTCCCTACTCCCCAATCCATTCTCCACTCAGCTGCCAAATGAGATCTCTTAGATAGATAAGACAGATATTACCACGTCACCACTTGTGACATTCTGTGCCTGGAATCTTATACATTTGGAATACATTCCTTTCTCATGTCCTTCTCTTAAGAGTCTTTAGGTTAGTCTTAGCACAGCCCAGGCATCACCTTAGACAAAAGGCTTTTTCCTTGGCTCTTGGCCAATTACTTTACATTTACTTATTTATATACATGTTGCATCCCCTGTAAAACACAAACTTTTTGAGAACTATGACTATTTTGCTTTTGTTTCCTTCTCTCTCCCTCTAGGCCTTGCACATAGTAGGCACTTATTAAGTGTTTAAACAGAAGTGAGACAAGGGCTCAGAATGGGGTTTTGGGAATCTAACTGGTAGGAAAATAATAACAACATGTCACAGAAATATAGAAATACTTTTTATCACTGCATTTACAAAATGATCATTTATAATATCATTTTTGTTGATGTTTTATTAGATAAAATCAAACCTAAGTATGAACATTTATTAATTTTTTTGTAAGTCTATATAAAATTCCCATTAAAAATTTGGGCATAACTTCTTTATTCCTTGTAATACATGTAATAGCAGACAATTTTACACTAAGTATTAACTTAAAATTAATCATTTTAACTTCCTTTAAGGTGGTTGTCAAAATAAAATTAGTTTGAGGGGCAAACATGTAATTGTTTTGCTTCATGCTATCTAAGAATAAGGTCTCTACATTTAATGGTATATAAGAAATGATAATAATAACAGCTCATTGTTATACAACATTTTAAGTTTTGGAAAGAGTTTACTTTAAAAATCTCATTATTATCTCTGACCATCTGCAACACTCCCCAAATTGGAATCTCTAAAAATCAGCAAGTTCTTCCCCAAAACAATTTTGTTCAGGATTCTTTTTTTTCTAAAAGGGGTTATTAGATACATTAAAAAAAACTAAACAATTTGGAATGAAAACATGTAACAGGACTTCACAGATACCTGAATAATGAAAGGTCAAAATGTGTCTGATGATAGAGCATTCCCAATACAAAGAAGTAAAATGTTGTTGTAGTAAAAAGCTTTTTTGAATACTTACTAATGAATCCATCTTCAAAAATTCAGAAGAAATTAGAATTGAAATGACATTTCCTGGTTCTAAAAACAAATGGGAAAAATGATTAATTCATTTATCTCTTCCTTTATTTATGACAGAATCTCCATACAACAGACTTAACTGTCAATGGAAATAATGAAATGTATATCTTACTATACAATATAGATCAGATATTCATCAGTAAATTAAAACTTAAATTCAGGATATAGTGAAAATAAGCTGCAAATCTGTACTGGAATCAGATACATACCAAGTATATTCAAGTTCCCTTTTCACAAAAGAAAAAAAACCACAAAACACAAAAAAACTAAAAAATAAGCAACTAAACTAAAACTCAAATTTCAAGATGATCCATTATCACATCTCCTCATTGGAAACATAAAAAACAAGGAGGGATGATTTAATATCATTAGAATTGTTCCAATGGAGCTTGATATGGTTAATATATTAGACAATTCAAGGCTTCTAAAAAGAAGTAAAATATCACTACTAAAGAAGTTCTCAAACTTCCTAAATATAGAATAACTGAGCCTTAAGAGTGTACTCATTAGGAAGTTGGAGGGGGAGGGGGCCTTTAGTTGATATGATGATGTATAGAAGGGAAAAAAGATTTGCTTTTGTTCCCATTATGAAAACATGGTTATTTAAGGTGTTATTTCATATAGACATTTATAAGAGCTAAGATGCATACAGCATCCTGTCTCATTAAGAATGGTTTCATGATTTTGTGATTCACCTTTGCTAGCAAATTATTTTGATCACTGGTAATAGTGTTACATAAGAGATAGTCTTAGAGTTGAAAAGTCTTAGATTACAATTTGGTCAAAGGCAAACACTAGCTATTTTGCCATGGACAAATGGCTTACCTTCTCAGTTTCTTAGGCAACTGTCTAAGAGTAAAAGCTGATGATTAGCATTGGTGGAGGAAATTTCCATCGACTGATGAAAGCACACCCCCTATCAAAGCATATATATTATCATATCAGGAAGATCCAGTGCTTTAAGAGTCAGAACTTCACTCATGAGGCAGTTTTGCAAGCTTGAAAACCAAATGGAAAAAGCTATAAAGAATTTGTCTTGTGTAAGATGTTTTTATTAGATGGTACAATGTGTTCTCTGGCTTTATTCTCTAAAAAATGACTTGGAAAATGTCATATTTAACATCTGGAGAGTTATTCATTTGCCACAAATTTCACTACAATTTACTAAAGAAGAATGGATGATGTGTCAGTTTCCTAGAAGACTATTGCCAATATGGACTTGAACACTGCTTTCTGAACAATTTTTCACATCTTGTTATTGGCATACACAAAGCAACTACTGGGTGGCATTCCAACTTTTTAATCTATCAAATAAGCACTTTTACCTAAAGTGGGTATCTCACAATTCTCATTCTCCTTAGAGTTCCTTTTCACATACTGTATCAACCAGTTGAAGATGTGAACATCACAGTGAACTGAAATGTCCACCTCTTCCCAGCGCTGGGCATCCACAGAGAGATATTCAGCAAAATACTTCATTTCTGATATCAAAAGATCTCGAGGGCAAGTAAAATCTTCTTTCAGGTTTTTTGCTTCATCACATACATGAATCACCATATTTGGCCTTCATTTAGAAAGTTACAAAGAGATGTTATCAGAGTTTGAAAAGAAGAGTCAAACCACATTCATTACAAACAGGGAGATAAAAACTGAATATATGGAATTCAAGCAGTTTCATGGAATCGTAAATTTTGAGGTTTTTTAAAAATTGCCCAACAAAGTAAATTTAATACAATTTCTAATTTTATGAATGTTAAAACATGACTAAAAATAACTTTTAAAAAACGAATGTAATTTCATAGATAGTCCCTTTTTGGTTATTAGTAATGAACACAAATTAAATGTAACCCATTTTAAGCTAGACTTCAAAAAGGAATTAGTATTTCCACTTTACAAAAACAGCACAGAGAAATTAAATAAGAGCAGAATTCTTGACATGAACATACAACCTCAGTTTCTTAAATAAGAGTGGTAAATTATTACAGGAGATTAATAAATGAAGAAGGGAATTAAAATACTTAAAATCCTTTGTTAGTATTTTTAAATGGAAAAGAATATAAAAGTTTTAAGGACTATAAGGACAAAGACAAAAGTCACAAACAATGAGAAGGCAAGGATTTGTTTTGATCTACTTTCTAAATATCTTTGGATGGCGGAAGTACTACCCACATTGAAAAGATCATGAGATAAATGGCTATAAACAATAAAAAAATTGTAAATTTACTTACCTTTTTAAAAAAGTTTAAATAATGAGGAGACACTGTAGTATAGGAGACTGTGGCACAATGGAAAGGGCAATGGCCTTGGAGTCAGAGGACATGAATTCAAATGTTACCTTCGATGCTCACTACTTTTGTGACCTTGGGTTTCAGTTTCCTTATTTGTAAAATGAGGGGGTTATACTGCATAATTTCTAAAGTACTTCTAGCCTTGGATCTATGATCCCACAAAGTCTATCTTTCTGTATTGATTTGTAAAATTTATACCTGAAATGGTTAATATTTGGTAAAAAGAGTCTGATATCAAGTCTGAGTGGTATTAGTTAAACTTAATGAAAAATTTCAATATGTTATAAGGTAGCTAAGCAAAAAAATTTACAGAGGGGCAGCTGGGTAGCTCAGTGGATTGAGAGCCAGGCCTAGAGACAGGAGGTCCTAGGTTCAAATCCAGCCTCAGACACTTCCCAGCTGTGTGACCCTGGGCAAGTCACTTGACCCCCATTGCCTACCCTTGCCAATCTTCCATCTATAAGTCAATACACAGAAGTTAAGGGTTTAAAGTTTAAAAAAAAAAAAAAAATTTACAGAGACTGCAATCAAATCTAGACTTTCCAGTTATAAAGTCAATGAAAGAAAAAAATTCTCTCTTCAAAGTTTTCATTGTATTTGCAACTATAAATGTAAAAATAAAGTTAAATTTACCAAGAGATGTAAATTAGTAATGAGCCATAAATTAGGATTTTACGCGACAACCTGAAACCAAGTTTTGATAATATTGTAATTTAATACTTTTATGTTTCAGAAAGGAACTTATGAAAATATCTATTATATACCTTAAAATTTTAAAATGATATTAGTTCTTATCTAATGAACAATTAGTCTCTTACCCTTCTGTTTCATCAGCCTTTTCTTCATCTTTATGAGCTGTACAGTTTTCATTTTCTGAAGAACAATTCCTTGTGGAAACTATACTAGGTCTTCCTTAAATACAAAAACAAACACAAATTTTAAAAAAAGGTTAAGAGTTTGTGACTTAACTTGGGTTCTAACATAATAAGTCATAGTAATGGAAACTATCCATTCATATTATACACAAACTGAAGGCACTATAAATTAATTTTTCTAACAGTGGCTGAAAGGACAATAACAGAGAAAAGAAACCATAAATTGTTAATAAGGCAAGCCAAGCTTTTTAAAATACAGCATCAGTATTATGTTTGTATGGCAGGTACTTAAAAGGGGATTTAATGGGGGAAAAATAAACAGCTAATGATAGATTTCTTTCTTCACAGAAGGAATTGTTTTAGACTAATGAATGCTTTTAATCTGAAGCTGAGATAAAAATCATTTAGCACGTATTAAGTGTATTGAATATGAGCAACTGTTTTGACTGTCCTTACTGAAAACCACTCTTCTAAAATAACAATAACCAATTAGTGGAGTTCCTGAACAGTAGGAAAGCTACTTTTCTAAAGAAGAAAAGTAATATCTTTCAAAGAAAAAATGAATGAAAAAGCATAAAATTCTTACTATGTATATACTAACAGATAAAACTAGAGAAAAGAGCGTCTGCCCTCAAGGAACTCATATTCTAATGGAAGGAAAAACACAGATGGGGGTTTCAGCTCCAAGTCAGAAAGATATGATTTAATTCCTTTATATTAAAGTACAGGAGAATATTCAAATTCTGCATTCTTAAGATTTTGTGGCATTGAATGTTATTTCGAATAAACTAGGCTGGAAAATATTTTATATGTAACAAGAAAATGTTGTTGCAGTAATGTATTACAACTTGCTTCTTAAAATTATTGAACACATATATAAGCGGAATTCATCTAGCCTTCAGGAAAAATAAAGATGACACAAATTGTGGATTAATCCTAAAGCTTACCTGTTTTGGAAACGGAATTCTGTCTAAGAGGTGGCTCCTGAAATTCTCCTTGTGTGTCAAGGAGTGAGGATTTGATGTAAGTTGCTAAGTTTTCAACAGGACTTCCTCCAGTTGCCATCAGAGGGCTATATTGGTTGTCAACAGGTGAACTTCCACTGATTTTCAGTTCATCAAATCTTTTTGCACACTGACATGAAATTAAATGAATGATAGAAGGTAAGAAAACAAGTATTTTGGTGCCATATGTTCCTTAACTATAAACAATAATTTAATATCTGCAGATATTACTCTAGGTTTGTGTTGCTCAGCAATTATCAAAAATCTCAAAATAAGTCTTTGATCTCCCTTAAAAATTTTTTAAAAGAAAGTTCAGAATTGAATTTTTTATGTCTCCATCTGCATTAACTATATTTTTCTGCTCTATTTGTGCCATCAGCTGGTAATTTCATAATTTAATTTTAAACTTTGGCTTCTAGCTTTTACTTTTATCACTTGCTACTAGGTTTTGTTGATTATACATAATTGCTGATGGTTTATGTGGATTTATTTTATATCCTGCAACTTTGCAAAAGTTAATTGTTTCAAATAGTTTTCTAGCAGGTTCTCCAAGTATACCATCATATCATTTGCAAAGAGTGACAGTTTTGTTTTCTAATTGCCTATTTTTATTATCCAATTTATTTTTCTTGTCTTACTGCTATATTGGCATTTTTATTACAATACTGAAATAGTGCTAATAATAGACATCACAGCTTCGTTCATGATCTTACTAGGAAGGCTTCAAGTTTATCTCTGCTACAGATAATGCTTGCTCTTGGTTTTATTTAGATACTACTTATAATTTTAAGAAAGTCTGCCGAGTCCTTTGTTTTCCTACTATTTTTCTGTTTTATTCAGTTTTTGAGAGGAATAACTATTTTGTCAAGAGCTTTTTCTGCACCTATTGAGATAATCATATGCTTTTTGGTTTTGTTATTGATGTGGTCAGTTATGCTGAGATATTTCCTAATATTCAAGCAGCACTGTAACCCTGGTCTATAGACTAATATGTATTTTATTTTAAAAATTTGCACCAATATTCATTAAGGAAATTGGTCCAAAGTTTTCTGTTTTTTTCTCTCCCAGGTTTAGGTGTCAAAGCCATATTTGTGTTATAAAAGGAATTTGGTAGAATTCCATCTTTATTTTAAAAAATAATTGATATAGTATTATGATTAATTTTTCCTTAACTGGTAGAACTCATTTGTGAATCTATCTAGTCCTGAGGAGTTTTTCTTAAAGACAGCTTATTTATGGATTGTTTAATTTTTTTTCTAAGATAGGATTATTTAAATATTTTATTTCTTCTTCTGTTAATCTGGGCAGTTTATAGTTTGTTAAATATTCATCCATTTTACTTAGATTGTCAGTTTTAGTGGCATATAATTAGGCAAAATAGCTCCTAATGACCAAGACATAAAAGGAGATATCATAAGCAAATTAGAAAAACAGGGAACATTACCTATTAGATTTATAGATAGGAGAGCAATTTATCAATAAAACAAAGAGATGGAGAGCACTGTGAGATTTAAAATGGAAAATTTTGATTAAATTAAATTAAATTAGATTTGATTTGATTTAAATTAAATTTACAAGAGTTTGCACAAATAAAAGCTAGCATAGCCAAGATTAGAAGGAAAGCAGAAAATTGGAGAAAATTTTTCATAATTTTTTGAATAGCAGCTTCAGAGCTAAACTACAGAGAACTTTGTCAAATTTATAAGAATAAAAGCTATCCCCCAATTGATGAATGGGCAGAATATATGGACAGTTTTTGGATGAAGAAATCAAAGCCACATATAGGTACATGAAAAAATGCTCTAAATCACTACTGATTAGGGAAATGCAAATCAAAATAATTCTGAGATATCATCTCATACCTATCAGATTGGCTAAAATGACAAAAAAGTGAAATGACAAATATTGGAAGGGATGTGGAAAAAAGGGGACAGATTTACATTGCTGGTGGAATTGCAAAATGATCCAATCATTTTAGAGAGCAATTTGGAATTATGCCCAGAGTGTTATAAAACTGTGAGTATCTTTAAACCTAGCAAGATCTTACCAAAGAGATCAGGGGAAAAAGAAAAGAACCTATATGTTCCAAAATATTCATAGCAGCTCTCTTTGTGGGGGCAAAGAACTGAGAACTGAGAGAATATTCATCAATATGGGAATGGCTGAACAAATTCTGGTATATGATTGTGATGGAATACTATTATATCATTAAAAAAATGAGCAAGTTAATTTTTTTAAAAATTGGAAAGGCCCACATGAAATAATGAAGACTGAAATGAGTAAAACCAAGAGATTAAATATAATTATAGAATAACTTGGGAGTGTCCACCTCCGAAGAAAGAATGGATAAACAGAAACATGAAAGACATAATTTACATATACATATCTTATCAGGTGATGTTTTCTATGGTACAGGAAAGGAAAGGAGAGGCCAAGTTACTTGAGAATAAATTTAACTTTAAAAACAAGTAAATAAAATTTAAAAACTGCTCCTAATAATTGCCTTAATTTCATTTTTGTTGGTAATGTATTAGCTTAAAATTTTTTTATACTAGTAATTTGGCTTTCTTTTTTTAAGATAAAATTATCCAATGGTTTATCTATTTTATTGTTTTTCATAAAATCAGTTCCTAGTTTTATTTATTAGCTTGATGGTTTTTTCCCCACTTTTGATTTTACTAATCTCCTTTGATTTTTAGGATTACCATTTTGGTGTTTAATTGGGGATTCTTAATGTGTTCTTTTTCTAACTGTTTTTAGGGCCCAGTTCAAAGATCTGTACTTTCTCTCTTACTGATGTATGCATTTGGATATTAATTTTCTGCATACTAGTTGATTTGCCCTTTTCTCTCTATTCTCTCAAAAGAATTCATCTTTTAAAATTCCTCAATAATCATTTGAGGAGGTAGATGAGAGGAATCTACAGCTATGTAATGATGCATATGATGTCATATTTTATCAGTGTAGTAATTAGTTTTGCTGAATTGATTTTTCTTTTCTCCCTCTTCTAAAAATTCTTTTTTAAAAATAAGAGATGGCTCTCTGGGAGCAGGGAAGGAGAGGAACATGGGGAAAATTCTGATTGTAAGAACAAAATATTTCAACAATTTTAAAAAAGTACTCACCTTTGTGGTTAAACTCAATGAACAAATTTAAAAATGCTGATTGTTATACAGTTAATCACTCAATAAGCATAATTTTTTTTTTTAGCTAAGCAGTAAAACAGATGCTAGAGAAACAGACAAAAATAAAAACCATCCTTAATCTTAAGCTTATACTCTATGAGGGAGATATGTACACATTAAAGTATATATGGCAATTTTTAGGAGAAGCTAGGTGGTACAGTAGATAGAGTGCTGTTATTGGAATCAGGAAGATTCATCTTTGTAAGTTCAAATCCCATCTCAGCCATTTACTGTGCAACCCTAGGCAAGTCACTTAACCCTGTTGCCTAGGTTTCCTCATCTGCAAAATGAGCTGGAGAAGGAAACAGCAAATCACTCGAGTTTCCTTGTTGAGAAAACCCTAAATGGGGTCACAAAGAGATGGACATGACTAAAATGACTGAACAACCAACAAAGGAAATTTTGAGGGAAAGGCACTAGCATCTGGGGAGAAGGGAATCAAGAAAGGCCTCATGTAGAAGTATTTTAAAGAAAGCTAGTGATTCTAAGAGGTAGAGAAGAGGTGTGGTAATTTCAGGCATGGAGGGGAAGGAGAATTTCAGACTATGCAAAGGCAAAGAGTTGAGAGATGCAATAAGGAACATCAAAGCAGACCAGTTTGACTAGACCATTGTTACAGACCTCATTAGCTCTCACCTACAATATTCTACTTAGTCTCCCTGCTCAAGACACTCTGTACTCCAATTCATATCATATTCAGCTGCCAAAATGTTTCTAAAACACAGTTCTAATCATTCCCCATTCCTTCATCCCCCTTAATAAATCCCAGTGGCTCCCTATTACTTTTCAAAGAACTAACTCCTAATCTAATATTATTAGTTCAATAGTTCTTTTGCTTTCAATTTCCCTATTACTTTTAAGATCAAACATGAATTCCACAGTTTGATATTTAAAGTCTGTTATAATTTAGACTCATCCTTGCTTTCTAATCTTATACATTACATCCCTTCCATGCACTCTTTGGCCCAGCCAGTGACCTACTTGCTATTCTGATCATGACCCTTCACCTCTTTGGCACTGGGAGCCCCCATGCCTAGAATGGTCTTCCTTTTCACTCCTGACTTAAAATTCCAGGCTTCATTCCAGATCCACTCTGTTCAAATGCAATCTTTTATGGAACTCTTCTTAGCCTCCCAGTTAGTTCCTTCTGCTCAGACATTATCTTGTAACTACTCTGTATGTTTCTTTTATGTATCTATTTATGCACATTTTCTATGCCTATTAGAATATAAGCATCTTGAGGGTAGAGATCATTTATATTTTTTTCTTCATATTCTTAGTATTTAGCACAATTGACTACTGAGGTTATGAAGGGTTTTAAACTTCAAACAGAAGCACCTGAATTTGATCCTGAAAGGTCTCAGAGAGTCACCTTAGTTTACAGAACAAAGAGAGATATAATCAGAACTGTGCTTTAGGAATATAAGTTTGGCAACTGTATGGAAGATGGAATGAAGAGGGTATTTCATCTGAAACAAGAATATCAATTAAAAGGCTAATTCAATAGTTCAGGTATTGAAAAACTCAACTAGGATGGTAGCTCTGTGAGTAAAGAAAAGGGTGTGGATGCACAAGGTCTTTCAGAGAAAAATTTAACAAGACTGGAAACTGACTGGATATGTGAGGATGAAAGACAATTGGAAGTTAAGGAAAACTATAAGTTTGTCAACCTGAATAACTAGAAGGGCAATGGCTTCAACACAAAGAAGTTAGAAGTGTTAGGAAGAAGAAAAGTTTTGCTTTTGAGTCAGAGTTCAATACATTTATGGAATGTCTAATTGGAAATAATGGTGATGAAGAATCGGAACTTAGGAAAGAGACGAGGGTTAGACATAAAAAACTATGGGAGTCACCAATACACACGATACTGTGTATTGGTTCTAAGGTAAGAGCTAAGCAATGGAAGTTAAGTGACTTGCCCAGGGTCACACAGTTAGGAAGTGTCTGAGGCCAGATTTGAACCCAGGACTTCTCAATCCACTGAGCCACCCAGCTGCCCCCAATAATTTCCTTTCTTGAGGAATTTTAATCTTGAGTAGCTGTAATGGGGAAGCCTTCCTTTTCATTATCTTGATATATATATGTATTTTAAGATTTTTAAAAATTTTTTATTTTATTTTGAATATTTTTCCATAGTTACATATTTCATGTTCTTTCCCTCTCCCCCAAACTCCCCTACCCCTCTGTAGCTGACACACAATTCCACTGGGTTTTATATGTATCATTGATTAAGACCTAATTCCATATTATTCATAGTTGGACTAGAGTTATTGTTTAGTGTCTACCTCCCCAATAATATCCCCATCAGCCTATGTGTTCAAGCAGTTGTTTTTCTTCTATTGATATATTTTTTAAAAGGCTACCATTTCTCCTATTTCTTTATCTCTGGCTTTGCAAATTTGCCCACAGGTGCTATCTCCAGTAATTTCAATGATATCAAATTGATCCACTCAGTGTTTTCCACAGTCAATATCTTTTTCTTTTCACCAAAATGAGGATCACAGATTTTGGGCCTTCTTTATAGAGTGTAACCACAGCAAAGGCTAAATGATGGTCCAGCAAAATACATTGAAAAGGAACAAGTAGGAAAAGAACTAAGAACAGTCACCTCTAGGAAGGAGGTGGCTGACTGTCTAAAATGCTTTAGAGGTCAAGAAGAATGGACACTGAAAACATCAAAATTTGACATTGGTAACTTTGGGGAGAGTAGTTTCAATTGAGTGATTAGACCAGAAGCTAAAATGTTGAGAAATGAGAAAACAGAAAGAAGAGATGACAAGTATACAGACTTTTCTAGAATTTTGTCTGTGAATGTTAGAAGTAAACTTGAGATGGCAGGGTTAAGTAAGGGTTTATTAAAGATGAAGGATTAACTAGGCAGCAGAAAAATAAGTCAAAAGACGAAAGAGGGAAAGGAGATAATTGTAAAGGCATACTATGGAAATTAGGGATTGATTAGCTTTTATGAGGTGGAATATTTCAGATTTTAAATGTTTAGATAGTAATGGTGCATACTATTCATGCCAACAATCCATATAGCATTTCCAACCAATACTTTTAAATTTTAAAATGAGTACCAGAATACTCACTACAGTAGGATAATTATTCTATTCAGTAGTTTAAATTACTTTGTTACTGTTTCTACCAAACCACTTATATGGGCTTTGGCCAGGATCTGTTTAAATATTTTTTCAAATATTAAGAGATTTTATTTTAAAGCAAACATTTACATGATTAGTCCTACCTCTAACATTGTACATTAGTTAGGCACAGAATTAAAATTTTATAAGGATAATATTAAAATAAGTAAAAATGAAACAAATAATCAAAAAGGGAGAGTTGCTAGGTAACTGTTGAAAAAAGTTGTTAAAAAATTGTGACAAAATTTTGAACAATAAATCACAAAATTTTTATAATACTTTTACTATTAGAAAATGGCAAGTATCATATAAAAATGAGCATATGGTAAAGAATTAAAATCATCAGAAAATTCCATTGAATCTATTTTTGTACACAAAGTAATTCATTGTTATTTTTCTTCTACAATTCAGAGATATAGGTTTTACTTTTACGTTGGAAAATGGAATGAAAATTTACCAAAGTTCAATGAAGCCACTATTTATGAAGTTAACAGAAGGTGAATGCTTTTCTCATTTAATGAGTTAACCAAAAATATTTGAAACTGGTATTTTCTATACCACACTAAGAAGGTATAAACAAAAACAAGACATTTGTACTATGATATTTAACTAAAACAAGAAGCTTACAAATTCTGAATATCTTGCTAACAAGCAGTACATAATTATTTATACATATGCATAATTATCTTAATTACATATGTGAAATGTTTCTGTCTCTAAAATAAAGACTATATGTCTGGCAGCATGAGAAATTTACATAGCTAAATCAGTTTTCTTACATGTTTAATGAGTATAAGAAACAATTTTTATTGCCTTTTGCATTTCTAAATAATTTGTCATGAATGAATTTCTCATTTGAATGAACTAATCCATAGGAAAAACATTATTTTTGTCTCAATAGAAGTTACTCAAGAAACACACATGTTTTTATTAAATGGTTTATACCAATGATGGCAAACCTTTTAGAGATGGAGTGCTGGGTCCCTCCTCACAAGAGAGGGGAAAAAATGCTCTCATTGGACAGCTGGGTAGAGGGTGGTAAAGTGAGGAATGTCCTCACCACAGGTGAAGTGGGGGAGTGGCCTAAGTGCTTTGTTCCTCTCTAGCTCTGCCGCCTGTGAGCTGCCCACCTTATCCTCTGTGTGCTCCCACTGGGTTACTGGGCAGAGGGGTGGTGTGAAAAAATGTCATCAGGCATTTGGAGATGGGATCAGCTCCACCTGAGTCCCTCTGCCTTTCTAGTAATGAATTCTTGGCGGGGGGTTGGGGGGAATTGGTGGGGGGGGCGGAATGGGGAGGGAGGGCAGCAGCATGCCCACAGAGAGAGTTCTACATGCCATCTTTGGCACCTGTGCCAAAGCTTCACCATCAATGGTCTATGCCATTGTGAAGAGTGACCACTGGATATTATGCCAATGCCAATTCTATTTCAAATTTAACAGACTATTATTAAGCACCTGGATACACAGCTATGTGCGAAAGGTGACACAAAGGTAAGATAATAGCCTTGATCTCAAGGAATTTTTGATCTAGTATGAGATAAAAATATTTTTTTTCCTAACAGTTTACACAAAGTCTTTATAGGCTTCTTTAAATGCCAAGGTCCCTAATGCTTTAAAGAATTATAAAGACTCAACTTTTTGGGAATATATCTAAATGTGTAAACTATTACACCTTGGGAATGAATATTTGGTTGTTGGAATGTTTGGAATTTTACCTCTTTTGATGTTAATCCAGGAACTAGCCTTGCCACTGTTTCCCAGTTGATAGGCTGAGGTACTCCAATTAGAGAATAAAGGATCATGTCCAACACCATTTGGTTATTACACAGAAAATTATTGTTTTCTGAATATCCACGACTCATCTTTTAAAGCTAGGAAAAGAGAAAAAAACATTATTATTTTTACATGAAATCCCTAGTTTTCAAATATTGTATATAAAAGTAATCGTTTGTTCCTAAGAATTATTTGGTAGCAAAATACATTTTACTTAAATCAAATGCTCATGTTTAATATGAGCATTAAAACTTAAAAACTTTAAAGACTTGGAATTACACGGATATGGATATTACCTCAACTGAGACAGATTACGACCTTCCTAAGGTCTAATACTGACAGTTTTGTGAATTCTTAGGGCCAATAAAATTCATCACTTGTTGAACAATGTTTTGAGACTTTCCAGACTTGGCTAGGTAGGTCCACATTAGCAGCCAGAATATTTTACAATAAAATACAACTTAGAATTGAATTACTCTTGAAAGATTCACCTGAAAAAGACTACCATTTTAAATATTGCTGACTTACGTACCGAATAGCATTTTCACAGATGATGCCAAAAATTGTTAGATAATGAGTAAATACCACAGGCTAAAGGCTAAAAAAAAAAATCGCATAGGTCAAAAGTAGATGATTCATCTAATGTTTTAGTTGAGGACAAATGGACATCCTCCAGTATAGCACTAGCTACACATTTGGCTTCATAGTCTACTTAAGTAGATATAAATTTACAAATGTTTTTCCAGCCCTCACCAACTTAATTCTTATACTTCTTCTTTGTACCCCATCTTGTGGTTGCTGAACAATATATAATATACTTAATTTTTCCCTGTTCCTTTTCACAGTTTCATATTCAAAAGGACATGGCAGTGGCAAAAGATTCAGATGATTCTTAGATTGCTTGCCCAAGGTGTGAAAAGCAGCTGATATATGGGGGGCAGCTGGGTAGTTCAGTGGATTGAGAGCCAGACCTAGAGACAGGAGGTCCTAGGTTCAAATCTGACCCCAGACACTTCCCAGCTGTGTGACCCTGGGCAAGTCACTTGACCCCCATTGCCTACCCTTACCACTCTTCTGCCTTGGAGCCAATACACAGTATTGGCTCCAAGACGGAAGTTAAGGGTTTAAAAAAAAAGCAGCTGATATAATAGAAAAGTTTTTCAGTGATGCTATGTAGTTAAGAATTGAGGGACAAAATCTCCAAAGAATCAAAACTGTGGGTTTCCCAAAGAGCAATGGAAAAACCATAGTAGGCATAAGTAGAACGTAATGTATTGTCAGAAAAGATGTAAAAGCTACAAGGGGTAAATGACTACAAAAGGTTTGTTATGTTGCAAGAGCAAAGGATAAAAAATAGCTAAATAAATATCAAGCCAGTATTCACAAATGTTAAAAGACCCAAAGAAAGACACCAGAATGCTAAGTAGATCTTCTATGGAAGATTTGTGGGAGGCCAAGGCCAAGAACCACTGAAGAACATTTCTACATTGATAAAATTGTGGAGCATACAGTATTAAAAATTAAGTGGTTAGTGACAGTTCAAGGTCAATATCAATAATCTGGAAAGCACATTAAAACTGATGTTACAGGGGGCAGCTGGATAGCTCAGTGGAGTGAGAGTCAGGCCTAGAGACAGGAGGTCCTAGGTTCAAACCCGGCCTCAGCCACTTCCCAGCTGTGTGACCCTGGGCAAGTCACTTGACCCCCATTGCCCACCCTTACCACTCTTCCACCTATGAGACAATACACCGAAGTTAAGGGTTTAAAAACAAAAAAACAAAAAAAAAACAAAAAAAAACCTGATGTTACATTCTATTAATGGCATTTTGATTGCTGAGATATAATTTTGTTGGGATAGGGAAGTAATGACAGTAATTACCTGATCAGTTTAGTTTGTTTATAGGATAGTGAGCCTTTAAAAAGGACATACTTTTGAATTCTACTGATGAGTACTGGCCCAAGATAAACTTTGGGTCTGGCAGTATAGTAAAAGCTATCATTTTGACTGATCTATAAAAGGAATTCTTCATTAAAGATTTATTTCCTTCTTTTCTATCACTGGGAAAGTGTGTATGGATAACATGGCTAACTGCATTTTTTTTGGAACACATGTGGCTCTAGAGAAGAGTTTCTAGAACCCAGGAATAGATCTCATCTCTCTCATAACCCCATACATGGTAGCCTCTTGGCAAGGCAAAAAACTATGGCAATAGTGAATCAACAAGAGTTCTTTGAGAACTATGTGCTTATTTGACAGTTCTAGAAATGTTAGCTGGAACAATCAGACAGAAACTAATGGTATAATAAAATGAAGACAAAATTGTTCTTATCTGCAGATGCATTGTGGATTAAGAAAATCCTTGAGAGTTGGTGAATAAATTGAGATGATAAAAGAGCTTAATAAAGTAAGATACGAAAAACTGGTAAAAAACATAGATTTAGGGTTGGCCAGGATCAAAGAGGCCATCTAATTGAATATATTTTACAAATAAGGGAACTGAGGTTCAGAAAGGTTATATGACTTGTTTAAGGTCACGTAGGTAATAAGTGGCAGTCACAATTAGAACCCAGGTTTTTTGACTCCTTATCAACATGTACTATGTTATAATGCCAGCTCAACCCAGTAAGAAATTATACAAAAAATTATTCAAAATTATCACAAAATGCATATAACAGTTACTTTTGAAATTTTCTTCAAAAAATAAAGGAATATGTGCCTAAAGATTGGAATGGCTGAATAGGTGGTGGCATATGAATGTAGCTGAGTATTATTACTTCATAAGAATGATTAAAATGAATTCAAAAATGGGCTTTAAAGAGTGAGGATAGCTGTGCCAAGGGAAGTCCATATAGTAGGATTGAAACAATGAGATTAAAGTCAGCAGGGGTGGGGGGTGGGGGAGAATAAAAGTCTGGTCAAATAACAGAGACATGTTGTGGTAGCATATTTTCCAAGTTAGAAGATATATCTTAGGGGGCAACTAAGTGGCTGAGTAGATTGAGAGCCAGGTTAGAAACCAGAGAGCCTGGGTTCAAATCTGGTCTCAGATACTTCATAGCTGTGTGACCCTGAGCAAGTCACTTAATCCCTATTGCCTTGGCTCAGTCTTCTGCCTTGGGACCAATATACATTACAGATTCTAAGATGGAAGGTAAGGAATTCCAAGTCACAAAAACAAAACTAAAATAAGAGTTTAAAATGTCCCCAAAAGAGAAAATGTACCCTTATCTTCTGTCTTAGAATCAATACTATGTATTGGTTCCAAGGCAGAAGAGCAGTAAGGGCTGGGCAATAGTGGCTTGCCCAAGGTCATACAGCTAGAAGCGTCTGAGTGCAAATTTGAACCCAAGACCTGTGCTTAGTTTTCATTCCACTCAGCTGCTTTGCTGTCCCCATGTTTGCCATATTTTGAGAAGAACATACAGGAAATTAAATATAGACTAAAGTAAGTTTAGTAAGATGCTCTACTATAACAACAACAACAACAATAGCTAGCATTTATATAGCACTTATGTTCTAGGCACCATGCTAAGTACATTAGGTATATTATCTTATTTGATTCTCACAATAACCCTGAGAGGCAGATGCTGTTATTATCCTCATTTTAGAGTTGCAGAAATTGAAGTAAATAGAGGTTAAGTGAGTTGCCCAAGGTCAAACAGCTATTAAGTGTCTGAGGCAAAATTTGAACTCAGGCTTTCCTGATTTCTGGCCAAATACTCTATCTGCTGTGCTACCTACATGCCTAAACAAAGGCCTCTCTCCCAAAGGCATTAATTCAAGGAAGAAAACAGACAAAGATTTCAAGAGAAGAAAAACAAAAAAGGTTTACTGAAATTGTTATAAGCATTTTCTTCACTGAGAATGGTGTAATCACTAGATATCACAATCCCTGAGGGGCTTAAAAAGGAAATATAAAAGGTACTAAAGAAAACAAAACAACAGTTGGTTTGGATCAAGCATATCTAAAAATAACATAGGAAAAAGGTGGGGGGGATGAGGGCATTGAGGGACTTAAGTTTTAACTATAAGACAGAAAGATTGTAATGAATTAGAAAAAAATCCCAGATCTTATTCACATCCCACCCCCCAAAAAGAGAAACAAAAATATATCAACCACTACCTACCTTCTACACAAAATCTTTATGAGGAACATCTATTGAGGACATCCTTGATGAAGATATTAGGAGAGAACAAGAAGGCTTTTGCAAATGATATTCAATAATGGACTACATCTTTGCCATCTCACAAATGAAAAGTGTATCCAATATAAGATCCCATTATACTTAGTTATGAAAATTCATTCAACTTAATATAAATGCTGCTTTACAGTCTCTTTTACAGCAAGGTGTCTTGCATTTATATCTATATCAAGATCATTCAAGATTTCCTGGAAGATATAATAGAAATAAACCTGTTAAATGACCTTAAAATACTCAAGTAAACAATAAAACAATAAAAAAAATTACTTGTATGCTCTCCAAAAGTATTCACTCTCTAGATGGTGAGGTATTCAATGTACTCCTATTTACACTGGGTTGACTGCATTAAGCCCCAAGTCATTGCAGAGGTTCCTAGAAAATTTCTTTTCCCCTTAAATTTTTTTTATTTTGTCTTCATTGACTTTATTTATGCAAAAGCTTTATAACTTCATATATTTGAGGGAGTTTGGTTTACCCATCCATTGAGGAAAGATCAAATGGATAAAAAATGGCTATGGTCCAGTTTTCAACATGTTTCTGAAAGGACACTCTACAAAGCTTGAACTTCTGGGGCTGGCAGTTCAGATGGCAAATTAAATGAGGCCAGAGTTGGAAAAGAAGAAGAGGGAGTTAGCTGGATCCCTTTGGGGAAACTGCAAGGAACTCTTACTGACTCCAAGTTGTTATAACAATAAAGATCCATCTTTTCAATACAAACATTTTATGGTACTTGCTAACAATTCCAAAGGACCAAAAATGAACATTACACAGAGGGTGACTGAAAGGTGGGTAATAGCTGGTTATAATATAAAAAAAATCACAAAAAGTACTTGACAATAATAAAGGATGTCATCAAAGAACAGTATGACAGAAAGATGTGTTTTATATGTACTGCCCAAGTGCTTAAGCAAAAATCTCTATCTTAAGGGCATTCATTCAAGGATGAAAACAGAGAGGACTTCAGGAAAAAAAAAATTATTTACGATTGATAACTATTTTCTCCACCAAGGATGTGTGAACCACCATATGTGAACCATATCTTATTTGATCTTCATTTTACAGTTGAGGAATTTGAAGCAGACAGTTTAAGCTACTTGTCCAAGTTCTGTTCAAACAGAAAACATAGTATGTTTCCAGGGCAAGGAATAATAAGGTGATGAGCAAAGTATTCCACTGGTACCAATGTAATGCTGGGAGAAAATGAGGAAGGCCTCTAGCACCTTGAAAGGATCCCCTGTGGCAAAGTATTGAGAGGACATGGCTAGGTTACAATTTAGATCACTGAAGATTAGTCCTAATCAATAAGATCAAAGATTCTTTTAAAAAAGAAAATATATACTGTATGAATCTAATGACCAAACTAGACAGAATAACAAAATCTATTCAGAGGACTAAAAGAACCTGAGAGCACATAAAAAAAGGACTATATTATTTTTTTAAAGAACTATATTATAATTATAAACATTATTTGGCAATAGTTAAATAATTAAAAAAGTAGGTCAGTGAACAGACTTGATAAACAAGAACCAATAAGCATTTATTAGATCCAGAAGTAATCTGAGACATTGTTTTATAAACCTAAGAACATAAATTACTTGAGGGAAGGACTCCCTATTTACCAAGAACTTCTGGGAAAATTTTAAAGTGGTAAGGCAGAAATGAAGTGCAATTATACAAGTAGCACGAATTCCAAATGTATACCTGACCAGAATATAAAAAGATATCATAAAAAGTTCAAAATAGGAGGAAGTACCTTTTAGTCAGGGGAGGATTTTTTTTAAATTTTGAAGCACTAAACTTATTTTTTATGTGTTAGTCACACACTGATACAGAAATAGTCATATTTAAATAGTAATAACATTTCATTTAAAATCCTATTTAACTCCTCCACCTTTCTCAACTTTTTGACTGGGTAGAGCAGTTGAGAGAGTGCCTGGTCTGAAGTCAGGAAGACCTGAATCCAAAACTGGCCCCAGACATTTACTAACTGTGTGACCCTGGGCTGTGCCTTAATTTCTTCATCTGTAAAATGGTAAAAATACACCTAACTCCCAGGATTTTTGTAAGGATCAAATGAATACAGTTGTGAAGCACTTAGCATAGTGTCTAGCACATAGTAGGTGCTATAGAAATGTTGTCTATTACTGCTATCATCATTATTTTAATATTGCTGTATCACGTTCTGCTTCTCATCTCTATAGAGCCATCAGAGGGGAAATTCTTGATAACCCAAGGCAATAATAATTTCTTTAGAAAGTTGTTCAATTCTGTGTTTTTTCTTTTATGTCAGATTTGTCTAAAACTGAGTGACATTGATGTCTCCTACTATTATTACATTATTGTCTATATCTTCTTATAATTCAGTTAATAGTTGCTTTATGAATTAAGATGCTAAAGTATTTGGAAAATATTATTTAATACTGATATTGGTTTGTTGCCTCCAGGTTCTTTCAGCATAGTTTCCTTGTTTAACTCTATTTATATCATGATTTTATTTTTCCTTTGTCTGATAAATTTTTTTGCAGCTCCTAATTTTTTTTTTATATGCATGTCTTTGTTTTTTTAGGTATGTTTCTTATGAGCAACAGATTGCAGTTTGATTTCTTATCCAATCTGTTAGTCTTTAATTTACTGGACAGCTTAGCCTATTCATTTTTAAAGTTAAGAGAGTTAGGTTTGTATCTTCCTCTACTTTTCTTTTCCCTTGAATTCTGATTCTTTCCTCCTCTTCCTCTTTAAAGACAGCATTGTGTCTCTTCATTTATGTTTGCTTAAACTACTTTAAGGTAAGCCTTTCTCCATAGGTTCTTTTTTCTCCTCCCTAGTTTTGGATTTTAACTTAAATGTAGTAATTTTATTTTCTTTCTTCCTTTTGTCCAGCTATCTGATTCTTCCTATTTTTCCTAAGTAAAATTCTTCTCTTCATTTGTAGTTTTTCCCCATTTTTCACACCTTTTTCCTAAAGAGAATTTCTTTACTTAGTTCTTTTTGTTGTACTCTAAATTTTTATTTTTTGATTCGTGGTCCTTAAACTTCTTTATAGTTTTTGTGTTCCTTATAGATTTAAAGTTTCTAAAGTTTACTTTAAGTTCCTCCTCCAAATACTTTGTATGTTTGTGCTTTATAGATTGATTATGCTTCCTTTCTATTTTTTCTGTTGTCTCATTCTTTTCTTGTCCTCTTGATTGTGAAGTACTTTTCTATTCCCTGTCCCTTCCATGATCATGTTCTTTCCCATTTCCACTGAAATCTACTCTCTGAGTCTATGCCTCCCATCCTCATAGACAGTGTTTACCCCTGGGAACAATAACAATAATTTCAATAAAATAAAATTATAAAGCTTTCATACAAACGAAATCATCGCAGAAAGAATAAGAGAAACAATTGGAAGATTTTTTGCTTTATCTATAACTGATAAAAATATGATAAAAGGAAATTGAGGTGAAGAGTTATTCCTCAGGAGAAAAACAAAGGATAGGAAAAATTTTCAAAAGAACAATTTGTAAAAGATGGCCCTATGAAAACAAACTCCAAATCACCAATAAGAGCAACTGGAATGAAAACAATTGAGGTTTCATGTCATATCCTAAGAATCATCAAGATTGCCCTATCCCCCAAGAGTATCAATAAACAAACATTTATTAAGTGTTTACCTAATAAGTATCCTTAACCTCCTTTGATCTCTTTGGAGTACATGCCTAATGATGACACTGTTGGGTATAAGGGGATACACAGTTTGTTAACATTTGGGACACAGCTCTACCAAAATTATTGTCTATTTTCTTGAAGCTCCTTAACTTTTTCAAATTTTCTTTTTTTATCCAATTTTACATTTTACATTACATCCAATTTAATGGGTGCAAGGTAGAACCTTACATTTGCTTTAATTTCACACTACTTTAATAATTAGTTATTTGGAAAAATGTTTTCATGTGTCTATAAATACCTTGGATTCTTGAAAACTACCAGTTTATATCTTGTTTATATATTTATCAATTGGAAAATGACTTTAACTCTTATAAATCTGAATATAATAATTTCCTAATAAAAATCTCTATATGACAAAAATAGTTACACAAATGTAATTGATACTTAAAATATGCTATAATGTATACATATTTATCAAAATCTATATCGTATATCACTTAATTATTTAAGCTCATATGACTATGGATTTGTAACTGGAAAGTACTCTGCAAGTTATTTAGTATGTTTTACAGATGTGGAAACTGAGATTGTGCCCAAGATACAACAGTTGGCAAGTGGCAGAACCAGAATTCAATTTTAGATTCTCAAAATCCAATTGTCTTTAAACTATCATGTTATTTCTTATAGCCATTAAAAAAAGACAAGCCAGGCAACTATCTAGCTCTAAATTTGAATCCTATGTAATAGTAACAACAAAAACCGTAAGTGGTCTACTCAGACAGTATTAAAAAATCTTGTAATAGGACAAGGCTTCTCTCAAAACCTGACTGAAGGTGGGAGAGGTTAGGAGATAGCTTCCTGGTTATTTAAAAGCATAAAAGTCCTAGCTATTTAGAGTCTAGGCCTCTCAGACTTATTAGGTCTGAGGCAGATAGGTGGCAAAGTGGATAGAGGGAGCACTGGGTCTGATGTTAAGAAGACCTAATAAGTTCAAATCCAATCTCAGATGCTAGCTGTGACCTTAACTTGTTTGCCCCATTTTCCTCATCTGCAAAATGGGGTAACAGCACTTCTGGGGGTTGTTGTGAAGATCAAATGAGATAATAATTGTAAAGCACTAAGCATGATGCCTGGCACATAGTATAAATCAGTGGTTCCCAAACTTTTTTAGCCGACCGCCCCCTTTCCAGAAAAAATATTACTTAGCCCCCTGGAAATTAATTTTTTTTAAATTTTAATAGCAATTAATAGGAAAGATAAATGCACCTGTGGCCATCACCATCCCCCTGGATCGCTGCAGCACCCTCCAGGGGGTGGTAGCGCCTACTTTGGGAATCACTGGTATAAATGCTTATTCTCTTACTTCTTCCTGGGTGCCCAAGACCATTAAATTAACAACCCTGATGATCGAATGACCAGATGTATCTCCAGATGGATGCAAGGAGGGGAGATTTGTCCAGAAAAGCTAAGTGCTAGCATATCTTTGCTGTTTTAGGGCAAAGTAAACCTCCTTTGTTAAATGTTCAATGAATGGTGAGTGCGAATTTCATCTTAACATGGAAACTGAGAGAATGCTGGTGTTAAAGTTCTTCTATCTAAAGGTCAACAAGAATACACTTAGTTATACCAAACAACTAAAGAAAGGGCAAGGATCAGAACTAGAGAAAACAATAAGTAAAATGTACTCTTTAATGTTCCTACATAAAAATATTAAAGAAAAAGCAAGGACTTCCTATATCATGACAGGCCCAATTTCCATGCCTAAGAATTCTTAACTTAATAATTATAAATGTGTTGCATTGGTAATTTCCAAATAAATGAGATTCAAGAATGTAAAGCCTCTGTCAAGCAATCTAAAATCCAAGCATTTCAAATTTTATTCTATTATCAACTGGGCTTATTTTGTAAAGAATTATCAAGAACATTGTAAGTTTAATGTAAACAAAGAACATGAATTTATTATGCATCCATGTGCCAAACACCTAGACTATAAGGATACAATATAATGAAACAGTCCCTACTTTTAAAGAGCTTACATTCTTTTTTTTTTTAAATTTTAAACCCTTAACTTCTGTGTATTGACTTATAGGAGAAGATTGGTAAGGGTAGGCAATGGGGGTCAAGTGACTTGCCCAGGGTCACACAGCTGGGAAGTGTCTGAGGCCGGATTTGAACCCAGGACCTCCTGTCTCTAGGTCTGGCTCTCAATCCACTGAGCTACACAGCTGTCCCCATAAAGAGCTTACATTCTAAGAGTATATACATAAATATGTACAGAGAACTTAACAAATAAATACAAAGTAATTAAATAAAAAGCAGTTTGAGAGGTAGGGCACTAGCAATTGGGGGGGATGAAGAAAGATTTCACATAGAATACAAACTGTTTAGTGTTATAACTATGTAATTGTCTTTTATGATAGTATGTAATTAAAATATTTTAAACAAAATTCATATTACTTTTAGGGATTTGGAAAGAAACAGTCTCAATAACATGAACACCGCACCTACAGAATGCCTTGGCTATGTCTCCATCTTTCCAAGAATACAACTGTTTTTCCACTTAGCTCCAATTTTGGCCTAAAGAGGTTGGCAGTATCCAAAAAGGTAGCAGGAGACGCAAGTTTGATAGGATTCATCTCCAGTCTAGAAACCCTGACAACTAAGGTTCTTTTTTAGGCCCTAATGCAAGTTTAGGGTGAGAATCTTAATCAAAATTCACTTGGGCTGCTACAGATTCACAAGAGCAGATAGGATCCTTTGGGATCAAACCATATGCAAAAACCAGATGAACACTTTTGCCAAAGAGATGGAGGGCTGTGTGAGGAGTGAGAGTGGAATAGGATCAGACCATATCCTCATGAGTGTGATCATTTTTTTTTAAACCCTTACCTTCCATCTTGGAATCAATACTGTGTATTGGCTCCAAGGCAGAAGAGTGGTAAGGGCTAGGCAATGGAGGTTAAGTGATTTGCCCAGGGTCACACAGTTGGGAAGTGTCTGAGACCAGATTTGAACCCAGGACCTCCCATCTCTAGGCCTGACTCTCAATCCACTGAGCCATCCCGCTGCCCCCCTGAAATCTTTTAAGTCTGACATTGGTTAGTGATCACACTCATAGGGGCAGCTCAGTGGATTGAGTCAGGCTTAGAGACTGGAGGTCCTGGGTTCAAATCTGGCCTCAGACACTTCCCAGCTGTGTGACCCCTGGGCAAGCCACTTAACTTCCATTGCCTAGCCCAGTGATGGGCAAACTATGGCCGGAGGGCCAGATGGGGGTGGGGGGGACTTGAAATGTTCTATCTGGCTGCACAACATTATTCCTAATCTAATGAATACGAGTAGGATACAATACAATGAAACTTCAAAAGAGTTGCCTTAGAAAATGACAGATGAACATTTCCTTTCCTTTGGCCCCCTCTTTAAAAAGTTTGCCCATCACTGGCCTAGCCCTAACCACTTTTCAGCCTTGGAGTCAATACACAGTACTGACTCCAAGATGGAAAGTAAGGGTTTAAAATTAAAAAAATAATAATAAAATTTAAGAATGGGGACTAGTTCTGTGATTTAATTGGCACAGAGAACTTGCAGATAAAGATTCCCCCTTTCCTAGTGCAGGTTACCTTTCTCTGCAACTTATATAGTCTTAGAGAATTGCCTAAAGTACTGAGAAATTAATTTGCAGCTGGGTGGTTCAGCGGATTGACAGCCTAGAGACCAGAGGTTCTAGATTCACATCTGACCTCAGACACTTCCTAGATGTGTGACCCTGGACAAGTCACTTAATCTCCAATGCCTAGTCCTTATCACTCTTCTGCCTTGGACACAATATTGATTCTAAGAGGGAAGGAAAGGGTTTAAAATAAAAAATTACTTTGTCTAGAATGACAAAGTCAGTACTCAGGACTTCCTTTTGAGGCTAAGCTTGAGGAATATCCAAAAACATATTGGAAAATATCTTGTGATCATTCTTGTTTGCTCCTCATTAAACTAATAATAATAATAAAATAAATCTTACTGTCTTCTATCTCCTTTTATCTCTATCTGACCAAATGTATGATGATATTCAACAAATATTGTGGAATGGTTTGGTTTTTTTTACAGGAAAAACTGCAATAACTCAAAGCTTTTAAAAATTAACTCATGGGAGTTACATGTTACTCTATACATCTGGTTTTAGGAAATCCACGTTTATGAATATTTTGATTAAACACAGAAGTTTAAATTTTCCTTAAAGATTATACTGTACATGAAAAGATAACCAACTCTGCTTCTTTTTACAACTAAAATATCCAATAAAACCCTCTTGGGAGGATCTTTGTTCGGTTCTACAAAGATACCACGCTGTGTACTACTGAATGAAGGACTAAGAAAAAAAAAAAAAATCCAGCACACGCTCAAACAGAAATTGCAAAACTAAAAGGACCTAAATCACTCGAAGCAGATTTCATGGCCCAAAGTCCCCAAGGGGTTCTGGAGCTCGAAAGTGATTTTAGTAACATACCGGGGAGCACGATTCTTCCTCCCTAGCCGGTCCCGGGGCGGGGCACGGTCTCGGTCCCAATGCCCTATAGGTCGATGGGCCCAGCCCAGTTCCCAAAGTGAGGGTCCCGGGCTCGTCCCCGGCCTCCCGGCTCCTTGAGCGGACAACGCATCTTTCTTCTTGGTCGGGGGCGTGGTAGGTGTCTTTCTGGGAGCACAACGGCATCCTCATTACCTTTTTTCCCCGGGGGAGGTAAAGTCACACCAAAACCCAGGATGCCGCTCCAGCCCAGGGCTGGCAGACGCCCGACTTGCCCTGACACCGACCCGTCTATCCCTCCTCCAGTCCCCCCAACCCCCACAGAAGTCGTCTCGCGCACCCGAGGGCATCACTCCCAGGGCTGAGGGCGGGGTCGCGGACAAAAGGGGCAGCCGCCTCGGGGTCGCAAGGGCCGGTTACCTCGGACGCCAGCTAGCTGTCCCGAGCAGGCAGCGGCGAAAGCGAAGGGCGTTCCTCAGCCGGGGGTTAGCGTCCTCGGTCAGGCCCCGTGGCCCGGCACCCGGCGAGAGGAGAGCGGAGTCGAGCGAGGCGCGGCGTGTGGAGGAAGGACCCGGATTCCTTAAACCCTGAATGGGGGTCGAGGGGCGGGAAGACATCAGAATGCAGAGACGCACACGGCCTCACCGCCCTCGGGGCCTGCCAGCCCGCCGCCGGCTCTCTTACTCACCTGCCCAGGACTGGCCTCGCCGCCGCGCCTCCGTCACCTGCGGTGGCCAGGACGCCCCGCACACGCGCCATGAAGCTATCGGGCCCCTCAGCCCGCAGCTCGCAGAGCCCCTCGCCCAAAACAGAAGCCGGCGGCCGTCCTGACTGGAAGAGAGCGGGGAGAAGGCGGGACCGAAGAACTAGGCCGAACAGAGCCTCGCCAATCGCAGGCCAGAAGAGCAACAGGCGGACCAATAGGCGAGGCGCTCCTCAGAGGGAGGGCGAAAGGGAGGGAGTGGGACGCGTCCTGTCAGTGCAGCGGCCTCGCCTTTCCCCTCCCTGGCTTTTTCCCTCCCTCTCCTCCTCCCCTCCCCCTCCCGTCCACGCCCCGGCTTGTCGCAGTGCAGCGTCCCCCCCCACCCAGCCCTCCCAGCGTCTTGTCTCCTAGCAACCAACTCCAACCACTGGGGGCTTGAGTAGCCCCAGGCCCAGAAGAAAAAGGGGAAGCAGTTGGGGGATTAGAGATGAAAAATTATTATACAGAGTTAAGGTAATCTGTTAAGTCAGATGATAAACTGAAATTTAGGTCGCAGTAAAAGTAATGACATTTTCACTATGCTTTAGGTGAATAGGAAGTCACCTTTCCCCGATTTGAAGGCATCGTTTTATCTGACCTCAAATTCTTTTCTTACCATCTGTAAAACCATCACCTGAATTTCCTTAGTTGAAATTTGTTTTTTAAATCTCCAGCAGTCTAGTACAATGTTTGTTCACTAAGTGATCACTGAATAGTAAAAAGGAGTGTGATATTAAGCTTTTTAAAGGTACCTTTCAAATCTAAAATCCTATAATTCATTTAAGAGATTTATTGATCTTAAGCATTGTCTTCTAAACAATTTTTAAAAATGCAATTACTCTTGGAAGTGATAAAGGATCTATTCTTCCTACCCCAAAAATCTACCTTAAATTATCAGATGGCTTTCTTCTCTAGGAGGAGGATCCTAAGAAAGGGAAACAACTGAGAGTTAAGGGATAAGAGATGCAGAATAGTAACAACAGTGTGAGGTACTTTAGGTAGTAGAGGGCAGTGGCATACAAAACTGGGTAGTTTCTGGTTCTTGCCTTTATAAAAAGTACTGTGGTTATACATAGCACATACTGTATGGTTAGAAAGCCACAGAAATCCCTCAGTCTGCTTCTAAATATGTTGTAACATTCAGTTGTTTTTTATAGAGCTATAACTAGATCTGGACTTGATGAGACATCTTGTCTAACTCCCAATGAGGAAGATGAGGAAACTGTGACCCAGGAAGACTAAGAGACTTCTTCGGTGGTTTCCATTATCACTTGGTAAATAGATTTTCCCATGGAAATTTTCCTCTTTAAAAAGTTTAGGGTTTTCAGTTTTCTACTAAGGAATTTAATCTAGGTCCTGTTATCTTATGAAGTAAAGAGTTATTTAATATTGCATTAAAAGAACAATGCCCTTAATAAAATGTACTGAAGTAAATAAATATTATGATGAAAATTTTACAAGTATAAACTTTCTCAAGAATTTCAAAATTTTATTTACAAAGTAAAGTGAGATCCCTTAGGTAATATTATTCTGCTTTCTTAGCAAAGTGAAAAACTGGAAGGAATATCTTGTTTTTTTTTTTTTTTACAGTTTTTTTTTTTTATTTTAAACCCTTAACTTCTGTGTATTGACTTATAGGTGGAAGATTGGTAAGGGTAGGCAATGGGGGTCAAGTGACTTGCCCAGGGTCACACAGCTGGGAAGTGTCTGAGGCCGGATTTGAACCTAGGACCTCCTGTCTCTAGGCCTGGCTCTCAATCCACTGAGCTACCCAGCTGCCCCCTGGAAGGAATATCTTATGAGTTATGGCCATTTACAACTTCTGGATATGTAAGAGTTTAATATTTTTTTTCAGTATCATTTGAAAATGGTATTATTGGCTAACCCAAAGGGAATATAATAAAGTGATTAAGTTCCCTTACTTTAATACAGCATTCTAGATCCCTCTTTGGCCTTGTTTCTTTTAGGCTTTTTCCTAGGTGCTTGAAGTTTTTTGTTCCCTCAGTGTCTTAAGAGCAGCATTAATCACACCTTATATCTGCAGCCCAGAAAAACATTAGCTATCCTTTTACCATGCTGTAACAAGAACCATGGCAACACTGCTACAAAGGCCAAACCAAGAATGCCAAAAGCATGGGTCTTCACTTGGCTTTGAAAATTATCTTAACTTGTACAATGTTTAAGAATTTTTCAAAGAAAGAGAACTTTTCCTTGTAAAAGAATTGTTGGAGAAAGAAACTGATTTAGTTTATTGGTTAATTTTATTCTGGATTTTTGTTGTTTGGTTGTGACCTAATTTGGAGTTTTCTTGGCAAAGATACTAGAGTGGTTTGCCATTTCCTTTTCCAGCTCATTTTATAAATGAGGAAACTGACAAACAGGGTTAAGTGATTTGCCCAGGGACACAGCTAATGTCTGAGGCCAGATTTGAACTCAAGAAGATGTCTTCCAGACTGCAAGCCAGATGCTCTAACCACTGTACCACCTAGTTGCCCTATTCTGTATGTTTAGCCTAAAACACAATGTAAACACAGCCATTCATCACATCATTTGTTTCCTTACTCAAAAACTATCAGTGGATCCCCTAGTGCTAATAAAGTAAAGCTCAAATTCCTTAGTCTGGCATGCAAGATCTTTCATATTTCAACCTTAACCGTAGATACCATTATAGCCTACTTTGAACTTTTTACTTCCAGCCAAGGAAATCAATACAGTGTCCCCTTAAGTATCCTCTTCCTACCTTTTTAGTTTTGCTTCTATAACATCCTCTGTGTACCTGGAATTATCTCATCCCTTTTTTCATTATTCACGTCAGGCTTATCTTCCAGACTTTAAGTCTCACTTCTTTTGTGAAACTTTCCTTAACCATTATTCCAGCTTAGTGATTTCTGCCTCCCAATTTCAAGATCACGTGGCCATTTCTGAAGCTGATATGATGGCTCAGAGTAAAGATGCTATAGCTGGGTGAGTGTAAATCATTCTAAGTGAACTTGTTAACTGTCAGAAAGGAGAGATGCCAATGTCAGGATCCAAGTGGTACCCTGGTATAATAGGCCAACTCCTCACTCTGCATTTCAGTTCTCCATGGAAATCCTCCATGGTTTCTAATTTCATGTATTTATAGAGAATGGCTCTTCCTACTGGCCAGATGATACCCCCACCCTGCCCCACTTTTGCAGCATAATACCTTTCTTTGCCTTATACTCAGTCCTTATTATGCCTGAAAAGGAAGAAAGAGCATACCTGCACTTTATCCCCAATGATTCACTGTATTCTATCAACATATCCTTTTTAGTTCCCAAAAAACTGATATATCTTTTATTCTTTTTATTCTATTTTTTATTAGTAGTAGCATCCCTTAAGAAATTTCATTCCTATACACAGTAATACTTTAACAAAGACTTAGAGATAAACATTGAAAAAAGGACTAAAATCATCTACCCTTCAGAACGTTGGTTGCCAGGAACTATGAAAATCTACAGACTAATTATGATTTTCAAAATGGTTTACTATTGTTATTAATGTATAAGAAGCAAAACCTAGTTAACTTATTTTTTCAATTTAAACTATTTACAATCTCTAGCCCCTGGCAATAAAGGTTTTTTTTTATAGATTATTTTTTTTAAAATTTTAAACCCTTAACTTCTGTGTATTGACTTATATAGGTGGAAGATTGGTAAGGGTAGGCAATGGGGGTCAAGTGACCTGCCCAGGGTCACACAGCTGGGAAGTGTCTGAGGCTGGATTTGAACCCAGGACCTTCTGTCTCTAGGCCTGGCTCTCAATCCACTGAGCTACCCAGCTGCCCCCCTAGCAATAAAGTTTTATTGTATTTTGAAGCTTAAAATATCTTGACTACATGATAATAAATGTGTAGACATTAACATTAAGAATTTAACTTTAGCTGGTCTTTAAAAGTTGACTGTGGGGGGCAGCTGGGTGGCTCAGTGGATTGAGAGTCAGGCCCAGAGATGGGAGGTCTTGGGTTCAAATCTAACCTCAGACACTTCCTTGCTGTGTGATCCTGGGCAAGTCACTTAACCCCCAGGGCCTAGCCCTTACCACTCTTCTGCCTTAGAGCCAATACACAGTATTGATTCTAAGATGGAAGGTGTTTAGAAAAAAAAGCTGACTTTTCACATGTAAATAGGTCAACTACAATAAAGTCATGTTTACCTAGAATGTATGGATAATCTGGTGAATTTTTTGGCTAACAGAATAAACACATGCACGCACACATGCACTGAATTATCAACTTATTAAAAAGAATGCATTAGAACACAAAATGCATTAAACTATTCTGATCATCTTTCCTTGATATTTCAGAAGGCATTTTTCCTGCTTTAAAATAGGATCATAAACACCCATTATAATCACATAGCACCATAAAAGTTATAGACTATATGCTGACCCTGGAAGTTGTCTTATACATTTTTGTTTAAAAGAATAGATCCTTGATATTGAATTGTTTGTCTTGTAAAAGTGCATTACAGAAAAAAAAAATTTCAGTTACTTCAAATTCCTTAGTTGATCAGCAACATTCAGTTCTAAAAAAAAGTGAAGTAGCTTGTTAGAAGGCATGGATTAAATTTGAGGAAGTAAAAAAATTTAACATAGTAAAAGGCTAGACATACAACACAGATTTTTTTTTTATTATAAAATTTCATATAATTAGCTACTTGAAAATCTTGGGAATGATTCATGTTTCAGATATAACTGAATTGTTTGTTTAGATAACTTGCAGACTTTTCTCTAAATGCTGGGGTGGAGGGGAGGAAGTGGCCCAACCTTACAAATTCCAAAATCTCTGTTAGAACTTTATAGAGCCACAGAATTTGCTGCTAGCTAGAAAAACTAAATCTGGATAACAATAGGTTAAAGAATTCAAGAATATAACATCTTTACTGTGTGCTCGGCTTCAATAACTTAGAATGGGGGGGGCTTAAATGGAGCATTTATGTTGCTTTTTGCTTTACTACTTTAACTAGATATCTATAATATCCATTAGCATACCAGAATATCCAGTAAAACATGATAGAAGAGTGAAAAGCCAATAATTGTACCACTTAAGTTGGCCTAGGAAAATAAAACATACTTTCCTCATATTTGTGAATGTAAATTATCAAATTTAACACTGTATTAATATCACATTTAGAACTAATGATTCATTGTACAAGCACAATGAAAGGTCAAGTGCTATTTTTTTCCTTTGTAAAGAACTTCATGACACAAAAGGGAAAATTTCAAAAAGAAAACTGTGCAAAGCAATCTCTTTAGGAAAACTGGCATGTTCAGCAACTGTCAATAAGATTAGAAAGGTGGACAAATTTAGTAAATTATTAAAATGGGAATTAAAATACAAAACAGATCTCAATAAGAGATTATCTAAGTTTTAGATTTTTACCCAACCAAATGAGTAATCTGGCTTATGGAAAGGATTTTGCTTTATTTTGAGGGATATGAAAATAGGAAAAGAAACCATGAAAAAAATCTCAAACTTTTTAGTACAGGGTCACTTACAGAAGGAAAGAAGTAATCTGAATAAATCGAAGAGCTTGAATTGAAGAATTCATGGGTCAATTTATGTTGGGTATTGTTGAGACACAAGAGTCATAAAAAGATGGTACATAGAACACATTGCCTGAGAGAGAGAAAAAAAATCAATGTTTATGTCTAAAAAAGAGCTTAATTTTTCAATTATGTATCCTTAAAACACTTATTGCTGTCTCAATATAAGAATTTCAATTTAAACTAGTTGATACACTATGAAGGCTCCCAAAATTAAAGAGGAAAAACATTTCATATCTCTTAATTCTCAGAATGATTAATTTCTGAACTAGCCAAGTATATTCATTTCCAGGTTCCTTAAACAATATATTTAGCTAGAAAAGGTCCTAATGAATAAGTATTGTGTATGTTTTGATTTTTCCCTTCAAATTTGGAGTCCTTTGCCTCTTGCCATGTACCTCCCCCAAATTCCTTCACTTCCAAAGAAAATTCCTTCATGGCTTCAAAATTTCTAGAAATTTTATATTTCTCTTCACACTCAACAATTTTTTCTTCCAAGTGGCATTAAGGTACAGGTAAAGTACTTGTAAAATTCCTGTTAATGAAATTTCCCTTAAGACATATGTTACCATAATATAATTTCATTCATTCTAATTGAATGCCATTAAACTAAATCATTCAAGTTTACTCATTTTACAAAAATGAAACTAACATTCAACTATAAATGAATAAAATTTAAAAATAAAAAATTGAATACAACTTTTTTAGTGAGGTTTAAAACAGAGTTTTTACATAAGTTTAAAATTAATGAGATTTAAGGAAATATTCAAGAAATAGAAAAATGCAGAATTTCAAAAAAAAATTACTTTTAGTACATGTATATTCCATGATTTAACCACCTGAAAAACAGATCAATTCATCCTTCTGTTTTAGATAAATCGGCACAAAATTGTACATGAAAGACCTTTTGGGGAAGAAAAAAACAATAAATTTAATTTCTTTCTTCTGGATGAACATAAAAATCTCAACATGCTTTTTGTAATAAATGAGTTGCTCTATTATTTGGCATAAGTTTTTTTTTTGCTTTATTTTGTGCAGAATTATATGCAATGATTATATATGTACCATGTATAACTATATCATAATTAATGAAAGTTTTTGAGGATGAAAAAGTATTTTACCTATACATGACAATATTACTATTACCAGTGGCTACATTTGAATTTTATAGCAGAGGTTCTTAATCATTCTTATGTCATGGACTGCAATGGCATTCTAGTGACATTTATGGTTTGTTGCCTACATTCAAAATTGATGGAAATGTTAATTTTAGTTGGAGGTTAGGGAAAATAACGAAAAATTCCCCTCCTTACTCCAAGTTAATGGACTCTGAAATCTATCCATAGACAACAAAGGGGTTCATGGACCCCAGGTTAAGAACCTCTGTTCTACAAGAACCTTTATCAAAAATTTAAAATTATAAATTTTTTACTGTCTTCCCCACCCTCCCCCATTCTTCTAGACTAATAGTTATATAGCATTCTAATAAATATACTACCTGCTGCCAAAATCATGGCTGTGTCTCAAAACAGTTGCTATATCACTTTTCAAATCATTTTCATAAATACACAATCTCATTCAATCCTCACAACAACCCTGTGAGATAGGTAGGGCAAGTGTTTCTCCCACTTTTACAGTTGAGACAAATGGTTAAGTGACTTGCCCAAAAACACATAGTTATGGTACTAGGTCCACTTTTTATGACATGAGAAAAGTTAACTTAACAAAACACTTCTAATAACTTCTGAATTGAAAAACAAAATATCAGGTCACCTGCAGAAAATTATCAGTATGGTTTAATTTATTTTTATTTATACAGTACATGTGATTTCACAATCATTTAAAAAATAAAATATATTTTAACTGTATCCATTTTCTGTCTTTTTTTTCATTAAGAAAACACAAGACAAAGTATAATTTTATTCAAGTTAATATATAGTTATGACACAGTGATAGACTAAATAAAATATCCAAAAAGGAAACATTAAATGACTAACAAACTACAGTATCCTTACTTTGTTTTCTTTAAGTTGATAGGTCAAAAAATACAGTCAGAATAACTGAGAATGCTAAATGTCTGCTTATTGATAATGTGAGGATATTATTTTACTTGAAAATGTTTTGGTTAATAGTTTCTTTAAAATATCCACTCCTTAATTAAATAATTGAAAAAGGAAAAAACTCGGGACCTGAACAGCAAATAAATTTAGCCCTACCTGAAAAATTATATTGTAACGGTCATGATAACAGAAAGTTCAAAGATTTTCTTTGCTTATCAAAATTCTTAATTTCCTTTCCGGTTTTCCAGTAAAATAGGGATTCCCACACATACATACACTCACCAGTCAGATAATTTATAGCAACCTACCATACTAAAAAACATCAAGGACATAAGAACTACCTTAATGGAAGTGGAAGTTATATTTATCCACTTTATTTACTTTGTGCTCTGTTATTTCTCCATTCTTAATAGCAAGCACAATCCCTAGGAATTATACTTCTGTCAGATTAAATGGGTCACCACCAAGTTTCTGGGCTTTGTACTTCCATTGTACTCCCATTCAATTTGGCTGTTCCAACATTGAATTAAATAACTTACCTACTCTAGAATTTTGGTATGAGATTTAGAAATTCCATGAATTGGATCCCAGCAATTACATTTGAGAATGAACCACAAAAACTGAAAAAAGTCAGTAATGATATTTAAAGACTTGTTCATCTATCTTGGCTGAATCTCTAAGTAACATATCAAGGAAATTCATCTATACCTTTTTCTCTCTTACACATTTTAAAATTCTAAGATGTTTCATTTTCCTCTTAGGAGTATTCATTTAAATAATGCCTATTTAAAAACAAATTTCAGAGATGTTAATAAGTAAATTTCTTTTCATTTAGGCTACTCGTGTTGTAGTCTATTATAAAATTATTTACTGAATATAAAGTTTAAGAGAATAAATGTAAAAACATACTAACTCATAATTCTATCAAATAATTAAGTTTTAGACATCATCTGAAAGCACTCTTTTGAGAAAAAGTGTTAAAGAAAATTATTTTTAGCAATCACTGTCATCATGGTTTACAAGAATCTCCAGATTTTGCTAGAAGATATTTAAGCACCCTGAATTTTAGTGCATTTGAAATTATTTAAACAAAGAATTCAAAGTAGGTTACTTAATAGAATGGTGTTAACTGAAAATCCTAAGTCTAAAGGAAACAACCTATGGCATTTTAAATATCTTTGCAGGATTATCTGCTCGTGAAATTTAAAAAAAACCAATCACAATTAAGATAGAAATAGGGTTTTAATGAAAAAATTGAACATCTGCATTTAAAGAACTAAATGAATCATTTTACTCAGTCTGAAAGAGCTTTTATGTTCAGGCTTTCTTGGGGAAAGTACCTATACTATGTTGACTCTCTTTTTACAAAAAGTGGCCATGTTTTTAAGAACTCAAAAGATGTAGCACAAAGAGAGACATATTCTGGAGTTTTAAAAAATGCATGGGTGAAAATTAGGTGCTGTGTGTGGTCTTTAATATCATCCTAGGAAGTAGTTTTATTCACAGTTTTTCTAGTGAACTTTTCAAGATATTAAAAAAAAAAAAAGGATAAATGGGAAATTATCCAGAAAAGGTGGAAAAATATACTCAAAAGCTAAAGATGCAGACCTGGGCTGCAATAAGGTCAAACAATTCTTATTATTCAGGAGTTATTACTTACAGGACACATCTCTGTCTACCTGCCCTTAAACCACTTTTGAGTCCTTAGAGTCCTTAAAAAACAACAAATCGTTTTTTGCCTAGTTCTCACATTTTTATATTATCTCCTAATTTCTGAGGATTCTGAGACAATCTGTTTAGAAGTTTTAATCAAGTTCTACATTCCAATAAATAATATATTCCATAGCTCATCAAAATAACTCTTTCAAAAAACAATGGGGCATTTGATGAGAACAGCCAGTCTTAATTCAGGACCTAGAAAACTTCCTACTCCAGTATCTTGTAGAATGCAACCAGGTCATGTTCTGAACCAGTTTACTAAAGTACAACTTAAATATTTTCTAGCAGCAGAACTCCTAGGATAGCCAAAATAAATGTTTGTATTAGATTGTGGGCTATTTCTTTTAAAGAAATATAAAAAACTTATTTTTTGAAAACAGTTCGATTGTAAGTAAATACGTAGGATATCAAAGATCTTGTTTATCTCCACTTTTGCTAGTGGAGTCAGATGTAACTGGAACCTTATTATTTTCAACAAAAACAGATTCAAAGGCAGCTTCCTGCTCCTCCAATGTGTCAGTAGCAGTAGTTCCATTAATTAGTGCTGGGTTGGTAAAAGCTCGTTGCTGCTCGGTAATCTTATTCAATTCCACTGTTTTCCTACCTCTTCTTTTACCAAGAATTTTGACATAATTAGCTGGCACAAGTCCTGTTGTTTGACCATCAATGCTAGCAAGAAGCCAGCCACGGACTTTGGGCTGTTGTTCTGATGGGAAGGAAAAAAAAATGTAATTATAAAATATTTTAGACATTAAAATATAGTAGGTAAAACATGCTAAAATAGAAAGTAAAAATAAAATACTAAGTAACATTCAAATTTTAAGTATGCCTTAATAGTCTTCTGTTTACATGATACATTTCAATTATAATTCAAAAAATGTATCAGGAAATTAATTCCTCTCAAAAATACAAAACAGTATCCACTGGAATGCTTACATCTTTCCACATTTCAAACTTACAAAACCAAAGACAAAAATCAATTTTTTCTTCACCTTTCATTTTAATAGGAAAAATAATTCCCTAAAACACAGAAAAGAATACATTAAGTGTTATATATCCTCTTTGTCCTTTTGGTAAGCTACAAGGAAAACATTCCTTTTCATCTGTGATATAGGAACATGCTAAAAAATATTGCTTTGAAATTTTCAAAGGAATGAATATTGGGCTAAATTCAAAATTAAAAAAAAACACTTTATTAGAGCATTCAAGATTTCTAGCAAAAAGTTAAAAAACTTAAAGGCAACTTATAAAAAAGTTTTAAATACTCACTTTTGAAAGATTTATTTTCATATTTTAAAGCTCTAATGTCAGTATACCTAGTTATAAATAGCATCTTAAGACAACTGTTAAATCTGTTCACAGTTATCTTTCAAAAACATAGTATAGACAGATACAGGTCATCACAGAAGATGAAGACGTCCTTATTAATTTAGAAAGAATTATTCTAAGAGAACAAAGGAGAAAACTTAAGTGAACTAGTCCCTAGAAATAGGCTTAAAGTCTAAAATGTTCAAATCATTTAAGTATTTATTCATGCCTTTTATTTGAAGGGGGAGAAAACAGAGGAATCAAATTAAAATATTAGATTCCACTTCTATATAAAGACCAGAGGAGTTATCCATACACAATCAATTGAGAGAATAGGAAAGGAACAAGCATTTTTTATGAGTCTACTATATGCCAGCTCCTACTGTACTAAGTTCTTTTACAAGTATTGTCTCATTTGACCCTCACAATAACTCTCTAAGGAAGGCCCTAATATGATTTCCATTTTACAGTTGAAGAAACTAGGATAGACAGAGGTTAAGTGACTTGCTCATGGTCACAAAGCTTCCAAGTCCCTGAAGTCACATTTGAACTTCTGACTCCTGAACTCTAGGGTTCTATCCACTACACCACCTATCATTTGAAAAAGTCTAGACTGAAAAATAAAAACAAAAAATTTTATAGTCATACCTAATTATTTGGTTTCATAAAGAAAAAGTTAAATAGTACAAGGTGCTTAAAGGAGTAACAATAAATATTTCAAACTTAAAAAAGCACAAACTATGGGGGCAGCTGGGTAGCTCAGTGGATTGAGAGCCAGGCCTAGAGATGGGAGGTCCTAGGTTCAAATCTGACCCCAGACACTTCCCAGCTGTGTGACCCTGGGCAAGTCACTTGACCCCCACTGCCTACCCTTACCACTCTTCTGCCTTGGAGCCAATACACAGTATTGACTCCAAGATGGAAGGTAAGGGTTTAAAAAAAAAAAAGAAGCACAAACTAATACCTTATTTATCTGATCTCCTCTATTAGCATCAAAAATCCTTTAAATCATTTTTGAGAGAACTATTTCTAAAATATATCATGACCTCCTTTTTGAAATAGTATGTGGAATATAGCATTTGACTTTTCTTGGATGATTCCAGATAATTTCATTTGATTTTAAAAAGGAGAGTTCAGATTTGTCACTGACTTGAATTGGGGAATTCCCAATTTGGAAACAATCTATCAAAGCAAATAGGCAACTCCTCCACAACTATTAAGTCTTAAGAAAGCTGCCTGGGCCACTGACAGGTTAAATGACTTATTTCTGTCACAATCAAAGTCACATAACATATATAAAAGAACAAACTAGATCTACATCCTTCTTCACTTTTGATACCCACCAAATTGTCTTCATCAACATTGTATTGTAATATAGAGAAGTCATCAGGGACTACTGTGGTATAGAAGACTATTTGTACCAATAATGACTTTATCTTTTGAGTTTAAGTGGCTATAATTTTGGCCTTTTCCTTACTGTGGGATTGGCAGTTATCCTTCTTGTCAAGTGGGAAAAGCATACACCTGTGAAGCAGGAGACTGGGTTCTAGACCCAGTTCTGACACTAACTAGCAGGATGATTTTGGAAGTATCACTGGACCTCTCTGGCTCTCAGTTTCTTCATTTGTAAAATGAATTGGACTATAGAAAGGGGAAGGGAATAAGTATTTGTTAAGTGTCTAGTATGTGCCAGGCACTGTGCTAAGCACTATAGTAATATCTCATTTGATCCCTATAACAACTCTAGGAGTTAAGTGATTCTTATTACTGTTACTCTCATTATATAGCTGAGGAAATTGGGGCAGAGGTCAAGTGACTTCTCCAGGGTTACACAGCTAGTATCTGATTTGGTTTCAGGTCTTCCTAATTCCAAGCAAAGCCTCCTATCCACGGGGCCTCCCAGATGTCTCAGACTAGATGATAAGTGATTTAGGTTTGCTTCCAGCTTCAATATTCAGGACCCAAATGACAGCAAAACAATGAGAAAAAGGTGGGATAAAACAATTGTTTTTGACTCTTCCTTTCCTCTCCTTGCCCCTAGACAAATGCCCATTTGTGTGCAGAGATATTTGCTATGAAGAAAGACAATGAATGGTGAACTTGGGGACAGACCATTCCTTTACTTTAAGAAGATTACTAGACTCTGAATCTCCTGGGCTTTTCTGTAGAGAATATAGGCTAGGGAGGAGGAAAGAGGCCAGCAGTAAAGGGATAGGATAGAAGATTTCCTTCCCTCAACCAATTATGCCATTTCAAGCTTCATTCTGGACCAGCACAAGTATAAAGTGACAATCAGGAAGAGAGAGTGAGGTGAAGAAGGGAGGAAATAAAGTAATGGGGAGTTCCTGAGACTACCCAACAGGGGGACCATTCTAGGTTACTGGGCACTCATTTCTCCACTGCTGTTTTGCCCTATCATTTGATCTTTATATGTTAATGTTGACTTATCTTTAGTCTCTTACCTCATTTCACATAGATGGCCATAATATTAAATCTTTTAAAATCTTAAAAAAAATAAATCACTCTATTTGTACAGCACCTATTTTCCTGGAAGTGCTATAGACAAATTCCAAAGCTGTTACTTTACTATGTATTTCAATGGAAGAAAAACACTATGTAATTTAATAACAACATAAATAAGCAAGTCAATCAGAAGAATTATCTGGCACCTCCAAGTAAAGATTCCTAGGTTGGAAAGGCTACCTTCAATATTCAGCAAGTGCTAACCAGTTTAACAGCTTCGAATTTCCAAATCATTTACACAACAAATCAATGTTGTTGTTATTGTTGTTCAGTTGTTTCAGTCCTGTATAACATTTCATGACCCCCTTTGGGGATTTCTTAGCAAAGATACTGCAGTGGTTTGCCATTTCTTTCTCCAGCTTATTTTACAGAAGAGGAAATTGAAACAAAGAGGGTTAAATTAAATGACTTGCTCAGGGTCATACAGCTAGTTAAGTGTCTGAGGTTGGATTGAACTCAAATCTTCTTGACTCCAATTCTGGCACTTTATCCACTGTGCTGCACAGCTGCCCAACCAATTTCACATTAAAAGATCCGTTCAAGTAAAAATTGGCTAAAAACTTTAAAGAGCCAGTGTTTTCTTTAAAAAGACAACAGATATATTTTTAAAATAATTAATACAAAAATTATGATCTCAATATTGCTATTCAAATTGAGTCTCCACAAAAATTCCTATTACTGTGACTACAGAGGAATAAGAATGAAAATAATTTCACCTGAAGTTATTAAAACAGCAATTTTTAAAAAAGGAGTTCTCAGTTAATTTGCTAGGTCACTGAAAATTGAAAAATAAATTCTCAAAATATTTGGCATTGCTCCTGGTCTATGAGCACACAGAATTTTTGATATAAATGCAATACCATTACCAAAAAATAGCAACATATTTTTATAAGGAAGAGTAGTAGTCCCAAAGGAGACCTAAATAATTAGCAGATAATTCCTGGTCATTTATTTTATTATACATGCATTATTCTTCAAAGAGAGGATTTGCTTCCAGTTTGGAATTCACATATTTTGAATTCTCTAAAAGAGGCACTATATAAACCCAAAATGTTTCCTTTTTTGTTTTTATCTTTATTGGACAAAATCCCAATGCTGTATTTCTCTCCTAAAAGGTTTTGAGGCTTTAAACATATGAGATACAACTATATAATAAAGAATTAATATGGTGTCCTGGATCCTTAGTGGCGATTAGGAGTATTTAAATTCACAAATAAAAAATTTCACAAAGAAGAAAACACAGAATTACACATTAAATATCACCAATACTCTTGAAATACTTAACTATATTACCTTTGGGTGCCAAGTTTAGCATATCACCAGCCCGGAAAGAAATTTCTTCTTCAGATACAGCAGCAAAATCATATTCTGCTCTAGCTACAACATGGTCATCTTCACCACTCGCCCAATTGGTAGTAGCTATATTCCAAATTATGAATTAGATTAATGAAAAACAAAATGTCAGCAGGAAAAATAACATTTTACTAGATTCAATTTTAAAAATGCTAAAATATCTTATTTTCTCAGAGAACCAGGAGAAAAATGTATCAATATTGAATTCTTCTTAGTCTACTTCAAACTTTTCCTACTGTTCAACCTCTATTTACCTTCTATTTTTGGCATCACAGTGACTCCTACTTTACTGAAAATTGAGGCCAAACAATGTGAACTCCCTAATTTTCCTTCTCTTTACCTGTGTATGTCTTTCCATTCCTGTCCTTTCCCCTCCTAGCCTTAATGGAAGTTACTTTTTTTCTTTGGCTAACCCTTCTACTGGTAAAGTACTTTTGATCCCATCTGTCCCAAATCCCTCCCCAAGACTTTGCCCCAACAATTTTCACCTTTACACTTAACATCTTCAATTTCCTGAAGCTCCTTTCTCTTCCTACAAGCACATTCGTCTCTTCTTGTTTGTTTACACTCACAGATTTATCTATGAACTTTAGACAGTTGACTCTGAAATCTATATGTTCACACCCGAACTCACGTTTCTGCTTATTGGATATTTCCATTTTAATGTTCTGTTTAACACCTCAAATTTAAGCCTACAACCAAAGCTACTAAATTCTCCCCTAAATTAGCTCTTTTTCTAAATGGTACCACCATTATTTCAGTGCCTGGACTTAAAATCTTGGAACTTCTTACCTCTCTCCTCTTCATTATCCCACACAGCTAAATAAGTCACTTAACTCAACTTGATTGAAATGCTACAATTTAACAAAATAATGGATTATGTGCAACAAGGCACTTTGAAACATCTTTTCCATCAGACTCCTCCTTTCTATTTCCACATTGCTTTAGTACCTTTGACCTGGACTCTAATACTAATCTCTTAACTGGTATTCTGCCACTCTCTATCCGTAATTCATACTGTACACTTTTGCTAGATCAATCTAGATAAAACATGTCTTATATGTTATACTACTATACTCAAAAATTTTCAGTGACATCCCACTATCTACAAAGATTAAAATTTTTAGCTTAAGTAGAAAGTATGTTGCATTTTAAAAGAACAAGGGGACTTAGATTCAAACCTCTCCTATAACATTTACTAATTTTGCACCCATGAGAAAATGATTTAATAATCACTCAGTTCATTTGCTCATCTATACAAATAGAGTATCTGTAATAATTACATTTCAAGGACCATGTAAAGATCAAATGAGAAGTACATAAAGCACTTTGTAGACCTTAAAGCACTGTGTTAGCTTATCGGCAAGTATTTAAATCAGTTCATAATCCAGTCCCAACTTGTCTCATTTCCATTATTTTCCTAATTACAGCCTTCTGCCAAAATACATAATTTTCTGAAACCCTAGAAAATGTAACACATTTGCTTTTTAAATTTTAATCCTGAACTGTATGACTCACTCCTGGGTGAGATAGTTCCTTTTACCTACACAGATTGGCAACTGTTCCGTAATTTGCAGTCTTTCAGACTAGAAGCAGTCCTGGGCCCTGAAACTTCTGAAATTAGCTTCAAAAATCTGATTCATTTTTTTTTTTTTTTTGGAACTAGCTCAAACATTACTCCTTTAAGGTTTCCCTCAACAACTGTCAGAAGTGATGATTCTCTACTTTAAATTCCTTCAGTATTTTGTACTATAACACTCACCATAGTCTGCCTTATATTGACACAGTAGTTGAAAGGCAAGGAAAATGTTTTTTTGTTTTTTGTTTTTTAAATTCTGGTTATCATCAAGTGAAGTGCCCTTGCAGTAATGTAGGTTTGCAATGAATATTTGTTTATGTTAATCAATGACTAAATCAACAAATCTTTTCCTAATCATTCTTTTTCCATGTAAAATATCCTTGACTCAAAATATATCTAAAGAAGGCTGGAAAACAGAAATGCTATTCTATAATCTGGTAATATGCCTCATCCATTAAAAACCTGAGGTGGCTATGTTACTTCATTCCTTTATAACAGAAATATGATTATTTGTAACCTTACAAATGTCCTTACCTGTTATTTCCTCACTGTGAGTGGATAGCAGTTTCCAGATAAGATAAGGACCCCCAAGGATAACAGCAAAGAACAAGAATATTGGCCAAGATTTTGCAGAGTTAGCTGCTCTGTCTTCTGGGCCAAGGCAAGCCACAGTACCTTCACTTTCTGCCCACAAATCCTCATTCTCAGAGCCCCTTCTTAAACCCATCATCTGCTGTAATCGTCTATACAGATACCGTATAGTCCTAACTAATGCAAAAGCTGAAAATACTTTTGTGAAATGTATTTTCAATCGGGAAAAATGATTGGCTACATCCAAAACGGCTCTGAAACTGTTATAGACAGCTGAAAAGGTAGCATCCATCATCATACTGACAGAAGCAAATGCATGCACAATACTTTCGATGGATTGAAATGCACCTCTGCTGCTTTCTTCAGCTTGCTGCACAAATCTGCTAGGAGGAAGATCATCCATACGGAACCGATTATACCCTAACCCACCATATCCATAACTGTAAGGATTGTAGCTTCCATAAAAGGAATTTCCATATGCACCATAAGCAGAAGAAAAGGAAGTATAAGCAGGTCTGAAAGTGTTCAGATTGCTGTTTCCTGTCTGCTGAGATGGTCTTGGAAGAATTGGTGGGGGTACTCTTGTAAGTGTTGGTTGCCCAGGCCTTGTCAATAAAGTAGGACCCAAATCAGCAGATCTAAAAAAAAAAGAAAAAAGAAAATTTCAGAGATTCAGAATCCATATCCATTACAAAGATAGTCATTCAAATACTAGTTCAATGCATGTTACTTATTAAGTTCCTAATATACACTTAAGTTGAGATAAGATACCCATAGGGGATACAAAATTACTATATTTTTATTTATTTCCAGCTGCACAGGCACTTTGTCTTCATTCCTTCATAGGTCTTTTTGAGTTGCTTTGTGTTATGTGCCTTGTGGTTAAAGTTCCAGGAGTAGAACCTCCCCCTAAAATAGGCTGGTTTTGAGACAAGAGATACAGTATACCATTGGGTTCTATACTTAAAAGGTAAAAAAAATTTTTTGCTCACTTCATAAGCTTGTGAAGATCATATGAGATTCAGTCATTCATTGAAACTATTATATATAGACACTGTTAGGCACTAAAGGAGATACAAAGTTGATTTAAACAGTTTCTGCCACCAATGCAAGAAAGAATTATAAACTGCAAAGTCCTATTTAAAAGTATTATAAAATGTAAAGTTCTACTCAAACATAAGGCATATAATTACTGTGAAGAATATAGTTCCTATCCTCTAATACTTGATAATAGAACTGGGGACACAAGTTACAGAGATTAATAAAAATATACGATGGCATGTGATTAAATGCCTATGTGAATGATATAGACAATAAAAGCATAGGGAATTCTGAAAAGAAGTGTAAAAGCTTCAACATAGGCTTTTAGCTAGAATAATCTTCCTTATACATAAATCTGATGTCACTCTTCCCTGCAAAAAATTTTAGGGCCTCCTTATGACCTAGTCAAGAAAGTTCAAATTCTTTGGCAGGAAAAGTCCTGTATATACAACATGATGCTACTCTGTTCTTCTGGTCCTATCTCATATTCTAATCCTTCATATCCCCTACAAGGTAGCTAAACTCTTCCACTCTACACACATCACATAATCTAGTATTCTTTCCAGCTTCTGTTCCAATGCCTAGAACTTTCTCTCCCTCTTTTTACATATTGTATTCTTACCATATTGTAGTACTGTGCATCATATGCGATATTGCATATTATAGATATGCCTGTGCAATATTCTTTTACTGGTCTGTAAATTTCATGAAGGTAAGGGCTGTGGTTTATCTAATCTTTGTATTTTTCCTGTATCTAACATAGTGTTCTGCCTACACAGTAAGATGGCACAGCTAGGGAAATGTCTGAGGCTAGATTTGAATCTAGGACCTCCCATCTCTAGGCCTGGCTCTCAATACACTGAGCCACCCAGCTCCTCCCCCCTCCATCTACTATTATGAACAATGACCAATGCTTCCAGAAGATACCTCATTTTATTGTGTGAATAATCCTGAATCTTATTTTCATGTGCTTCCGGGCTTGTTGTGCACTTAGAGATGCAATTCAGCAGGGATACATTCTAGTGTAGCTTTTTTCAGAGACTGAGTAAAATTTAATGTTTTGACTCCACGTCAGCACTGAACATAGAATAATCATCAGAAGATAAGACTGGAGACAGTAGAGTAGAAGAAGCACGAAAATGCCTTTTCAAAAATCCAGTCCTAAATATTAACAGAACTTGGCAGGACAAGAACAAAATCATTCCAATAAACATTTACTAAGGCCTCCAGTAGTCAAATGTTTCTACATGTTACTCAGTGCCCTAGGAAGATGGGCCACTGTTATTACCAAACTAGTTTGGACTGGAAAGGAATCACTTTCCAATAAATCAGGAGCAAAGCCTTCAAGGCTCTGAGTGAAAAGGGAAATTCGGAGATTCATTTCTATTCCTTGAACACTCAGGTTTCAGGAAAGAGGCATCCTATACATACATACATACACACACGCACAATCTTCCTTTAGAAACTCTGGCTCAGGAGGTACCAGACAGCTTGGATACTCTGTTCTCTTCTTTCTCTAGTGCAGACTCTCACCATCTCAGACCTGAACTATTGAGATAGATTGCTGGTGGGGTTAGCCTGTCTCAAGTCTCATCCCATTTCAATCCATTCTCCATTCAGCCACTAAAGTCATTTTCCTAAAACTTAACCGATTATTTCACCCTGCACATTCAATAAAGTCTAGGTGCTTCTAATAGACCTCTTACATAATGCACTGTTTGGCATTCAAAGCCCTTCAAAACCTAATCCTCCTACTGCAACAGTCTTCTTACACCTATCCCCTCAATACAATGTTTTTGAGCGAGTGACACTGGTCTCTTGTCTGCTTCATAAACAAGATGCTCTATCTCTCAGTTTTGGGCATTTTCTTTGGCTAGAATCTCTAGACTACACCGCCTCAGCTCTGACTACTGACTGCCCTGGATTTTTTTAAGTGCCAATGAAAATCCCACTTCTACCGGAAACCTTCCCTAACCCTTCTTAATTCCAGTACCTTCCCTCTGTTAATTATTTATCCTGCAAACGGCTTTTTTTTGTGTATGTGCGTAATTGTTCCCATGCTACCTCCATTAGACTGTGCGCTCCCCATGGGCAGCCGGACTGCCTTTCTCAAGTGTCCCCAGCGCTCGGAATGTATAGTGGGCGCTTAACAAACGTTTCTTGATCGGCTGAAACACTCAGGAACGCAGCTAGTCCAGACGCACTTCCCGGGAAACGCCGGAGCTGAGCCGGGGCCCTTCCCTTTACCCCTAGCCACTAGACGCCCCGGAGGCCTCCGTGCGGAGGGGGTTTGGGGGAGGGGACCGAACCTAACGACTGTAACCGCCGCTCCCCGAGTCTCCTCGGCCTCCCCAACAGCATGAGCCAAGGGACCCCACACTTACTGGAAGGAGGGGCCAGGCCCCGGTCCTGTTCCAGCCCCGGGGATCCTCCTGGTCTCCCAGGGCTTAGGCGGAGGGGGCGGCTGAGACGCCATCTCCTGCGGCTCTGCCCTGCTCCCGCTCGGCTTGGCGGCGGCTCCAGCGGGGGTCATCGGTGCGTCCCGTGCCGGCAGACCCGACGAGAAGAGCGACGAATCATCCACCTACCCGATGACTCCCCCCGTACACAGCCCCACTGAAACCAGACCGAGGGTTCGGCTTTCCACGAGGAAGGGCAGGTCTCAAGTCGGACGGAGGCGCTAATGGATGATACGCAACCACATTCTGTGGAAGACAACACGGCCTCCTCACTTTCCTTTCCGGGCTACGGGTGGAAGCTTCCAACGTAGGGGAGGGGCTTATCGATGTTTCCGTGTGCGGCTAAAAAGGCCTTCAGACCGTTGTCTTCTCACCTCTTTAAGACCCAAGCCAATATTCCACTGGGGAGTGATACCTCCACCCGGGCGGGGGTGGGGGTGGGGTGTCACTGAGGTGAGGCTAAACCCCTCAATCCCTTATCTTTCCAAATGTGTGCAGCTGGCTGTGGAGACCTCACTCAGGACTCTTCAACCCAGGGAAGGGGCGGGGAGTGGGGTAGGACAGGGCCGGAGATGGCGATGAGGAAAAGGCGGTACTTTAATGCTGGGGAGCTTGTTTCCTTAGGGGACGGGATTGCGCTTAGCACCGAGTGTCCCCTCCTTTTTTCGCCCCCATTCCCTAGGAGGGACCGAAGGGGTTAAGCTCGTTGTGGCTGTCGCTGCCGCAGGAGAGAGAGAGGATCCAGGGAAGAAGACTCGGGGGGGAAGCCGGGCTGAAAGGACAGAGGCAGAAGAGAAACTGGCCTTGCCGTGCCCGCATTTGCTGCACAGGCGGGGAGAAGGCGTGTGATAGTCCTGAGGCCAGCGGCTAGTCTCTCGATTCTACATCTGGCTGGAGAAACGCGAGCGAACTTTCCCTGTAGCTGGGAGGTGCAGTCGTTAGCTCGGCGCCAGAATCTCTCGAATTGACCGAGGAAATTGTGGCCCCTGCAAAACTCTGAGGGTGAGACTGACCTGTGTGAGGCTGCGTTAGATATTCCAAGAGGTGGGTAGTATCCCGGGAATGACACAAGCTTTCCTCCCCACCTCTCCTTTCTTCCTCCTCTGCCCCCTCTCCCTTTCACTCCTGCATCTTTCTTTTTCTCTTAAGCGGTTTGTTTTACTGTATAGTATAAGGGGTGTACCAAGAAGTTCATCCCCAACCCCCCACCACTGGATAGAGAGCGAAGGAGAAACTGGATAGAGAGTGAAGGAGAAGGACTGCTGAAGGGAAAGCCGTTCTGCTATCGGTACCCCGTACACGTGGGAGGTGTGCTGCCAGAAGTTCAGAACTTTGTTCTGTTTAAAATACCACTTATCGTAACCCAAATGATCACAAACAGGAAAAAAAGTACTTTCCTTGGGGGGGGGGGAGGTGATGGGTTCTGAGTTTTCAGTCATTAAGTTGTAGCAGACTTTTTTGAACCCTGGCTAGATTTGGGAGTCAGAAAATTTGGCATTTTTATTAGCCATGAAATTGCATTCTTTTGGGTTGCTTAAAAGCCATGTGATCGGGCAAGTCATTTGGACCTCCCTGAGCTTCACTCGCTTATCAGTAAGATGGGGATCAAGTACTCATATCCAATTCCAGTTCCTTATATCGTGGCTCGGAGGTAACACTTGATTTTCAAAGACTATGCCAACATAAACATGCTCCAGAAATTCCTATTAATTTGGAAAGGATTTTAGTAGGGGACTAACCTTCCTAAGGTAAAGAGCAATCCCTCTCTCCTTTAAAAGAAAAAAGGGGTGGAGGTACGGTGGTTTTTGGTAGCTTTAACAATTTCGATCAGTAAGACAGGTAGAAAATCCACTTCTAGTAGTTGGAAGAAATCTTCTGAAAGATATCATTAGATTTTTTGGAATATCGAACAAGAAAATAGGGGTAAAAATATTTTCACTGCTTCTCTCACAAAGTCGTTGAAAGTAAAGTGTTGTTTTTTTAAATTGTATTTCCAGTGTTCAAAGATTGAGGGTAAAATGAAGAAAGCACATATTCCTTTTTTTTTTTTAACAATAAATAATTTAATGAATGAATGAATGAACATTTGGTTGGTGGATCAAAACACTGTGTTCTGTTTTTTAAGTGTCTGAGATATTAAAAATATTCCATACCAACATTGTATATGCTGTTAAACTTGGGTGATGGTGATGTTTTGCTTAGTTCTGGTCAATTGATTTTTAAGTCTTTAATTTTTATTACAAGAAGTGAGTAGGGGAGGAAATATATTAGGGAAGTGGTGGCATTAAGACAAAAGATATCAGTAAAAATTAAGCATTAAAATTTTTACCCCTAGAAAAGTTTTCTATTTAGAAATCTGTTAAAATTATACAGTAAAGAGGGTTGAATGATCCTCATCAGTTTTGGGAACCATTTCAGTGTTTTAATTTGCCACCTATTTCTTGAATTTACATTGCATCCTTATTATAGAAAGCTCAAGATAGGTACAAAAGATGTCAGTCTTTGAAATGGGAGAAAAAGCATAAAAGAGAAAGAGGAATAAAGGAGAATTTGCAGCAACAGTTTATTAACTAGTTAGAATCCTTGGAGAAAATGTCCTGATAACATATAGCTGTTTCTGCTTTTTGCATAATTTAGTTGTTATTTGTGGTGGAGTTGGCCGTTGGCACCGTGCAATTGTGAATTAAGTGAATACTTTGTCAGTGGTCTTAATGACTAGAATAGTGAAGATGATCAGTTAATACAGAAGTTTGTATTTGATTTTGGATTACAGTTTGATCTGGATACTTAGATGACTATATTCATATACTTGCATAATTTTCCAATTCCAAGGGAAGGGAGCCTCAGAATCTACATGTACATAATTCAGAATTGACAACATACATATTTATCAAATGAAAATAATAGTGATTTTACTTTTACATTTTTAGCATTTTATTATTATAAAAGTTGTAATTTTCATGTTCCTAGTAATACATGTCTGGGACTTAAAACTCTTTCAAAAAATGACTTGTTAGGTACCTATTTGCAAAACTTCTAGGGATATAAAGACAAAAATAAAATAATTCTTACCTTCTAAGAGCTTTATACTCTCTATAAAACATGCTCACCAATCCAACAAACACTGCTCAGTAATAATAATAACTCCTATCACTTATTTAGAACTTTCTATATTCTTGGTACTATGCCAAGTACTTTACAATAATTATCTTCTTTGAAATTGTCACAGTTCCGGGAGGAAGGCGCTCTATTATTATTACCATTTTACAAATAAGGAAACTGGGCAAATAGATTAAGTGACTTGCCAAGATCACACAGTTTAGAAGTGTGTGAGGATGGATTTCAATCTGGGTCTTCTTGACTCTAGGCCTAGTACTCTATTACACTATAACACTTAGGTTAGCACAGTGCCTGGCACCTACTGGCTACTTAACAAATGCTATTTGACTAAAATGAAATCCCTGCTATGTGCAAGGTTCATGAAATACATTCAGAACAACAAATGGTTCCTGCCTTTATAAAGGAAAGCATTATATATCTAGATAAATATATATGGGATAATCAGGAGGAAGAAAGCCCCTTACAGAAGCCAGTAATTAGTAAAGGCTTTCCAGTGGAGGTTGCAAATGTATTAAGATTTGAAAGAGGCTAAGGACTCTTTTTTTTTTTTTTTTTTTTTTTGGTGGTATTTAGAAAAATTTTCCATGGTTACATTATTCATGTTCTTACTTTCCCCTTCACTCCCCCAATGCCACCCCCCCCCCATAGCTGACACTCATTTCCACTGGTTTTAACATGTGTCATCGATCAAGACCTATTTCCATATTGTTGATAGTTGCATTGGTGTGGTCGTTTCGAGTCTACATCCCCAATCATGTCCACATCAACCCATATGTTCAAGCAGTTGTTTTTCTTCTGTGTTTCCACTCCCAGAGTTCTTCCTCTGAATGTGGGTAGCATTCTTTTCCATAAATTCCTCAGAATTGTCCTGGGTCATTGCATTGCTGCTAGTACAAAATTCATTACATTCTATTTTACCACAGTGTATCAGTCTCTGTGTACAATGTTCTTCTGGCTTTGCTCCTTTCACTCTGCATCAATTCCTGGAGGTCTTTTTAGTTCACATGGAATTTCTCCAATTTATTATTCCTTTGAGCACAATAGTAGTCCATCACCCGCATATACCACAATTTGTTCAGCCATTCCCCAATTGAAGAACATTCTCTCATTTTCCAATTTTTTGCCACCACAAAGAGCCTGGCTATAAATATTTTTGTACAAGTCTTTTTCCTTATTATCTCCTTGGGGTATAATCCAAGCAGTGCTATGGCTGGATCAAAAGGCAGGCAGGCAGTCTTTCAGAGCTCTTTGGGCATAGTTCCAAATTGCCATCCAAATGGTTGGATCAAATTTCACAACTCCACCAGCAATGCATTAATGTCCCAATTTTGCCACATCCCCTCCACATTTATTACTCTCCCCTGCTATCATTTTAGCCAATCTGCTAAGTGTGAGGTGATACCTTAGGGTTGTTTTGATTTGCATTTCTCTTATTATTAGATATTTAGAACACTTTCTCATGTGCTTATTGATAGTTTTGATTTCTTTATCTGAAAAATGAGACTAAGGACTCTTAAGGTAGAGAAGATTGGGTGCTGAGTTTGATTAAAAAATAAGTAGGATTCTTTGATCATCAATCAGTAAGTATTTATTGAGCACCTGCTACATGCCAGGCACTGTACTAATAAGCACTGTGGATATAAAAGGATACAAAAGACAGTGCATGCCTTCAAGAAGCTTTCACTCTAATGGTGGAGACAACATTTAGACAAATGTATACAAATCAAGTATATACAAGATACTTGTCAGATCTTTGGGAAAGGAATGATTTTAAAACCAAGCAAGAGTTAGAAAAAAATTACAAAATGTAATGTAAAATAAATGTAAAATGTAAAAAATAATTCGGATTACATTAAACTAAAAAGTTTTTGTACAAACAAAACCAATGCAACCAAAATTAGAAGAGAAGCAACAAATTGGGAAAAAATCTTTATAACAAAAAACTCTTTAATTACTCAAATATATAAGGAACTAAACTAACTATACAAAAAGTCAAGCCATTTCTCAACTGATAAATGGGACATGAATAGGCAATTTTCAGTTAAAGAAATCAAAACTATCAATAAGCACATGAAAAAGTGTTCTACATCTCTTATAATTAGAGAAATGCAAATCAAAACAACTCTGAGGTACCACCTCACACCGAGCAGAGTGGCTAAAATGACAGCAAAGGAAAGTAATAAATGTTGGAGGGGATGTGGCAAAATTGGGATTTTAATGCATTGCTGGTGGAGTTGTGAATTGATCCTGTCATTCTGGATAGGAATTTTGAACTGTGCCCAAAGGACTTTAAAAAACTGTCTGCCTTTTGACCCAGCCATACCATTGCTGGGTTTATACTCCAAAGAGATAATAGGGAAAAAGACTTGTACAAAAATATTTATAGCCACGTTCTTTGTGGTGGCAAAAAATTGGAAAATGAGGGTATGCCCTTCAATTGGGGAATGGCTGAACAAATTGTGGTATATGCTGGTGATGGAATACTATTGTGTTCAAAGGAATAATGAACTGGAGGAATTCCATATGAACTGGAATGACCTCCAGGAATTGATGCAGAGTGAAAAAAGCAGAACCAGGAGAACCATATACACAGAGGCTGATTCACTATGGTACAATCGAACATAACGGACTTCTCTACTAGCAGCAATGCAATGCTCCAGGATGACTTGGAGGGGCTTATGAGAAAGAAAACTAGCCACATTCAGAGGAAGAACTCTGGGAGTGGAAACACAGAAGGAAAACAACATGGGTTGATGGGAAAATGACTTGGGGATATTTACTCTAAATGATCACCCTAGTGCAAATATCAATAGTATGGAAATAGGTCTTGATCAATGACACCTGTAAAATCCAGTGCAATTGTACGTTGGCTATGGGAAGGGGGTGGGGGGAGGAGAGGGAAAGAACATGAATCTTGTAACCATGGAAAAATATCCTAAATTAATTAAATAAAAGGTTCAAAGATTTAAAAAAAAAAAGGTTTACAAAAGAGTGAGAAGAAAGGAACTAGAGGCACTAGATGTAGAGGTTTTTTCCAAGTAGTTTAGCCGAGGAGAGGAAAGCTATAAGATGCTAGCTAGCAGAGATAGGATCTAGTGAGGTATTTTTAAGGAGGAGGGAGACATAGGTATATTTATTTGGTATCAAGGAAGGAACTAGTAATAAGGTAGAGATTGAAAATTACATTTCAGGGAAGTAGAAAGGGGACATGATTTGGGGGTCAATCTACTGACAAATATAAGAGATAGTACTAAATACATGTTCAGGGGTAGAGACTGGGGAAAAGGGCCATAAGGAAAGAATGGGATATCCAAAAGCCCAGCCTTTTAGGAAAGCAGCCAAGATCAGCAGGCATAATCAGGACTTGGTAGTTTTGTGTTTGTTAAGTGTATATTGGGAATATAAAGATGTAGGAGAAATTATTCTCAGGTAGTTGTATCAGGAACAGCTTCATGAAGGAGATAATATTTGTACTGAGCTTTAAAGGACAGTTGAAATTCAACAAGTGATAATGAACAGGAGCAATTGAAAGTAAGCATTCCAGGCCTTGGGAACAACATCAATGAAGGTACTGATATGGAAGTATCAAAGATACTTAAAACATTAAACTTTTTAATCATTAAAGGGGCAAGAATGTCACAACAGAAAAATAAAAAGACAGCATAGTATAATAGAAAGTATATTGGGAGCAGCTTGGTAGTACAGTGGATGAAGTACCAGGCCTAGAGACTGGAGATCCTAAGTTCAAATCTGGCCTTAGACACTTCCTAGCTGCGTGACGTTAAGTGCAAGTCACTTAACCCCAATTGCCTAGCCCTTAGCACTCTTCTGTTTTAGAGTTGATATATAGAATTGATATATCAACTCTAAAACAGAAGGTAAGGGTTTAAAATGAAAACAAAAACAAATACTGGATTTGGAGTTAGAAGACTTGGGTTTAGAGCTCCCTGTATATATTTTCTACCTTTTTGACCATGATCGACTCTAGAATCAAAATCTTTTAATCTCTCAGATTCTCAGCTTTCCCATCAGTTAATTAGGGATACTATTTTTACTCTTACCTTACAGTATTGTTGTATTTTTACCTTAAAGTACTTGCACACTTCATAGCATTATGTAAATGTGAATTGTTAAAAAGTGTTTTGGGTAAATTTGTATTTATGAAATTGAAATGTGGAGTTAAATTGCTTATTATCCATATAGTTTTTTTTTGTTTTTGTTTTTAAAGTTAGGTTTACTCACCATGTTCCCACTGGCTGAAAAAGACAAACCTATTGCCCGGTTGCTGTTCAGTACTGGCACTTGTCCACGATGCATCTTCAGATTGTGTTGTGTGGATTTTCATTCACCTTACAAACTTCCATACAAGGTCTTTTCATATTTTTTTAATTAAAAAATCAATATATGCATGAATGTTTGTATGTATGACTATATTTGTTCATGATCTTTTAGTAAATGTAAACTTTATTAACAAAATGCACACATTGATTACTGATAGTAGTAAAAAGATATTCTTATAAAATAAAGAATGCATAGAATTATCCATGGTGAATTTAATGTTAAGCGGGGCATTCTGCATCTATCACAAAACATTTTCTTTATATAGTACTTTATAATATGAAAAACACTACATATGTTATTTAAATCTCAAAACATCTCTACAAGGTAAGTTAAATTATTATCCATGTTTTATAGATGAGAAACCTGAGGCTGAGGGAGGGTAAGTGATTTGCTCAGGGTCTCATAGTTAATAAATATCCAAGGCAGGATTTCAAATCAGGTAGTCAAACATTAATCAGTGTCACATGCTGTAATTTTTCATTAATACTGGAAATTCCCCAGTGAGGAAACTGCCTCTTTCAATTCAGGTCAGCACTTTTTGTTATAATTTAGAGCCTTATAGAATTACCTAGAGCCCTGAAGTATTAAATGACTTACCCAAGGACAAAGAGCAGACTGTGTATCAGTGGAGGACTTGAATGGAGGTCTTCTTATTTCCAGGCCAGCTCTCTATTTCCAGCATCAAATTGTCTCTCATGTTACAAATGCACTTTTATTTAGAAATAGGGGCTAAGCAGTGGGAGTTAAGTGACTTGTTCAGGATCACACAGCTAGAAATGGTTAGATGCTAGATTTGAACTCAGGACCTTCCATCTCTAGGCCTGGCTGTTAATCTACTAAGCCACCTAGCTGTCCCTATTTTTCAATATTTTAAGAATAAATAATTTTGCTGGTGTTAACTCCAATCCTGCCTCTGCTTAGTAAATGATCATTGAAAGTTTGACCTGAAATTCATTATCCTGTTGCTCACCTGGTGTTAGAGTATATCTTTTATATATTGGCACATTTTTAGTGACCCCATGAAATAAAGGCCTATATTTTTAATAAATTTTCTTCTGGTGGTGATGTGTGACTGTCAGTCATAGAAGATCATAGTCTCTTAATAGAGTCAAGGCTCACTCAGGTACAGTAGAGAGGCATATATCATTGGTGTAAGCAGTCTGTAACATGTTACAAAGAATTATTTAGGAGAAATAGGCATAAAGGATGTCATAAAAGAAATGTGTGGTGGAAAAAGATGAATTGGTCACAAAGCAAGAAATAACTGAAGGACAGCTTATATCCTCCATTGGCATCTTTGTGATTTTAAGAGAATAGGAGGAAGGCTTTTAGAACAATAGATGATCCCTTTGTGGTAAACTTATATAAGGACATGGACATAGTTGCTGATGTTGGAAAGGTGTTGCCACTGGAGGAAATACTCATATATATCTAAGATGATAGATTCTTTGCAGTAATGGAGCTACAACTTCTTTTTTATGTATTTCTCCCATTAGATTGTGAGCTCCTCCAGAGCAGGATCTCTCTTTCCTTTGATGTCTGTATCCCTAGTACATGGCACAGTGCTTGGCTTCATATTAGATGCTTAATAATTGTTTATCATATTATACTTAAAGTTAGGATAATTAAATATTGCCTTAGTGGTTTCTGTTTTGATGAATGAGTATAAATGCCTTGCTATTACCATATCACTGCATCAAGTTTAGGAGTCTTCATTTCCGTTGACATTTCTAACATTGTTTATAAATGAATAGGTACTTTTAAAATAATTTGTGCAGTATAAATTCTCAAAATTTTGTTTTATTCATTTACTTAAGTCCTTTCTGCACCCCCCCCATAAGTGGGACCCTTATTTGTGATAAATTTTTATAAATTCTACATATATAAAATTTAAATTCATGAAATTTTATTCTGCATTGTAGAATATCATGTATTTCTCAGGAAGCAAAATATTTTAGTAAATATTTTAATGTATTTACTCCTGTAATTAATGAACAAAAGCCTAAACTATCACAGATAAGGTTATCTTTCACAGGAGGACAATTAGTAGATATTATAATTAATTGATTTACATATCATAAGATCATAACTCTCAAGCTTGAAGTGACCTTTCAGGTTATCTAGTTCCACCCCTACATTCTATAGAGAAGGGAAATGAGGAACAGAATGTATGTAAATACTATTATGATGATGACTTGCCCAACATCACATAGATACCAAGTTTGAGTCAGAATTTGAGCTTAGGCTCTTTAATTCTTAAGACCTATATTTCAATATTAACATTTACTTTTAAAATCCTTCTATTTCTATTATAGAACTTAAGTAGTAATATTGCAATTTTCTATGAAGGTATAGGATGACGGGAGTTGCTCCAAAATTGATGGGAACAAAAATCATCTAAATGTGCTATATTAATTGCTTGCTATCTCAGGGAGGGGGACAGAGAGGTGGGGGAGAATTTGACTCAAACTTAGGAAAAAAAGGATAAAAAACTGTTTTTTCATGTAATTGAAGAAAAAATAAATATGTATACTGTATTTAATGTTTTCCACTGATGTTTTAATATATGGTACTTAGATGTTCTAAAAAAAAGCATCACCTCTCCTTCCCCCAAAACAAAAACTACTAAAAAGTCCTATTCAACTTCTTTTCTTTAGGACTTGCTTAGAGAGTTAGAGAATTTCCTGAAAACTGAAGATGATGATTTAATTTTGGAAGCCACCAAACCACCCCTCAAAAAGATTCGATTGGAAGATGGCGAGGCTCAAATTGATGATCGAAGTCAAAATGGTGGAGAAATGGCTGCAGTCATGCAGGATGAAAATTTGATACTTGAAGATCCATATCTAAATGCCTGTAATATATGTCTGGGGATTCTGCAAGAATTCTGTGAAAAGAAGTTTGTTAAAAAGGTAAACAGTTAGTTGTTCTTACTAAATGATCAGTTTGGTAGCAATTTTCCTTGGTTTAAGACCTGAAATGATCTTGGTGCAAGATTCTTTGACTCCTGTCACAAAGATAAGCTTATTTGACAACCCTCTGATCATTAACATCAAGCTAGGCTTAAATAAATAGGGAGAAAGTATGTTTGCCAAAGCTGTTTTGCACTTTGATTAAAAAGATCCAGAATTGAATTCAAGTAAATGTGGAATTATTTATGGTTGAACAAGTCCTCCATCTGCTTCTGATACTGTATTGATTACCATAAGCACTAGAATGTTGCAGAGTCTCCTAAAAGATTTAATCATCCTAAGGAATTTGGTCTAACTGTTCATAGAGTCTTAGAATTAGAAGGAACTTTTGAGATTATCTGTCATTTTATAAATATTTATTAAGCGCCTTTATATGCCAGGCACTAAGCTAAACATTAGAGACATAGAAAAAGGCAAAAGACAGTTCCTGCTACAGAGGAGCTCCCAGGTTAGTGGGTGAGACATTATGCAAAAAACAATGTACAAATAAGCTATTTCTCTAGTGGATTGAAAATATTAAACAGAGGAAAGGCACCAGAAGTAAGAGGAGTTAGAGAAGGCATCCTATAGAAGGTAGGATTTTACTTGGAACTTGAAAGAAGCCAAGAAATAGAGATAAGGAGGAAAAGAATTCCAAGCAGGGAGGATAGTTACTGAAAATAGCTGAGTTAAGAGATTAAATGCCTTGTTCAAGAAGCAGCAAGGAGGCCAGTGTCAATGTATCAAAAAAACATATGATAAGATTGCAAGGCTCCTTACCTAAGAAAACTGGAAATGTGGGTCAGGTTATGAAGGACTTTGCTTGGCAAACAGGGGATTTTATATTGGATTCTAGGAATGAAAGGGAACCATTAAAGTTTATTGAATTGGGGGTGGGGGAGTGACATGGACAGAATGCAGTTATTAAAGAAGATCATTTGAAAGCAGAGTAGAGGATAGACTGTAGTGGGGAGAGAATAAGGCAGACCAACCTTAAGACTATTGCAGTACATTTAGTACAACTGCATTTTCTTTTATTTATTTATTCATTCATTTGTTTGTTTGTTTGTTTGTTTGTTTATTTAGGACCCTTACTTTCTGTCTTGGAGCCAATACTATGTATTGGCTCCAAGGCAGAAGAGTGGTAAGACCTAGGCGATGGAGGTTAAGTGACTTGCCCAGGGTCACATAGCTAGGAAGTGTCTGAAGCCAGATTTGAACCTAGGACCTCCCATCTCTAGGCCTGGCTCTCAATCCACTGAGCCACCCAGCTGCCCCCACAACTGCATTTTATAAATGAAGAGTAGTTGTTTTTTTACTGCCCAGAGCAGTAAAAATAGCTGCAGAAGGTCACAGCCAGTTGAATAACAAAGTTGGAACTAGAAGCCAGTTTTTATGATTCTCAATCCAGTGTGGTTAACAAAATTTGGAAGTACATTTATTCAACTGAAAGTCTGAATATTATGATATTATAATATCATAATAGTTGAGCAAAATTTCAGGTTAAAGAGTAAAATCTCAACAGTTCCTATGGACTTATGTAAATGTAATTAATTTTCAGGTATGCCAGAAGGTTGATTCTGCTGGGTATGAGTTCACCAACTTGGTATTTTCAGTGTCCTTCCCACCACAGCTGTCTGTAAGAGAGGTATGACCATTTTCACCATAATTACATTAGCAAGTTCATAAAATATGAGAAAGGAGAACAATGTGTTTTTTTATTTCCTACTTTGTGTATATTTCTAACTATTAAAAGAGACATATTAGTGATAGATAGATGCCTGAATGAAAGAATGAATTGCTAATATTTTCTTTCAGGAACTGCCTCTTTGAGTGTAGTATAGAGTAGCAAGTTTCTGACTAGTGGTGCAGAGGCCCTTTCTGGAAAATACCAGAAAATTTATAATGGCTTCAAGGAGAAGGAACATATTTTGAAGGACAAAATTTGTCTCTTTTGTTTAGGAGAAGCCATGTTATTTACCAGACTAACTGATGGAAACACGAACAGCTTTCAAAAACTATTTTTTTTTCTATTTAAATAATAATTTAAAACACTTCAATACTTCAATGATTGGTGAATTTCTTCTGTCAGAATAATCCTTTCCCCAGTGCAGATCATGATTCCTTCGTTACTTTGTAGATGACTTTCAATTCCATTTAAGTCTTGGAAGTGCTCCCATGCAGTGCAGCTTCATGGATATAAAGCCACCCTATAAAGTCCAGCATCTGTCTCTGACACACTCTGGGAGAATCACATATTGAGTCAGTCCCCGAGACTCCTTTTCTTGAAGACTGTAACTTGCAGAGTATATGCTAATGTGTAATAAAAGAGTTTCTTCACTGAGTGTCCTCTGTACCAGTGAAACCACAAGTTTGGTTTAAAAAATTCTAGGCACTATATTAGGTGTTGGGAAGGCAAAGATAAAATCAAAATAGTCCAGGAGGCTACCTTCTATCAGCATGAAACAATGTATATGCAAAAGATTCTATATAGACTCTAGAAAGTAAAAACAAAGGGCTACTGGTTGGGATGGGGAGAATCAATTAAAGAACCAAGAAAGACCTCATGAAAGAAATAATACTTGAACCTGAGCATTAAAGGGAGTTAGAGTCTAAGAGGATGAGATAAGGAGTGAGAGCATTCTAGTTATAAGATTGGACTGGGCAGTGATGAGGAGGTAGGTGATGGAATAGTCTGTGTAGGGATTAGCAAATAAGACAATTTGACTAGAATGTAAAGTACATGAAAAAGGGGGCATGCAAAATCAATGTAGAAAGATTACAGTTGGATGATAAAGAGCTTTAAATGTCAAACAGAGGTATTTGTAGGTATTATTAGACCTGTGCTGTATAGATATCTATTTGGTACTTTTGTGGAAGATGAATTAGTGATAATGAAAAGAATAATGGTAATTAACATTTATATAGTACTTTAAGTTTTGTCATCTCATATTATCCTCATGATAACTCAGGGAGGTAAGGTCCCATTATTGACTCCATTTTATAGTTGAGGAAATTAAGGCAGGTTTAGTTGATTGCCCAGGGTCACATATCTAAGTAAGTGTCTGGGGTCAGATTTGAATTCCTATCCCCTTGACTCCAGCAGGTCCAGAGGCCTATTTACTATATTGCCTAGAGAATGGAAGAAACTAATTAGGAGATGGTTATAATAATGTAGGCAAATATGAGTAAAGATGTTAAGGCAGTATAGCCAGCAAGAGGCTGATTGGTAGTTGATGAACATGAAGCTAAGGGTAAAGGAAATGTTGAGAGTGACTCTTAAGGTTTGGCATCTGAATGATGGGAGGATGGTGATGTCTGTGAAAGAAATAAAGAAGTTTGGAAGTGGGGTGAGTTTCTGGAGAAAGGTAATGTGTTCAGTTTTGAGTGTGTTAAATTCAAGATGGCTATGGTATATCTTTGTGGAGGTGTTGAAGATGTGGGATTAGAACTCAGCAAGGAGATAAAGTTTGGAAACAGAGATTTGGAGGCTATCTTCACAGATATTACTCATTGAACCCATAGAGTCTGATGTGAGTATGAGAGAAGAAAAGAAGGTCCTGGATGGAATTAGGGACAGGATATAAATAATGATCCAGCACAGAAGACTGAGAGGGAATGATTGGACTGGTAAGAAGAGAATCAGGAAAGATAGTATCATAACAGCTTGTGGAAAAGTGTATTAAAAAGAGGGTCAGTTGTGTCAGAAGCTAAAGGGGTCAAGATGGATGAGGACATAGGAAAGTCCTTAAATAGCAAATATAGTAAATAAGAGATTATCAGTTATTTTAAAGCAGAAATGGTTATTGGGTATAGTTGAAACTTAGATTACAAAGAATGAGTAGTAAATAAGAGTAAGGAAGTGTGGAGGCAGTGAATGATGGAATTTTTTTTTTAGGTTTTGCAAAAATATGGATAGATATAGCAAGATAACTTAAAGAAAAGTTTGGTCAAACGACAATTTTTTAAAGACAGGGTAAATTCTGGGCATGTTTATAGGGAGCAAGAAGAGAGCCAAAAGATAAATTGAAGACCAGAAGTGAAAGTGTGTTTAATGCAGGGGCAAAGTTCCAAAGTAGATAAGAAGGATGGGATCAAGAACCCAAGCTCTGGCAAGAAGAGTCACTCCCTTGTCAGAGAAGGAAGTAAAGAAAGAGATGATGGAGGGCTTCAGTTGAGAGAGTGAGTTATAGAATTGAGGAGAGGAAGGAGCATGGATAGATGACCTTAGTATTCTAAGTCAGGTATGAGGGAAAGTCTTCTACTGAGACACAGTTAAGAAGGAATGGTGAAGAGGGCTGGGGAAAAGAAAATTTTGGAGCAGTTGCTGCAGGGAGAACAGTCGAAATTTGGGCAGGGAGGGATTATAAGAATTGCCCAGGAGTCTTTTCTGTCTTCCTTTACTTTTCTCATTCTTTGTCCTTCCTATTTCCCTCTTTCACAGACTGCAGAGCTTGGTCCTCAGACTCCCTGGTTGGGTGGCCTGGGAGCCTCACTGATGCCCTCTCTTTCAGACAAAGGTGACCCTAGGACCCTAGTTTTTAACTGTCTCCAAGTTGCCCTCCCTTTTCTTTGAATGGCTGGATCTTTTAGGGCTGTGGGGAAAGGTCATTCAAATTCAGTCCCAGCTGTCATGGAAGGAGCCTCAAGCTCAGAGATCCAAGGGGGAACTCTCTTGGAGAGAATATGGGATACAGTGCAAAGAGGGGCTGCTGGTTTGGAGTTGAAGAACCCAAGGTTTGATTTCACTTTGGCTGTGTGGTTTTGGGTCAAGTCATCTCTCCTCCCAAAGCCTCAGTTTCCTAACCTGCAAAGGGTCTGAATTGGTCTACATTTTCAGAAATCCTTTCCAACTCCAAACTTGTGGTTCTAAGCCTTGCTCTTAGTCACATGAGTAGTTAACAGTAGAGTTAGTATTTGGAAATTCAGACACAGTATATGTTTTTGCTTTAAGTTCCGGGGCAAGTCACTTAAACCTGTGTCTGTCTCAGGTTCTTCTACTGTAAACTCAATTTCTTCAACTCTAGTGTAAAACGAGGGTGATAATAATAGCACCTACCTCCCAGTTATGCTCTGAGGATCAAATGAGATAGTAATTGCAAAGTGCTTAGCATAGAGCCTAGCCTATAGTAAGTAGGTGCATAATAAATGCTCATTCCCTTCTTTGCTGTGGGACCCTGGTGGGTGGCAGCTGAGAGAGCAGAATGAGGGAGGCTTATAGCTAAAAAAAAAGAAAGGAAAAAAAGGGATCTATCACAGCCAGAACCTGAAGTACAAACCTTCAATGTTGCCTGTGCTGACTATGCTTAGATATTTCTATCTTTTCATCTTGTGGATTCAGCTTTAATTATTCTATATCTGGCAAATGTCTTTTTTCTCTTGAGGTTGTATGGTTGGAAGTATATGGAAAACAATTACTGAGCCATTTTGCCAATCAGATGATATGATTATTACCACCCCCACCCCCTGTGCTATGGAAAAAAGGTGTCGACAGACTAAAATTAAATGAACTTTAAAAATATGGGAATTGTAAATGTAAAGCCTTATACTTAGGTTCATAAAATCCACTGTACAACTATTAGATAAGGAATGGTTAAGTTTTTTTTTTCTTTGTTGTAATTTTGTGTTTTAGTGGATTGAATGTGGTATGGTAGAAAGTATGCCAGTTTGGTGTCACAGGACCTGATTTCAAATTTCTGCTCTGCTGCCTACTAATTCTATGGCCATAAGTTCAAAATGAGGCTTGTGATATGGCAGCCAAAAAAGCTTTTGAACTGTAATAAGGGAAGCATAAGCTTCCAGGAGTGTATGAGACTATAATTCCAATGTACTTGCTTTAATCTGATCTCATCTAGGGTATTCTGTTCCATTCTGGGTACCACAATTTAAGAAGTACATTGATAAGCTAAAGAATGTTCAGAAGAGGACAGCCAGAACAGTGAAATTTATTACGTTCATGCCATATAAATGTCACTTGAAGGGATTGGGAATGGTGAAGAAAAAATTCAGGAAGGGGAGGACATAATAATTGTTTTCCAAAATATGAAAGGCTGTCTCATGGAGAGAGGATTAGATTTCTTTTTCTTTTTTCTTGACTCTAGAAAGAAGAATTCAGAATGATGGGTGGGAGTTGCAAAGGAGAAAAATTTTAGGATGAAAAAAATGGAAAAAAACTAAAAATAATTATTGCTATCTAAAAGTCTAATGATCTGCCTCAAAAAGTAGTGCATTCTCTACAATGATATCTTCAAGTAAATACAGGATTCTTTTCTTAAGTATAGATTAAACTAAATGGCCTCTAAAGTTCCATTTCTGAAATTTAGCGATTTGGTGATTCTTCATCAAGAAATATGAAAAAACCGGATTTGTCTTTATTGATAAAGAGATAACTGACCATTGGATGGAAAGGAAATTGTTTTAATAGTGACACAGAAACATTTCTCTAGGCTTTTAGAAGTCAGTAATCATAATTCTGTATTTAAGGTCACTAAAAACATAGACAGCAGCTCATATTTACAAGTTGTGGGTGACATATCCAGGAATGCAAAATAAATCTTCTGAAATTTCAATTACCTGCCAGGTAATACTGCCTTTTAAAGGTGTGTGTGCGTGCGTGCGTAGTTTTTTTTACATAAGCATCTTTTTCATCACTTGTCAAAATCACCACTTATTTATTGAAGCTCACTGATCATAAGTTACTATATAATAGATATATCTTGAGATATATTTATAAAATATATGTATAAGATGTATAGAAAATTAGAGATGGTAGGTAACCTCTTTTCCCATTCACTTCATCTCAAAACTCCTTTGTTTTTTCCCCTTTTTTCCTAGTCTTTGAAAAAAGAGGTGGCACTTCACCTTTACATGTGCACTTGATTCCCTCCTCCCTCATCTCCAGCAGATTGTATCCTCAGTCGTCTTTTCCATTTCTCTGATCTTTACCTTCTTCCCGTCTGCTGGTTCTTTCCCTGCTCTCCTAAAACATTCCTGAGTCTCTCCTTCCTTAAAATACTTTCATGACATCTCCCCAAACTCAGCCACACTCCTTGATGTAGTTGTCTATACTTTCTTCCTACACATTTTTCAATACTTTTCTTTCCTACCTTATTTTTTTCCCATTTTATTGTCATGCAAAACACAATTCCGTATTAGTCATTGTTGTAAGAGCAAACTTATACAGAACCAAAACCCCTAAATAAAACCATAAATACACTGATGTGTGAAAGACTACTACAACAGTTCTTTCTCTGGAGGTGGATAGCATTCCCTATCATAAATCTTTCAGGATTGTCCAGATCATTGCATTGCTGAGAGTAGTCAAGTTTTCACAGATAATCTTCATCCAATATTGCTGTTACTATGTTCTGCTAATTTCACTCTGCATCAGTTCCTGCAGATCTTTCCAGCTTTTTCTGAAATCATCTTGCTTATCATTTCTTATAGCACAATAGTATTCCATCACCAACATATACCATAATTTGTTCAGCCATTCCCCAATTGATGGGCATCCTCTCAATTTCCAATTCTTTGCCACCACAAAAAGAATAGCTATAACTATTTTTGTGCAAGTATCTTTCCTACCTTATCATGAAACAAATTGTTCACTACAAAGTTATCATTGATCTATGATGGTCTTTTCCATCTCTACATCTCTCTGTGCAGCATTTTGCACTGTTGAACACTCTTTTCTCCAGGCTATTCACTCCTTTGTGAGTTTTAGTGCTAGTCTCTCCCAGTTCTCTTACCAATCTGATTACTCCTCAACCTCATTTACTGGCTCATCGTCTATATTGTGTCATCTAACTGTGGGTGTCCCCCAAGGTTCCAGCCTAAGTCCTTTTCTCTCTTTACAATCTCTTGGCAACCTTAATCAGCTTGAAATGGTTTAGCTACTTTAGAAATTTAGAGATTTAGAAATTTCTTTGTGAATTTTTTTAAAAAGCCACCATGTGGAGGTAATTAGGTAGCTCAGTGGATTAAGAACCAGGTACAGAGACCCAGGTTCTGGCTTCAGATATGGCCTTAGATCTAGCTATGTGATCCTGGGCTAGTCATTTAATGCCTGCTATCTAGCCCTTACTGCTTTTCTGCATTGGAACCAATACACAGAACTGATTGTAAGACAAAAAGTAAGGGTTTTTAACAAATACCTTGTAATCCCTTGATAACTAAGACATCATTTTGATGATTCATTCACTGACACTTTTTTAAAAATTACTATCAGGCTGTGATATAGAAGGTCCTTCCATGGAGCTCAGTTTCTTTATTTTCTGTTGCTTTGACAAGGACCTTAAATATAACTTCTCTCCTGTACAGAGAATCAGGTTAATATAGACCCATTCAAACAAATACCATGTCACTAGATATTGAAAATATTGAAATCCTTCTACTTCACCCAGTTAACATCTTATTTTCTATGTATTATGACTGTCCAAATATTAAGATAATGGAGATTGATTAGTAGTAGTTATCTAACAAGTTGGTCAAACAATGAGTCATTGTTATGAAATTAAGGATTTAAAAAGAAAATAAGCCTATGATTATAAAGATATTTTAATGAAACTTTCAGAAGTTCTCTACTATTCTATTTCTAAGCAGATCTTTATGATATCTGATATTTTATCATGGTATTTTTGACACACTACTAGTTTTTTTTTCCTATTAAAGTAGTATTTCAATGCATCTATAATGGCATGGAAGTGACCCTGTATTCTTTAAAAGAAAATTTAAAAAAAAATTTTTTTTAAACCTTTACCTTCTGTCAGAAGGCAGAAGAGTGGTAAGGGCTAGGCAATGGGGGTTAAGTGACTTGCCCAGGGTCACACAGCTAGGAAGTATCTGAGGCCAGATTTGAACTTAGGACCTTCCATCTCTAGGCCTGACTCTCAATCCACTGAGCCACCCAGCTGCCCTCTAAAAAAGAAAATTTTTTTTAATCCTTACTTTTTGTCTTGGAATTGGTACTAAGTATTGGTTCCAAGGCAAAAGAATAGTAAGGGCTAGGCAATTGGGGTTAAGTGTCTTGCGCAGGGTCACACAACTAGGAAGTATCTGAGGCCAGATTTGAAGCTAATGCTCTGTCTCCTATCCACTGAGCTATCTAGCTGCCCCTGATTTTGGATTCTTAAAGATTATCCCATCAGAGTGTAAGATCTATCAAGTCCTAGCAAACTGGAAGGACTTCAGTTTGGGGTACTTTAGTCTTTTTGTTTTATAGATCTAGTTATCTAAATTTTCTAGGTGAAATTTTTTTGGAGGGGCCACACCACTTCATGAAGGCAATCTACAAACACATGGAATGATTTTGATATATCAGTGGTATCTATCGCATGTTTTTCTAAAGTATAAGTAAGATACTGTTTTGATTTCCTTTAAATAAGAGTTGGAAGAGAGTCAGCAGAAAACAGTAGAAATATGACCCTAGAGTCATGAAGACTTGGTTGAAAGTCCTATTTCTGACACGTTCTTATGATAGAACATTAATGAAATTATAGGACAAAGTTAAGTAAAAGAAAACTTTGAAAATAGAGAACTTTTAGAAATCATTGTAATAAACTTATTTTGTTCCTTCCATGTTATTGTCCTCAGAAAACCCTTGAAAATTTAAATAATGTGACTTAAGGTTTTTGATATATTTAAAAAATTTGAACTCTAAAGTAACATATTTGTTAAAAATATGTCACTTCATGCTTTTGCCTTGTTCCTTCAAGTTTCTCCCACATTGTAGTACTAAACCAAATTATGAAATGAGAAATTGCTGAACCTAGATTTGTATAATGGTTGGTAATGCTTTCCTAGGTTAGAAGTATATTGATAGGTCTTTTTAAAAATTAATTTTATTTTGAATCCTACTCATTTCTTTATGTTCCTTTACCAGTTTAGGCCAGTAGAGGGCAATATTGTCCTGTCATTTTGTATAAAAGGCCTTTTTTCAGTGTTCCAAACTGGAGGTGCAAAAGAAACTACTCTGGGCAATGAATAGGCTGAAGTTTGTTTTCATTCATGCCCTCTATTGATTTAAAATCAAAGATTGTTAGTACTTAAGAGTTCGAAGGCACCTTAGATATCAAGTAGTATAACCACTTCTTTTTGCACATGGGAAAACCTCCTGTAGTATATTAGGTATTCCTTTTCATTTTTAATTATTTCCACGTGTGCTAAACATGCTATATGTTCCTTTCTCCAAGTCTTTGATAACAATATTAAATAAATAGCATAGGATTTTTGACGTGTTCCACTGGAAGCTTGTGTCCAAGTAATCCTTGGTGTGTCTACTTTAGGTCCATCCATTCAGTCAGTTGTAAATATACCTAATTCTACTGTTGTCTAGCCCATATCTCTTATCTTTTTACCCTAAAGATATCATGAAAGACAATTGTCAAATGCTTTGCTAGTCTCCTGAAATTGTATCTGTAACAGTATCATGATTTACCTGTCTAGAAATCTTGTCTAAAAAGGAAATTAGGTTAGACTGTCATCACCATTTGTTGCTGAAGCAATGCTGATTTTTTATGATAACTGCTTCCTTTTCTAGTTGTTAACTAATCAGTCAACAAAAATCCCATAATATGTTTTGACAAGGAAGAGTCAAAGTCAAGCTCACTGACTTATAGTTTACAGATTACATTTTCATCTTTTTTTGAAATCTAGGAAAGCCTTTGTCCTTTTCCAATGTTTTTTCCATTCTCCAGAATTTTTTTCCTTTAGAGATTGGATCACTTTATCTTTCCCAAGCCAAAAGTCTAGGGCAGTGATTCCCAAAGTGGGCGCTACCGCCCCCTGGTGGGTGCTGCAGTGATTCAGGGGAGTGGTGATGGCCACAGGTTAATTTATCTTTCCTATTAATTGCTTTTAAAATTTTAAAAAAATTAATTTCCAGGGTGCTAAGTAATATTTTTTCTGGAAAGGGGGCAGTAGGCCAAAAAAGTTTGGGAACCACTGGTCTAGGGAGTACTTACAGACCTGATCCCACTTACTGGTCATTATGGGAGCTTTGACAAGTCCCATTTCTGACCTGGGCCAGATCATTCCTATTTAGGTAATTTAGTGGCTTCCTCACTCTCAGGGGCTTGCTATATTAGTGCCAGACTTTCTGGAATAGCCCAAGTCAGCTCAGAATTCAGAGCTAAAGCGTCCAGGGTTTTGCAAAGATAACTAACAGTGACTCAGTCACATCTGGGAGTTCTTTCAGTAGTGAAAAGATACATTGTAATTTGCTTGGACCTTACAACTTCAACTTTACCAAAGGCAGCTAGATGCTTTCTCACTCCTTTAGAATCAGATCTCCTTGAGAGCAGGAACTATCTTAATTTTCTGTTTGTATCCCCAGTGCTTAGCACAGTGATTTGTATATATAGTAAGCAAGCATTTAACATCAGAAGGACCAAAATTTTTCTCAAATGCCCAAGCTGGATTTTGGCTACAGCATTCCTGGGACGTTTTTTCGTTTGTGGCACTTTTCAGGATCCAATCTTTGACTTTTTTTTAAATTCAAATTTTATTTTATTTTCAGTTTCAAATCCTTTCCTTCTTACCTCCCACTCCCCAACTCATTGAGAAAGCAAGAGAAATAAAACCCATTACAAATAAGCAAAACAAACTGCCACAGTAGCCATGTCCAAAAGAAAAGGAAAAATGTGCTTCAATCTGTGCTCTGAATCAAGTCAGCTCTGTATTTGGAGTCCTTTGAAATTGTTGTTGGTCATTGTGTTGGTCAGAGTTTCTACATCTTGTAAAGTTGTCTATTTTTACAATATTATTGTTATTGTAAAAATTGTTCTCTTGTTTCTGCAAACTTCATTTATTTCATTTCATATGAGTCTTCCTAAGTTTTTTTTAATGATCCCTTTCATCATTTATTATTTTACAATGTAAAAACATCAAAATTTACAATGTAAAAACACCAAAATTAAAAGTTTTTTAAAGAAAGTGATATCAAAGAGATATAAATTATACAAAGCCCCAGGTGCAGGGTGGGAAAGTAGTCCAGAATAGTATGAAATCTTCTGTGAAGGAAGAAATCAGATGACATAGCAGTAGCAGCCTCTTATAGGTACAGGATTACATGGACATAGGGATAGAGCAACTAATATTACCTGGCAAGAGTTAAGAAAAAGTAAAAAAAAAAAAGGTTCACATGATTCAGGCTAAGGGGTTGTTAAAACCACGTGGTGACACTCAAGATATAGCAAAGATAGACCTTACATGGCTCTATTTTAACAGCACTGAAGGAGCAGTTAGGAGAAAAAAGACTTAAGAAAAACACTGCATTTCTCTTTCAGCAAGCACGAGGCCCCTTCCAGGCACAAACACAAGAACCCAAATGTTTAACATTTAGAAACCTGAAAAAGGAAAAGAATGAGATTATTAGAGAAAAATAGCAACACTGGTTCTTATCACATTCCAGGTGATGGTTACTCTCTGTTTCTAGTTCTTTGCCAACACGGAAAATACTGCTATATTTTTATACATATAGGTCCTTCTCCTCTTTCTTTGATGTTTTCTGGTATAGACTTAAGTAGTGATATTGCTGGGTCAAAGAGTATTCGTAGTTTAATATATAGTTTGGATATAGTTTGAAATTGCTTTCTAAAATAACTAGATCAGTTTATAGTTCTGCCAGTAAGTTTATCACTGTACCTGCTTTTCCACACTTTCCTTTTTTTATCAACTTAGACAATCTGATAGGCATAAAGTGGTATCTCAGAGTTATTTTAATTTGCACTTATCTAATTATTAGTGCTGTAGAGCATTTTTTTTAGTTATCAAAAGCTTGAATGTCTTCCTCTGAAAATTTCTTCTTCATATCCTTTGACTTTATCAATTGGAGAATGGAAAATTACAAATTTAATTCAATTCCCCATATAAATCTTAGAAATGAGATTTTTATCAAAGAGATTTACAAAGATTTTTCCTCCAGTTTACTGCCTTTTAATTTTTGCTACAATAGTTTTGTTTATACAGAAACTTTAATTTTATGCAATTTTATGTATTGCCTATTTTTACCTCAGATGAACCTTTCTATCTTTTGTTTGGTCATAACTTCTATATTCATAGATCTGTTAGATCATTAATTCTATGATCCTCATTTTTTTATGATATTACCCTTTATGTCAAAAATCATATACCCATGAAGTTTGTCTTAGTATGTGGTATGAGATATTGGTCAATCTAGTTTCTGCCAGATTGCTTTCTAGTATTGCAAACAGTTTTTGTTGAATAGTTCTTGCCCCACTAGCTGGGATCTTTGAGTTTCTCAAACCCTAAACACCCTTGCTTGTTTGCTTCTGTATGTTGTTTATTTAATCAATTCCACTGATTAACTTTTCCATTTCTTACCCAGTACCAAATTGTTTGACACTTGTAGTATAGCTTGACATTTGATACTGCTAAACTCCCATCCTTCCCACTTTTTTTCATTTATTCTAATGATATTCTTGACTTTTGTTCTTCCAGATTAATTTTATCATTTTTTCTAGCTCTCTTAGGACATCCTTTGGTAATTTAATAGGTGTCATGCTGAATAAGAATTAATTTAGCTAGCATCATAATTTTTATTATATTGGCTCATTCTACCTGTCAACAATACAATTTCTCCAGGTATTTAAACTTGGATTTATTTGTGTAGTGTTTTCTGATTCTGTTCATATAGTTCCTGTGTTTGTCTTCACAGGCAGACTCCCAAGGACTGATTGTAATTGTTTTATGTATGAAAATTGTGTAGAAATGAAATTCCTCCTTCTATCTCTTTGTATTAGGTTTTGTTAGTAATATACAAAAACTTTGTTGACTTGTTTGGGTTACTTTTAGATCCTACAAACTTTGGTGAAATTGTTAATTGTTTTATGTAAGGTGTGTTGTTTTTTTTTACTGACTAGGGTTCTCTGAGTAAACTATCTTATCATCTGCAAAAACTGATAATTTTGTTTACTCTTTGCCTATGACAATTTCTTTTTCTCTTTCTTATTTCCATTGTGAGGATTTCAAATGCAGCATTGGATAAAAATGGAGATAGTGGACATCTTTACTTTTCCCCAATCTTGTTGACAAACCCTCTAGCTCATCCTCATTACAAATAATGCTGGCTCAGGGATAGAGAACTAGACCTGCAGTCAGGAGGACATGGGTTCACATCTGGCCTCAGATACTATCTAGCTGTGTAATCCTGGGCAACTCATTTGATTTTAGACAAATAGTACTTGTCATTTTAAAGAATGTTCCATTTATTCCTATTTTTTCTTGTGTGTTTGTTTTTTAAAAACAGAAAAGGGTGTCATATTTTGCTAAAAGCTTTTTCTTCATAATTATGTGGTATTTTTGTTTCTGTTATTAGTATAATTCCTTGTTTATAGTTTTGCTAATATTGAAATAGCCTTGTATTCCGGGCATATTTCCAAGTGAATAATCTTTGTGATGTGTTGCTGTAGTCTCCTTGCTAATATTTTATTTAAAATTTTTGCATTGTTATTCATTAGGAATATTGATCTACAATTTTCTTTCTTGGTTTTGACTCTTCCTGGTTTAGATATCAAGACTTTTTATATCTTTAGGGGAATTTGAAAGGACCTTTTTTTCCCTACATTTTTTTCAAACAGTTTATAGAATAGAATGGAATGAATTATTTTTAAATGTTAGAATTTGCTTGAAAATTCAGCTGGTCCTGGATTTCTTTCTTTTGTAGATTCCACCCCCACCACCATTTGCAGATTCCCCCTTCAGTCCAACTGTGAACTGGATAGTGGGTGATCTAGCTGCCAGATGACACCCATTCCTGACCCTTTGCTAATTCTGGGATCTCCTTCTGTCCAAATGCTTCTTGTCCTTGAGTTGTGTTTCAGCTTTCAGTTCTTGAATGTTTTTGCATGCAGTATGCTTCTGGCTAGACCTTACTATATATATGCCTACAGTTCTTTCTATCGTTCTCGAAGTCTTCTTTTCTGGAAAAATGAATCATTATGATTTTTTTTTTTAGCATTCCTAATGAGAATTGATTGGTACATTTTCTAGATCTTTGTGTGGAGTATGTTTAGTAAGAGAAAGCCTGTACTTCTTCCTACTCTGACTTCTTTATTCTGTTTCCTTTTTATTAGTCAACTCTATTTTCACTTTGCCTTGCTGTTCCAGTAATTTACAGGTAATGTAAATCCCTCCATCACAATGCCATTCTACTTTCTTGCCAGACTTCTTGTCTGATTACCCTAGCCCAGTGATGGTGAACCTATGGCACACTTGCCAAAAAAGAGCACGCAGAGCCCTTAAGGGCCCACTTGTAGTTGCCCACCAGAGTTCGTTACTAGAAAGCCAGAGGTACTCAGGTCAGAGCTGTTCTCCTTCCCCTCTCCACAGGTGCCTGAGGACATTCTTCACATAACCTGTCCTCCTGCCCAGCAGCCCAATGGGAATACTTCCACCTTCCCCTGTCTGGGGTAAGGCACAGGGAGCGGGTCCCTCACATGCTTCATGAGGGTGTGGCACTGACAACAGCTTGTTCAGTGGTGATTCCTGTGGTGGGGTTGGAGAGGAGCATAGCTCACAGCATGGTGCATAGCTGGGGGGGAGCAGAGTGCTGAGGGCACTCTTCTCCCTCTCCACATGCACCTCTCATCACATGCTCCTCTCCCCAACAGCCCAATGGGAGCACTTCCCTGTCTGGGGTAAAAGGTGGGGGGTTCAGGGGGTGAGGTGGAGGGGTATAGGGCATGACACTCAGTTTCTAGGGGTGGGGTGGAGCAGGGTACTCAATATCTGCAGGGGGCGGGGTTAGGGGGGTAGGCATGGCACTCAGTCTGGTGGGGTGGGAGCAGGGCCCAGCACTCCATCTCTAAAAGGTTTGACATCATTGCCCTAGTCTCTCATCTTTAATTTCGCCAATGTGTTATTGGAAATTTTGGGGTCCTTGAACTACATTTCCCGTGAGCCTACTGGCTTTCTGTCTTATGGGATGATGTAGAAGTTATATAATGCCATAGACAGGAGGATAAAATCGAGTGGCTGGACTTGCACTTCCTCTTGGCTCTTTATCCACTATGGAGGCAACAGGCAAGGGCGTGTTTCTTTTAAACTGACTTAGCTAGCATGGCATGTGGCTTCATTTCCTAATGGCTACTAATAAATCTATAAAAACCATAATATTTTTAAAGCTATACTTTTATATTCATTTTATTTCTTACACTTTAGTACACTAAATACTCATCTACCCAGGTGATCTATAGTGTGATGGGATGAAAATGTTTCCTTTCTTTTTTTGTCTTTGTTGATGATATTGATTTGTAGCCAGATGTTCTTAGTCGTGCTTCCACCCTATGGTTCTTTGATTTCTGCTTGTAAGTACATATACTTCCCAGTCCCTTTCATCCATTCACCTATCTTGAGTGTTTTGTGAAAATGGCTCCTTTCAGAGCCATTTTACCCATGGGTCTCATCCTCTCAAGCCATAGACATTCCTATGAAGTCAAATTCACTTCTTATATTAGGTAGGATTTCTAGTTTACCTTGTATATTACCCAAACATGTTTTTATGTATTCACATTTCAGATCAGGGGTATTATTGATTACTTCTTTCTGGGATTTTGTTTTTGTAAATTTCTGGTCAATTCTTTTTCGCTATTCTCTAGGGTATCTAGCTTGGTGAATCAGGTAGATATTTTCTCTGTCTTTTCATTTATTAAGAGTAGGAAACTCTGCTAGTTGGATATAAAGATAAAAATGAAAAACAATTCCTGCCCTAAAAAGACTGGTTCTACTTTATTTTCAGTTTTATCAGTTTAATAAGACCCCAGTCAAATATGTTCTTACTACTCCTTGTTAGGAGTCTATCCTTGCTCAGGATCCTTTCATTTTTATATTTTAAGCTGTAGTCCTAGAAATACAAATCCTATTTTTAGGCACCATATTCTTAACCAGCTGTTACCTCCCAAAATTGAATTACCCTTTTGAAGCATTTGTATTTCATTGATAGCAGTAGTGAAAATACTTCCTATGCCTCTATAAGGTAAGGTATTTTCTTTCCCAAGACCAATAATCTTTAGCTTTCTAGCTTCCTTTCCTCATGTCATTTGTGCCATATGAATCACTAGCAGTGGGGTGGGGATAGTAATCATTATTAGGTTTGACAGGTCCTGGGAGGTTCTTTGTCAAGTGTTGGACATATCCCCCAGGAAGACAGATAACTTCTCGCTTACCAGGTCATCAGACAGCTTCCTCACTACCCCTTCCTTATCAAAGTTATCAACTAGTATTTCTTCTCAGCCCTTACTGGGTTATAGCATCTTCTTTGGGGGACAGTCAGCTATTCTCTACACTAACATATTTGTCAAATTATACAGTAGAAAAATATTTTTGACCACCTTGATTTGGTAATTCTTGAAAATATGTTTTAAAAAAAGGCCTACTTTTTTTTTTCTGAATTCTCCTTACTGATTTCCATTATTGCCTTTAATAGAAATCATCTGAGTATTACTGAAACTGTGTAAGCACAACTTCAGAAGATTACAAAAGAAAGACAAAGATGGCAAGTTTTGTGTATTTATAGAAACATAAATAATTTAATTGACCTACGTGACTTGAAGTGAGATAATTTGCAATTGTGAGGGAATATTAATGGGGTTTTATTATCATAGCTTTTAAAAAAGGAGAAAAAATTTAAATTTGTTAGTTGTTAGTTTTGGGGGAATCTAATGACTCTTGAATTGTCTCTTCTTGCCCTCTTTCTCTGGTTGAAAACACAACTCCTTTGAGGCTTTTGACTGTAGGTGCCTGAGCAGGCAGAGAATAATAAATGTCTTATTTTTCTTCATTGTAATTGGAGTCACAAAGCACAAGGAGGAAAAAAATGTTGTGAAGATAAGAATTCTTTCTGGCTTCCCATTGCCCTATATTTCTGATAAATGTGGGCAATTTCCATGTATAATTTCTTGAAATATTGTTCATAATTTTTAAAAATCGTTTTGGGGAAGTATATTAATACTTAAATTATTTATTTCTTCATCATCTGTTTTTCCAGTCACTTGTTTCTGATATCAGATATCTTGGATCGATAATAACCAACATATTTTAAAAACAAATATATTTAGGACATTTCTAATTGTGTTTATGCAAAAGATTAAGATGTGCCACATGCATATTCTGAAACATTTTTAATCAGTATTGACTATGTAAACAGCATAATGAATTTGGCAAAAAATTTGTCAACATTTAACATATACACATGTTACAAGTCAGTTTATGTATTTTATATTTCTCACATCTGAAATCACTGCTTTGGAAGAATCATTTCTCTAGGTAAGATTAAACTTAAAGAGGTAATTTCTCATCAGAGCATATTGGGATTTCTATGTATGTGTCTTTAAAATGCTAATTTTTCATTTACCTGTTTTAATTTTAACTTTTTAAATATATACAGTGGTTTCATTATATAAGTTCAAAGCTTTTAGTATTAGGCTAAAGAAGGTACTAATCTCACATTTTGTGAATCTTTTCTATAAAAAGTTACCAGTTAGCAAGAAGTTACAAGGTTGACATTTTGTTAATCTTTCTGCCAGCCATTTGGCAACTATAAACTATATGTTTAACTTATTTAAATCATCTTTATTTTTTAATGTAAGGGAAAATATAGCAAAAATGTATTTACCTTATAGTTTGTGTTTTTTATTACTGAAAGGTTTTGCGAATTATTGGTTACTCTTTAAAAAGTCCACCTACTTTAAGGAACTAGATATGGTAGTGAGAAGAAAAAATTGAGAGAATTGGTTTAAAAATGAGAATTTTATTCATCAAAGTTTAATGTTTTCATTATCATATGATTATAGACCTTTTTATTTATCTGCTGATTATCTCCTGATTTTACATATAAAATTAGCTATGTTTATTTTGTCATTGTGACATTCATTAGGAATTTGAGGTTTCCCTCACATACTAAAATCTTGTCAGTACAATTCACTTTTATCAAACTAGTTAGTGAAACTTGTGGTACATTTTTTACTTATTACATCATAGTATATTTGTAGTCAATGGTAAGAGGTTAGATAGGGCAAGATGAAACAGGCTCTGAGATCTTCCTCCACTATCTATTCTGTCTTGGTAGGTGCCAGTAGAGGAGACTGGGGTTGGTTGGTCCCATTCAATCTAAACACATGCTTTTTGTTGTATAGACAAGAGAACTAGTATTGGCTTGACATGGCATCTAATCTCCAATCAATTAAGTTCGAAGAATTTCTAATACTCCATGTGTCTGGGATGAAGCTAAAGCTTTTAGCTTTAGTGTATGAAGAAGGAAGAAGTACAAAAAGAAAAGAGACCGAGGAGAGGCCTTTTCACCTACTACAATTAAAAATGTAGCTCAGGGGTGATATTATAAAAGGAGCAATTGATCTTGACCTTCTGCTTATATCTTTCTCTCTGAAACTGTTTCCTCATCTTCAGAATGAGGGATTTGGATTCCAGAAGTCCTTTCAGATTTGTGCATTGTGACCCTATTACTTCTTCACTGGTCCTGTTCTTTAGCTGTTAATGTGTGAGTGCCCCAACTGGGGATTGGCCTGAATGAGGCTCAGGGGAACTTCAAAGGGGAACTACAGGGAGGAAAAAATGAATGATCTTTTCTAAAAATTTTAATAGTAATTTAAGAGACTCAAATAGAAGGAATTCAATTAAATAATCCTTTTGTAGGTGCCTTATACCTGTAAGGCTTTATGCTTTGGAAATATAATATTGAAAAATAACACTGCCTGATCTCAAGGAGTATATAATCTAATGGAAAAGGTACACAAATTAGTAAGACATGGGCAGAATATGATGAGAAACAAAGAGAGATCTTAATAGACTACTATATGAACATTGAAACATGAATGAATTATTTTCTTTGAACATGAAGAAATTACTTTCATTTTGGATATGTGTAGATTTTCATAGTGAAGATGATATTTAAGCTGAGTACAGAGATGTGGAAAAGAGTGCCTTTTAGGCATGGGAGATTGCCTGAATGAATGTAAGGAAGTTGATTTGGTGACAGTGGTCCAATCTGGCTAGATTATGTGATCAGAAGTCTATGAAATAAGGTCAGGGCGGTAAAATGGAGCCAGATTGTGAAAGACTTTAAATGGAAGCCTTCAAAGAGCTTATGTTTTATTTACTAATTGATTACTAATTTACTAATTAATTACTAATAGGTAGTAGGGAACTGCTGAAGGTTTGTAAAAGGCAGGTTTTTAACATGGTCTGATCTCTTCATTAGTAAAATTAGTTGTGTAATTGTGGGAAAGATGGATTGGAGAAAGACAAGATTGGAAATGGGAAAACCAGTCCAGGCAAAAAGGTGATAAGAGCCTGAATTAGAGTATTGGCATTGGGAATAGAAAGGAGAACATAATTGAAAGACTAAGGTTATTAGGATTGAAAGGATTTAATATTTAATTAGATACGGGAGATGAAACAATTGAGAAGGAAAAGTCCAAGATGACTCCATGTTTTTGAGCCTGCATGTATAGAAGAACTATCATCAGAAATTATTGATTTGGAAGGTATGCTAAATTTGTGCAAGGGGAGATGATGAGTTCTCTTTTAGTTATGTTGAGGATAAGGTGCTAGCAAGGCCATGAATTGGCTATAGTTAGCAATTAGTTCTAGCTGTGCGATTGGAGATAAAGACTTGGGGTTCTTTTGCATAGAAGTGATAATTGAAGCCATAGGAACCTATGGAAGGTGCCAAGGGAGACTTTATAGAGAAGGAAAAAAAGTCAACTAAGAAAAAAAAAAAAGCCTTCAAGAATGTGCACACATGCATGGGTGAGAGGTGGAAGTTGAACAATGGAGACTGAAAAATGACTTGACATATAGTTGAAACAATTTAATTCAACAAACATTTATTAATTATATACTTATGCAAGACCCTGGGAATACAAAGACAAAAATGAAACAGTCTCTGCCTTTGTGGAAGTTACATTTTACAGAGAGGAGTATAACATGTACACTAAATATATAGGAAATAATTTCAAGAGAAAGAATATTCTCACAAGAGACAGGTGGTATATGAAGCTGTGTTTTGAAGGAACCTAGTGATTCTGAGAGGCAAAAAGTTGATTTCATACTCAAGGGGCTCACTTCTACATAGAAATGGAAGCTATGAATGGAATATGATATATTGTGGATGATAGCTAGTAGGCTAGTTGACAGGAATGAAGGGTGTCAGAAAGTAGAATGACATTAAATTCCAGGGAGGAGAAAGAATATCAACGAGGAAGAGAATTTTAATTATATTGGAGAACTAAGAGGTCTCAGTTATATTCAGACTAAGAAAGGGCCATTGCATTTGGCAATTAATAGTTTCTTTTTAACTTTGGAGAGATTAAATTTCAATAAATTGATGGGTTTTGAAGCTATATTTTAAAGAAATTGAATAGTAGATGAAGGTGAACATTTAAAAATTGGACTTGAGCCCTTTTATATGGACTTCCTGATTCACCCACTTCCTAGTGCCCTTTCCTTCCCTCAAAAATTTTTTTGTAAGTACTTGTATTTATATATATGTTGTCCCCTTGACAGGGTATAAGTTCTACCAGGGCAAAGACTATTTTGTTTTTTTCTTTGTATCTCCAGTGTCTTGCTCATTTTAATAAAGTCAATAAATGCTTGTTGATTGATTGATAGTTACAGTGAGCCTCAGGGAATTTAGTTCTAAGGGAAGCTCTGCCTGATAGGCAATGAGGCCACAAACATTAAAGTGCTTTTTTTGTGCTAGGCACTGTGCTAAACCTGAGGTTACAAAGACAAGCAAAAAGAAAGTCCCTTGCTCTCAAGGAGCTTATATTCTAATGGGATAAGATTATACTCTTTGTTCATCATTTTCAAAGAGGGCCAAAAACCTCTCAGGGTGATGATTTGACTTGCTTGTGAGTTGGATTAAGTGAGGCAGAATTGCACAGAATTGTGAGCCTCACTCTCTCTTCTAGAGTCATTAAAGTCCAGTAGCAAGACAAAAGTCAGGACAACTGGGAATGGCCTGGAATGCAGTGGATGACCTTGGTGTCTTTGATGTCTGACCAAGCTGTAAGCACTCCATAGCTAGTGATTTAACTGCCTTCATTGACTATTGAAAATAATTGTTCTTTTCCACTCATCCTGCTCAGGGGAAGTCTTCACATGCTTGGAGTAGATATCCCCTGACTTAGACAGGTTTGAGGCTTGTCAGTTACCCTCAGTCTGGTAAAGCACATGGGCTGAGACAGTTTTACCAAGGTGTGGCTGCTGCGCATGCTACAGCTTCTTGGAGCCACGGGTGACAGGTTGGGTGACAGATAAATAGATGCCAAAGGTGAATGAGTAGTCCTGGAAAGGAGTTGGTAAGTCCTCACACCAGAAGTGCTAGTCCTTGCTGCACACCTCATTCACTCTAACACTATATATCCAAGAGCTGAAAAGGGATAGGATAGAAAGATTGTAGTGAGTAAGTCCAAAGAGTCCATAGCAAACCTAGGATGGGAGTGAAGGATGACTGCACTAGTCCTTCCCTAAAATGGAGGTTCCAGGAGGAACTCACCAGTGATAATATTGTGTCTCAAGAACAAATCATACTGAGCTGGATGGCTCAGTAGATTGAGTCAGGCCCAGAGATGGGAGGTCTTTGGTTCAAATCTGGTCTCAGACACTTCCTGGTTGTGTGACTCTGGGTGAGTCACTGTACCCCCATGGCCTAGCTCTTACCACTCTTCTGCCTTAGAACCAATATTCAGTATTGATTACAAGATGGAAGGTAAGGGTTTAAAATAAAAAAGAATAAATAATACTGATGTAAGATTTAAAATTAGGTTTGACTCAGTATGAGAGTTATAAAAGTAAGATTGTGGTTGCCATTCATAAAATATTAATCCTTAAATCAGAAAAAACTGTTAGCAGCCTTTATTTACAATAAGGTAGAGATATTAAAGTGGGAAATATAGGAAGGAGGTAGAGAATTGTCTGACCTACCAGCCTGATTGCTGATCCGGTGAAGTCTGGCTCAGCACTCAGCAAGGGCTCCCTCAAGTCCTGATCTCCACTCAGAAGTCCCAGTGGTGTGTTCAGACAGAGTTCCACCAATGCAAGCCTCTTCCTTCAGTTCCAGTCACTCACCCATTAAGCCTCTCCAGAGCAGAAAGCTCCAGTCTAGAATGATTCCAGGTGACTGCCTTCAAGAATCTCACCAGAACTCATGCGGAAGAGAGTGTCTCCTTGCCGAAGAACCAAGGAAGCAAAAAGTGAATTTTGTCCATCAGTCTCGCCTTTTATAACCCTTTTTCCCACATCACTTCCTATCTCTCTCCCACTTCACGGTATTTTAAGGAATTTATTAATTGTTCGCTCTGTCTCCTTAGGAGCAGAGTTTCTAGGTTAGAGGAAGTTTTAGTAATATCATGCTGTCTCCTTTAAGAAACCAGAGCAGATAGCTTTCTCCCTCTGTCACTTTAAGAAGCCTATCATAAAAGAAAGATCCAGTTGGAGTTCTGGGTCCAGTCTCTCTGACTTCCTTGGGAGCAGGTTGCTGGGTCATTCTCTCAGAGAAAGAAGATCTATTAGTGACTTTTGAAGCCATTACTTTGAGAGTTTGAGATACAAAGACTAAGCTGAGAAAGTGTGTTTTACTGAGAGCTTTTCTCCTCAGAACCTGAGGGGAAGCTAGAGAACTGTTTGTGTCATCTGAGACAGGCAGTTGGATTTGAGTTGAGGAAGAAGTAGTCAGAGGCCTTGTCTTCTTTGACTTCAGAGAGAGAGAAAAGCTGCATCAGTTTCTCTGTGAAGATTTTTTTTATATTACTTTAAGAGTTCATTATTTAAGGTTCATCATTTAGCATAGGTTTAGTTAGACAGAAATATTATTTAAGATAGTCAGAATAGTTTAAGGAGGCCTACTCTGTAGGTAAGAAGAGGCTGCAAAGATAGCAGCTAGTTTTTTGGGGGGTTATTTAGAGATTTTAGTATAAGGTTAAGAGATTTCCTATTCTATTCCTAACTCCTAGTTTCTACCTCCTATTTCCTTTCCCTACCTCTTCCCATAGAACAAATAAATCAGGGTTGTATCAAACTGCTTCCTGCCTTCCATCCATTGCCTGCAAATAGGTTAACCCTCCAGCTTTAGTTTATTATAACAGCTGGGCATTACCAACCAGCTATCAATATTCAGTACCAACATTAGATCATTTATACTTATAACAACAGGAACCAATCACAGCTTCCCTATTTGCCTAGCACTGCCCAAGGGGCGGGGAAGGGGGGGGCAGTGCTTGTGTCCTTTGGGGTTGTGAACTAGTAAGTGACTTGTGAGCTTTCTTACTTGATGGTTAAACTAGATACTAAGTAGTGGTACTTTAAGTTCTTAATTTCATTAAATTAAAGTTTGCTGATTGACTACACATTAAAAATAAACCAAGAGAGTCTAATTCTCTCTTTACACTGAGATAATATTTTAAAAAGATTTTTAACTAGGGTTGTTAATTAGGATTATGGTGTCATAGATTTAAAATTCTACCTTTGAAGTCATCTAATCTATTTTACAAAGGAGAAAGTAAAAAAGTGATTGAGTGACTTTTCGAAAATCACACATGGGATTGGAACCCAAAACCTTCTTCTCTACTTCCAGTGATCTTTCTGCTACATACCATTAGGGATTAAGTGGAATAACCTTCCTAACAACATATAACAAGCAAATGGCAGATCCACTGGTAGTCAAAAAGTAGTTGTTGAATGAATATTATTTAATCTAACTTTGTTTTCTTAACACTGATTAGACTAAGTTGATGGCCCTTCCAACTCTGAAATTCCATGATTCTATTGGAAGCAATTACCTTGTTCAGTATAGAGTCTTGGCTTTTTTAAAAAAAAATTTACTAAAGTACTTAAATATTCAGAAGGATCCATGATCTAATCAATTTTGATATTCTCTCACACCAGGCAAGATTGTTAACCATTTATTGGTTTGTCTACTGTATTTGTATAGTATTGTCTATTGTCTATTGTATATGACTCTTGTTCATGTTTTCCTATAGGTTGGCCACAGAGGTTCTACCCCACACTGGATATCTTCCTTTTTCAGTATAGTGACAGAATCAGAAGCCAGATTGAAAGGGGTTTAGAAGTGAGTGAGTGACCAAGCAGGTAGAGATTTTACACATCAGAAGTTGATCCTAGGTGCCAACATCTCTGTGATGCCTTCCTTGATTATCTTGATTCTGAAATCATTATTCCCTTTTCTTTCCTTGATTTTGATTATATTATGTTTATATTTATACATGCTGTATCGTCCCAAGAGGGTATAAGCTTCTTTGAAAACTAATTATTTTGACTATATCTGTATCCCCTTCAGTTAGCATAACACCTTGTGCTCTCAATGGGTACTTAATAAATACTCATTTAATTGGAAAAAAAAGAAGAAATGAGTGGAAGAATTTTCAGTGGAAAAAACCCAAACCATCTATAGTCATATGAAAACAACCCTAAGCAACTAATCCCCATCACTGTCTCCTACCCCTCATCAGATTGGCAAAGATGGCATAAAAGGAAAATGACAAATGCTGCAGAGACTATGAGAAAAGCAGATACATTAATATTCAGTTGGAATTGTGAACTGGCCTCACCATTCTGGAAAACAGATGGAACTATGCCCCAAAAGCTATTAAACTAAAACCTTTGACCCAGTGATATCACTTAGTAGTATCTATACCCTAAATACATTGAAGAAAGAGGAAAACTTTATATAATAACATTGTAAAAAAAACCCAACAACTTTAAAAGTCTTAGCTCTCATCAGCATAACAACCAAACACAATTCCAGAGAACTTATGATGAAACATGTTTTTACCTCAAGGTAGAGAAGTGATAGACTGAGAGTACAGAAGGAGACTTTTTTTTTTTTTTTTTTTTTTTTTTGAAACATGGTCAGTGTGGAAATTTTTTGCTTGACTATACATGTTTGTAATGGATTTTGTTTTTCTTGCTTTCTAATTGGGGGTGCGTGTGGGAGGGGAGGTTGAGGAAAGGGGAAGGCAGGAAGGATAGAATGTAGACTTGAAAATAAAACAAAATTGAATTTTAAAAAAGGAGTGGTAAGTGAAGAATTGAGGCAATAAGTGTATGGAGTTTTTCTTAGGACTTTGGCTATGAAAATGAGAAGAAATATAGTGATAGCTTCAGGGTATGGGCAACAGTAAGTAAAGTTAGTTAGTCAATATAAATTTATTTTGTGCTAGAAACTTTACGAATTGCTGGGGAGATAAAGAAAAGTAAAAGACAGTCCATGTCCTTGAGGACCTCACCATCTAATGGGAGAGATGACATGAAAATTGCTATATTTGAACAAGTTACATTCAGGAATTAGTTTTGGAAATTCTACTGTTTCCATAATGCAAATGGATTCTAAGTTTTGGTTTTAAGTATATGATTTTTATAATATTTGACACTAAAGAAGACTATTACCATAAGACTGCTGTATGCAAGAACTATGAGGCCTTCCCATCTTTCTAGAAAACCACCTTTATAGTGTTTGTAAAGACCTTTAATTTGTTATGGAAGAAATGGTTACTGCTGCCAAATAAATCTATCACAACATAGAAATTATAGAAGTAAAAATCCAAGTTTTATCCTTCTTAAGCATAGGTCAGAAGATAGAAAATAAACTTGAACAAATATTAGAATTCTAAGAAGGCTTTTGAATAGAGAAAATTATGTCAGACAGAGAAAAAAATATTTGATACATAGCTATCTAGACCTCAGTCCATAAAAGTTGAACAGATTTAAAAGGAATCATAATGTCATATGTCCCTTAAGGAAATAAGCCTAAATAGACTGTATAGGTAAACTATGTCAAATTACATAATAAACTATATTTAGAGAGTTCACAAAGGGCTAATTGAGAGGAGAAATTTTACATACTTTAAAAATAACTACAGTTTGGAGCCAGTCTAATCCCTTAGCTATTCTGGGAAGCTCAAAATTCCTCTTTGGCTTCTTATTTGAGAAATGTAGAAAGGTCTTCCCTTAATAAGAGTCAGCTTTTAACTAATATTACTAGAAAACAGATTTAAGTTAGCCAAATGTTCTATGAGGAATGGCAAAATAAAAATCAATAAAATTGGAAAAAGTTATTTTTACCACATCTATTCTCTCATTTGATCTTTACAACAATTCTGCAAGTTAGATGCTATTATTATCTTCATTTTACAAATGAAAACCGAAATGAGGCTTAGAAAGATTAAATTATTTGTCCAGAGTTTTGTAGCTAGGAAATCATAAGTAGTATTCAGATCTTTTGAGCCTAAGTCCAATATCCTAGCAATCTAGCTACAACCGATAAACTCTGACCTAGCTATGTTGCTAATATCTCATCAAGAGCAAAAACTCTTACTTTTCTATTTTTATTCTGAGCTCTTAGCACAGGGCTATGTGCATAAATACTTAAGTTCTTTTCATTCATTCGAACTTTGTAGAATTTTAATAAGTTTCATAACCTGTCAAGTTTGTAATTTGTTCTCTGCTTCTATTGATAAAATTATATGGAGTTTTTTGTTTCAAATATTATGTTAATTGATATTTTATCAAAGCTTTCAAAATTTTTGTTTTTATAATTAATATCTTCAGTTTTTAGATAACTTTCCTTTCCATATATATTCCTTAAACATGGATGTCATCCATATGAGTGAAGAGGAAGGAAGAGAATCAGCAGGGCTTGACAACTTATTGAGTGTAGGGGAGAGAAGGAGAGGGAAGTTTCAAAAAAGATTCTACTCATTTCCTCCTCAGAGAACCATGCATTATAAAAGAGAATAAAAAAAGACAAAGTAGTTCATCAAAACTAACAAACAGCATATCACCTAAGTAATAGTATATGCTGTATTCTTTTCTGCATAACCCAACCCATATCTCTATAAAGGGCTCAGTTTCAGTTTTTTTGTACTTTCCATTTACATAGTTGTAATTATTGTGTATGTTGTGTTCCTGGTTCTGCTTACTTCTCGGCATCAGTACATAAAAATGTTTATTCTATGTACTTCTTCTATGTATTCTTTGTATTTGGGGTATCTTATATTCATATACTGCAATTTATTTAGCCATTCTTCAGTCATTGGGCATCTACTTTGTTTCTGTTTTGTTACTTTGTTTGTTCGCAGCAGCATTACAGAAAATGCTGCTGCAAATATGTGAGTCTGTCACCTTTTTGACTTTCCTCTCCTTGAAGTCTTTTCCTAGCACTGAGATCTATGGATCAGAAAGAATAGTATTTTAGTCACCTTTCTTTTAAAAATTCCAAATTGTTTTCTGGAATGGTTGAACTTTTTCTACCACTACCAACAATGTTCCTGTCTTTCCACAACTCCCCCAACATTGATTTTTCCTTATTTTGTCATCTTTGCTCATTTGCTGCTTGTTGGATGAAATATTCAAGTTATTTGATAAGCATCATTTCCCTTGAAATTTTAGACTTTTTTCCTCTAAAGGAAAAAAACTTTAAAACTTTTTCTGGTCCTAATAAGCAATCTCTTGGTAGTTTAAATTGGTACAGCATGTAATTTTTTTAGGTGACATAGTTATTTTTATTGTAGTGATGTGACCCAACGGTAAGAAATGAATATCCCTTCAGTTATTTAAGTTTTCATTTCTTTTGTTTAAGTCATTTGCCAAAGTTACAGTATTCTGTATGATGACCACCTTTTAACTATGACTCCATAACATTTTTTAGAAAATCTTTTTCCAATTTATTATTTAAACATTTTTTTCTTTTTAAAAAATTTGAGTTTCAAATTCTCTCCCTTCAACCCCCTCTGACATCCACTAAGGCAATGTCAGTTATACATGTGAAATCATGTAAAATACATTTCCATATTACCTATATTTCCAAAAAAGCAAGAAAAATTTAAAAAGTGAGAAAGTTATACTTCACTTTGCTCTCAGATTTCATTAGTTCTCTCTCTAGATAACATTTTTCATCATGAGTCCATTGGAATTATTTTGGATCATTTTACTGATTGTAGCCAAATCTTTCATAGTTGATCATCATTATAACATTGCTGTTATTGTGCTCCTGGTTCTTCTTACTTCACTTTGCATCAATTCAGTATAGATCTGGCCATTTTTCTCTGAAACCACCCACCTTATAATTTCCCACAGCACAATAGTACTCCATTACATTCACATATCTCATCTTGTTTAGCTATTCCTCAACTGATGAGCATCACCCTCCACTCCATTTCTTTTTCTTTCTTTTTTTCCTCTCATTTTTAAAGTCCTTAATTTCCATCTTAGAATCAATACTATGTATTGGTTCCAAGGCAGAAGAGTGGGAAGGACTAGGCAAATAGGGGTCAAGTGACTTGCTCAGGATCACACAGTTAGGAAGTGTCTAAGACCAGATTTGAACTCAGGATCTCTTGTCTCTGGGCCTGACTCTCAATCCACTGAGCCACCCAGTTGTCCCCCCATTTCTAATTCTTTGCAATCACAAAAAGAGCTGCTATAAACTCTTGTTCATATAGGTCTTTTTTTCTTTTTTCTTTGATCTTTTGGGATGCACATCTATTGTGGGTATTTACTAGGTCAAAGAGTATATATAGCCCTTTGAGTCTACTTCCAAATATATCTACGGAATTGTTGGACCAGTTTCATATCATGAATAAAAGTTATGGAAATCAATACATTAGCTTCTGTGGAGGTCAGCAGTGTTTTGGGATGCATAGCATAGAGCTGGGGTCAGCAACCTTTTTGGCTGGGAGATCCATAAATGCCACATTTTTTAAAATGTAATTTCGTGAGAGCCGTACAGTGCTCACAACGTGCGCTCCTGTAACAGCGCTTGAAAAAAATTGACTTTATGGCTCCTGCAGAAAGAGCCATATCTGACCCTCAAAAGAGCCAGATATGGCTCCAGAGCCATACGTTGCTGACCCCTGGCATAGAGGGAAGGAGCTTACACATTGTGATGAACTAGGATAGGAAGTACCTGCAGGAAAAAAAGTCCTTTAAGTGTCCTTCTTTATATGCTGGTTGATTTTTCTGGAGGGTACTCAACTCTTGGTGTCTTTGCTTATTCCTTCCTCCCTCCCTCCCTCCCTCCCTTTCTCCTTTTCTCACAGCTGATGAAGATAATGTTTTAAATTTTTTGACTTTCCTATTACAATATTCTAATCAATATTCTCTTGTAGGAAAATAGACTGGCAGCTATTTGTTGGAACCAGCACTAAGTATAATAAAATTGTTTTTGTGGTAGATGGGGAACCCTTTCAGAAAAATCTACCATCTTCCTCAGTCACTGCCCTGTTCTTAATTTCTTTTTTTTTTTTTTTTTTTTTAACCCTTGTACTTCGGTGTATTGTCTCATAGGTGGAAGATTGGTAAGGGTGGGCAATGGGGTCTTAATTTCTTTAAAAAAAGTTTGACACTTAAGTTTATGTGATTAAGTACGTTTTAGTAGAGTAGCTCCAATTTCTAAGACTGTTGTTCAGTTATTTCAGTTGTCTGACCTCTTTTTTTTAATAACAAATTTCCACAAGTTTTCTGAAGTTATATGATCCAAACTATCTCCCTCCTTTTTTTCCTCCCCCCTCACAGAACTGGCAAGCAATTGAATCTGGATTATATATGTATTATCATTCCAAAATTCAAAATTGTAGTGAATAATTTCAAGAGCCTTTTTTTGCTTAGATTTTTAAAAAAATGGAATTGATATTCATTATAGATAGTGGCCAATAGTATCCTCTCTGCTTTATCTCTCCTTGGATTAGGTATCCAAAAGACTGTATTTATCTCATAAAAAGAGTTTGGTAGAAGAATCCTTTCTATCTCAATCTTGAGAACAATTTGTCATAGCTATGAATTACTCTTTAAATATTTTTTATTTTATTTATATTGAATATTTAATAGAATTCACCTTCAAATCCATCTGGATATCAAGAAGGTAGTTCTCCCTTTAATACTTCCTTAAGTAAAGATTTTTTTAGGATGGGAGGAGTCTGGATATATTTGTAGGTAGAGGGGAAGGACTCAGAGGGTAAAGACAAATTGAAAATCAGAGACAGGTTTTATTATTAGCCCTTAAAAACCAAAGAGAAGGTTATCTTGTACCCCTGAAAACCAAAATAGCCAGTGTACTCTGTGAATTTGTTTATTTCTTTTAAAAGAGGGAATTCACACGTGGTGGTGATGGGGGAGGGGAGGGTTGGATAGACACAAAGTCCACAGAGGAAAAGATTACAGCTTTTATAGTGTTTCCTGGGGGAATTAGGGGTGCTGGAGTGAGCAATGTGGGAAAATGTTGAGATAGCAGCAGGAGATGGTTATCAGCCACTTGGAATGTTCATCAATAGCTTGGAATGTTGGTCAGGGCACTCCAGTAAGATAGAAGAAAGTAGCCTTAACGCTGTTTAGGGCAATCTGAATTGTTCTTGTGCGGGAACATTGCGGAAAAATTTCCAGAGTATATGCCATTGTTTTATCAGATTAATCCCTATATTTCAGGGTAATTCTAAACATCACAAAGCCATTAGAAACCTGTTAACTTTTGACAATATGAATTAAGGGACAAGCTCTCAGAGATGAATGGAAAAAAATTTTGATATTTGCACAAGCAGAGAAGTTAGCCTTGGGATAGAGAAGAGCTATTTTCCATTTTGGAGCAAGGAGGAGACAACAAGAGGTGATGGTAAAGGAAGAGTTCAGGAAAAACTGGAAAAAAACTTATATGAATTCATACAAAGTAAAGTCAGCAGGAGATATTATACAACAATTAGCTGTGAAGGACTAAATTATCATCAGCAAAACAAGGTTCCAAGATAACCCTAGGAAATTCATAATAAAAAATGCTATCCGCAGCCAAAGAAGGAAACTGCTGGAATCTGATTGCAGATTAAAACGTGCCACCTTTCACTTTATTTCTTTATAAGCTTTTTTATATGTGTGATATGTGTTTTCTGTCATGACATGGGGAATATGGAATGAAAGCACTGGTATCAGACTATTTACTGCCTTGGGGAGGGGAATGGGGAGAGATGGAGATAATCTGAATTGCACAACGTCTGAAAACTATTGTCAAAAATCATTTCTACATGTAATTGAAAATTTTTTTTAAGTTTAAAAAAATAATTGATATTGAGGGGATTTGAGGTATAGAATTAGGGAGAAGGAGCACTCATTGGATGATCTTTGCTTTCTCAGTAAAGAATAAAGTACTTCTCAATAAAGTATAAATAGGTTCTTTGTTAAGAGGGAGGCATGAAGGAATTGACAGAAGTTTAAGGTTTAGAACAACTACTTTGGGGAATGTGATAGAGCAGAGGTATCATGTAATTGCATGTGGCCTGAACCAAATTAAAATGTAATTGGGAAGCATTTAACAAGACAAATAAAAATACAACAAAACATGGAGGGCAATACATTTTAAAACAAAATCAATGTATGGGTTATCTGGCTCTTTACATATGGATTAGTGGCCCCCATTTCTATTTGATTTTGACACCACTATGAGAGACCATCAATTAGGAAAGTCAAAGGATTGCTATGCTATGTAATGCTATGTAATACTTGGATATGAAATAATTGGGATTAGATATCATCAATTCATATCCAAGTTGGACCCTTTCAGCCTAGTTGTGTGATTACCTCCATCAACTGAGCAGAATGTTATTAGAAGTGAAGAAAACCTTATCTCAGTTAGTTTGGAAAGAGATGGGTAGCAGCAGTACTGGGGGCAAGGAATTTAAAGGTACAGAACAGTGTTAAAATTGAGCCCATTAGGTGACTGACTTGAATATAAAGAAGGAAACTATAGGTAAATTGGATGAGCACAGAATAGTATACTTGTCAGATCTATGGGAAGGGAAAGATTTTAAAACCAAGCAAGAGTTAGAAAAAAATCGAAAAATACAAAATAAATAATTTTGACTACATTAAACTAAAAAGTTTTTGTACAGACAAAACCAATGCTACCAAAATTAGAAGGGAAGCAACAAATTGGCGAAAAAAAATCTTTATAACAGAATACTCAGACAAAGGTCTAATTACTCAAATATACAAGGAGCTAAAAATCAATTGCACAAAAAAATCAAGCCATCTCCCAATCGATAAATGGACAAGGGACATGAATAGGCAATTTCCAGATAAAAAAATCAAAAGTATCAATAAGCACATGAGAAAGTGTTTTAAATCTCTTATAATTAGAGAAATGCAAATCAAAACAACTCTGAGGTATCACCTCACACCTAGCAGATTGGCTAAATGACAACAAGGGAGAGTAATGAATGTTGGAGGGGATGTGGCAAAATTGGGACATTAATGCATTGCTGGTGGAGTTATGAGCTGATCCAACCATTCTGGACGGCAATTTGGAACTATGCTCAAAGGGCTTTAAAAGACTATCTGCCTTTTGATCCAGCCATAGCACTGCTTGGATTATACCCCAAGGAGATAATAAGGAAAAAGACTTGTACAAAAATATTTATAGCCATGCTCTTTGTGGTGGCAAAAAATTGGAAAATGAGAGAATGTTCTTCAATTGGGGAATGGCTGAACAAATTGTGGTGTCTGTTGGTGATGGAATACTATTGTCCTCAAAGGAATAAAGAACTGGAGGAATTCCATGTGAACTGGAATGACCTCCAGGAATTGATGCAGAGTGAAAGGAGCAGATCCAGGAGATAATTGTACAGAGACTGATACACTGTGGTACAGTAGAACATAACGGACTTCTCTACTAGCAGCAATGTGAGGATCCAGAGCAAGGCTGAGGGACTTATGAGAAAGAAAACTAGCCACATTCAGAGGAAGAACTGTGGGAGGAGAAACACAGAAGAAAAACAACTACTTGAACACATGGGTTGATGGGGATATTATCAGGGATGTAGACACTAAATGGTAACTAGTCCTACTATCAATAATATGGAATTAGGTCTTGATCAATGATACATGTAAAACCCAATGAAATTGTGCACCGGCTAAAGGGGGATAGGGAGGTTTGGGGGAGAGGGAAAGAAAATGAAATATGTAACTATGGGAAAATATTCAAAATAAAAATTAAAAAAAATTGAGCACATTAGCTATAGGGTCAAGATTTCTAAAGGAGAGAAGTGAAGACAAGGTACAGGAATAGGAAAGGAAAGAGAGCTAAGAGACCTTATTAAGGACAAAGGTTATATTTAGAAGACTAAAGTCCTGAGACATAGAAAGAGAATATGTTTTGGTGAGAAGAATTTCAGAGTACTTGGATCATGAATATTAAAAATTTTCAGATAATGGTTAAGTTTTCCCTTAAGAACTTCTCCCCTCCCAATTCTTTTCCAATAAAGAATTCTCATTTTCTTTTTAATATTTTTTGTTTCTTCCAGAAATTCTAGCTGACTTCGTTGGCAAGTTGTATTTTTGTTTGAAGCTTTACTTGTAAATGTTGTATAGTTATTCTCTTCTTTTGAGTTTGTATCTCAGACCTCCCTGGTTTCATAGTAGTTTTTATCACTGCTGTCTTTGTTGTTGACTCATTCTTCCAGACTTCTTTCCTGAATTGAATCTCTTACCAGACCATGTATACTTCTGACGGAAATGTCAAAGCCTTTTTTGGTGTTGACTTGTTATCAGCAGTCCTTCAGTTGCTTTCTTCAGGTACTGGAATGCTCTGTTCTTCAGGGAACTCAGGGACAGCTCAAGCCAGGTTGCTATGAACTTTCAAAACACTTGTGTCGAATCTAGACCATGGGCCAATCACTGCTCTCCTATTCTAAGCTTTATTCATTCTGGTTTGGGTTTGGGCAGCACAACTACAAACCTGGCAGTGGTAAGAACTCCAGTAAACAGCTTTTGTTCCTACCTAGCCCATGTCATCTCATTGGAAGCCTCTGCACGTTCAGAGCTACTAAAATCTAGGATTGCCTCTGGGCCAGACTCTCTGTTTTCGTTACTCATCTGCAAGCTCCAATTCAGATCTGTGAGCTATGATCCTGTTCCAGAGACAGTGACAGAGCTATACTCTTTCCTGAACCACACTTCCTGCCCTGGGATATAATAGAAAGCTCCAGCCCCATCTTTGGTAGATCTACAACCCTGGGCCAGGGTCAAAACTATATAGCTGCTGCCTTTTCTCTGTTATATATTGGCACATAGCCAAAAGCACAGCTCAGTTTGCTTACTAGAATGTCCTTATGAACTTCTTAACTGGACCCCTCTTCAGGATCCAGAGACCTTTGATTGTCTTCCTTTGCCGACTTGATCTGTGGTTTCTGCTTGGATTTATCCAGCTCTCCAAGTCTGGTGCTTCAGTCTTTGTTGGAGTAGTTGCAGGAGAGGGTTGGGCTGTACTAGCTCATCTTATTCAAACATTTTAGGCAGTCTCCAACTCAGTTTATGTTTATATCTATATCTTATCCTTCTTGTGGTTTGTTTCATGAATTAATGAATTCCTGTAAGTTTATAAATGTTGAAACCAAGCAGGTGAATTTCTCAAATAATGAAATGGCTTTCTCATCTCATTGATTTAAAAATTACTTCCAAAGATGCAATTCACAATTCATCCATGCCTGTGCTACTCCCTCCGTCCTATTGCAAATGAAACCCTGTAGACAAGACTCTTACTAAGAACTGCCCTGAAGGGTGGAGCCAGGCAAGGGGTGCGTGGTACTGCCACAAGGTGCTCTGGGGCCAGGGTTTGTATAGGTTTAAGGCGAAATGGGAATAAACCTAATTGCACCTGCGCAGTTATTATGTAATAACAGTAACAGTGGTCGGGTTCTTTCAAACACTGGCAAGATTGGCAATTTTGGCAAAGCTGGGATGCAACCTGTCCTCCATTTGGCTAGTATTCTACCCCCATGGATCACACACACTCTGGGGTACGCACTCTATTTTGAACCATACCCCCACCTCCATGACTAGATAACGTGATGAAAGAGTGCTAAATATAAAATTCAATTTATACGTTTATCCCTCAGACAAATAGGCCAAAATAACTTTCCCATCTTGGAGACTTGCCAGTGATACATTGGATCTATGCTTTGTCTATGCTATCATTAGTTGTGTTTACATGTTGCGTTTTGGACACAGCAATAATACAAAAGCAGTAAAAACCAGGTTCTAAGCATTTTGGTATGACCCACACATTATTTTGAGTTTTTCTGGTGATATTTGTTTATTTTTAGTCTGGATCTGTGATTTCATCAATTTAGAGAAATTTCAATGTTGAAACTCCTTCCACTGCTGTAGCTTGGCAATTCATCTATAATTTAAGGTGTAGAGAGTTGCCTGGGGATACTTAGGCATTGTTATTTTCCCTGGGTCACATAGCCTGTATATGTCCTATGTTGGACTTGATAAGGTCACAGATTTCATAGAGGGAGAACTCATAGCTCATCTAGTCCTATTCACTCTTTTTACAGGTAATGTAACTAAAGTCCATGGAAGTAAAATGACGTTGCAATGTCACACATGGCAGAGCTCCCAAATACACTGTTCACTTTTCTGTGTTACCACCTTACGTTTATAGGAGCTATCCCCTTTAATCCATAATATTGTATATAGTACTTTTCATCTGAACCTTCAGAGCCTGTTCTCCTTGACCCCTAGCACCCTGGATAATATGGGATAGTAGATAAAAAGTAGACCCTGCCTCATAAACTTGCTAGCTATGTGATTGTGGGCAAATTACTTGTAACCTTTCTGATTTTCCAATTTCTCATCTATGAAATGGGGACAATACCTGTTATACCTACCTCATATTATTGTGTCTCAATAAAATATATATAAATTATAATATTAAATTAACTATACATATGGTCTATCTTAAATAGTAAGAAACAAATGAAATCAATAAAACTATTTAATGTTTGACTGTCTTTATTCTGTAACTAGTTCCTCTCAAAGAACTTTGCAATTTGGTCATATATATTTGAGTTAAATGTTTTACTTCACTTGTATACATACATATGTGTGTGTACACATAGATTATTACTTTGCTCTGGTTTGGGCCGCTTGTCTTCAGGAGTTGCTATGGCCAAAAAATTCATTACTTTCTTGCCAGTTTAGTGATGAGCCTAGTGATATGGTTCTTATGTCTGCATGTATAGGAAATGTACACATAGATCAAATGCATATTTAATGTGAAGTTAAGGATAGAAGTTTCACTGAACTTGGTAAGATTTCTCAAGTTTTCAATATTCCTTTTTTGAAATCTTACTTTTAAGAAGTTGAGTTCCCAATGCTTGCCTTATGGGAAAGGAAAATAGTTATTTACTTGTGTCTTTAGGTCAGTCTTACTTTGGGACTTCCCCTATAAACTAGAAAAAAATACATTAAAAATAAATGTGTGATTTCATTGATTCTCAGGCAACATTAGTGAGAAATCTGTAGGAGTGGAGGGGATACCCCCTGTTTAATTCCAGACTCACTACAAATCAAGTGATGTTTGAATGCCTTTCTAGTATTTACTGAGATTGAGGTCATTGCTAAATTTCTCAATACTGATTCCTCCTGAAAAGAGGAGTTTTATTAGCAAATTAGTTAGGTATTCAGTAATGGTGTTGAAACTTAATTTCACTTAACATTTTTTCCCCTTTTCCTTTTCTTTCTGGGTGTGACTAAACTGCCTACAGCATGCTGCATGGTTGCTGGTAAAACAGGAAATGGGGTGAGTAATTTGAGTAGGGAATTTTTATAGTCTTTTAAATACAGACTACCTGTTTTTTAAAGTGCTTTTACTACATTTTTCTTAAGGGTGGCTTCCCTAGCTATTAAAGCAATTGGATGCAAAGAAAAACTTGTGATCATTTGAATTCATTGTGTTATCTTTCAGTTCCTTTGCATAGCAGAGACATGCTAATTCGTATTGGTAACTTATTAAATCTTTGCAGCTTTAGCACAAATGTAAGTAGATTTGCTAGCACATATACTAGGCATCTGTGTTACATAATATAGTTTGATAAGCTATTTTGACAAGAGAAATTTATTTTCATCATTTAGGAAAATTCATAGTACGTTTGTGAATGTACTAGAAATTATAAAAATCTTAGTTCCATTATGTGAAATCTTAGTTTTTGAAAGTGGATTTAAAATGATTGCTAGAGTTTTGGTTATTAATCAGTAAGCACTCACTATAACAAAATAATCTGCAGATTAATAGATTATACTGCCACTTTTTATAGCAAAATGAGAACTTTTTCACTTGAGTCATTTTAAAGGTGAAGATGAAAAGAGAGTTCATGGGTTGCTAAATGGCTAAATAGGTTGAGAGCCAGGCCTAAGCAGGGAGGTCCTGGGTTCAAACTTGGCCTTAGATACTTCCTAGCTGTGTTGCCCCAGGAAAATTATTTAACTCCCATTGCATAACCTATACTACTCTTCTACCTTGAAACAAATATACAGTATTGATTCTAAGGTGAAAGGGAAGGGTTTTTAAAAATAAAAAAGAGAAAAAGTTCAGGTTTTTTACTTGATAATTATGGTAATGATAAATAAATTTTGTAGTCTCAGATCATAAGATTTGTAAACCAGTAGTGGAGCACAGTGTACTGTTTCCAAATCCCAAGTACTGTATTAAAATATAATAACCATTAAAAAAAATAGCCATTGGTTTATTTAGATTTTCATCTGAATTTTTAATCCAGACTTATTCTTTAGAGGTTTATGTTAGTTTTTATCTTATATCAACCAAATTTAGTATTATATCTAAGACAGGTTTTGCAATAAGTACCTTAATTATTGGGATTGTTATTTATCTGAGAATCTAGAAGGCAAATCCATTTTGTTATTTATCTGAGAGTCCAGAAGGCAAATTCATTTTTCTATTTTAAATTTATTAAATACCCAAATTAAAAATTAAATAAAAATAAATTAAACATTAAATAAATATGAAACATTAAATTAAGAATACTAAGATAAAATTAAATTAATAAAATAAATAGTAAATAAATAAATTGGGATAATAAGATTTTAGAACCATTTACATGAAAGGTATTGAATTTTCCTGTCTGATTTAAATGATTTTGGGGAAATCACTCCTTTTCCCCCCCTCATATTGTCAACTGGACAAAGTACAGTTTTTTTTTTGTCAAGGGCTTCAGGTTAACAGATAGCACATTAATGCTAATTGTTCATAGATAAGTACAGAACCTGATCCTTATGTTTGTTCTTAAACTTTGAAAATGTTGTTTAGCCTGTTCAAGTCATAAATTCAATTAAAAAAAGGATAAGCTTCAGATATATGCAAAAGTCCTGTGCTCAATGATGAGGATGCAAAGATTAAAAAAAAACAGGCATTTCCCTCTAGGTCTTACATTCTATTTTTTCGAATTTGCATTTACCCGTGTTGATTTTTGTATTGTTCTCACTCAAAGAGTTTAAAATAAAGCAATAAACGATTTCAGTTCTAAAACAAACTATAAAATAGATTGGTACAGAATTTCAAAGCTCTTCCCAAGTGTCAGAGTTTCATGCAAAAATGATCTAGAGGTGGGGCAGCTGGGTAGCTCAATGGACTGAGAGCCAGGCCTAGAGACTGGAGGTCCTAGGTTCAAATCCGGCCTCAAACACTTCCCGGCTGTGTGACCCTGGGCAAGTCACTTGACCCCCATTGCCTACCCTTACCAATCTTCCACCTATAAGTCAATACGCAGAAGTTAAGGGTTTAAAAAATTAAAAAACAAAACAAAACAAAAAAAAATGATCTAGAGGTACTACCATTAAAGAATTAACTTTAAAATCTAAATGAAATTAATTGAATTGAAACTTTTAGACCAATTTTGTTCTAATTTGTGTTGTATTTGTTCCACAAATTATATAATTGGAATTGATACAAGCAATATTTTGAAGAGTCATTAGATTCTTAGGGGGATTAAATTTGTCTTAATTAGAATTAAACCTTACAGAGAACTTTGGGGTAGGTGATTACACATTTTTTCTTATTATGGATTGTATAAAATCCCTTTAAAGTAAGATTCAATTTTCAAAATGATATAAACTTGGAATTTTTATTAAGTATTTATTTTGTAGTAAAGGAAGATATATCAGAAATGTCTTAACCTTTTCCTATGGGTTCTTGACATGAATGGGGAAGAAATACATATAGTAGCCAGTTATTAAAGAATTGAGACTCTAAAAATACTTGACATATTAGAGATTTTGTGTGACCATGTTCTTTCAAAATTGGAATGTATGACAACTAAGCATTTTAAAGAATTACTTCTTGTTCATTCTTTATAGTAATCTCATTTAACTGTGTATTTCCTTATTTCACCTGTTTCTCCTATTCTTCAGAATATAATTGACTGTAAGTTAATCCATATACTTCCTATTTATTAAAATTCTTCTCAAAGGAACATGAAAATGTGAAAAATAAAATGATCTATCATATTCTATAGTGATTCTTTCCAAAAATAGATATGTAGTAGGAATTTTTTCATCCACATAGTGTTTCCTATGTGGATTGTTAAGCTAATTTCCTTTGAGTTATTATGGATCTCATTCTCTGGAATGTTTTGAGTCTTATGTAGTATTACTCATACTAGGAAGACTTCAATAAAGAATCCCTCTTTCATTTCGACTTTGCATAAATAGGGAAATTCAGTTGGTTTTCTATCCCACTTCATTAGTATGTTAATATACATATCCAGGACAGGCATTATGAATGGTCAGTGAGCCATGTCCAGAATTAAACAAATAGAAGAGAGTAGCCTCAGTTACATTTGGTGCACTGCTTTCTGATACACACCAAAATAATCTCTTTAAAAAATTCTGTTGTTCTACTAGTGATATTCTATAGTCATTAATCTTAGAATACCACAGTTTCCAAAGATTCAAAGTTGTGTATTCAAATAGGCAGAGAAACATACTGGGCATGAGCAAGCAAGATTATCTGTGTGGAAGCTGTCATGTGAGACATAGGTGTTATCAGAGAAACTTACTTTTAGGAAAAGTGATTTTCCTAAAGCATAGGTCTGACTATGTCTCTCCCCTCTTTAAAAAACTCCAGAGGTTCCCTATTGCCTCTAGTCAAATATAAATTCTTCAGTTTGGCATTTAAAACCTTTTATAAACTGTCTTCAACCTACCTTTTCAGGCTTATTACACTTTACTCTCCTTTGTGCACACTGCAGTCTAACCAAACTGTCTTTAATATTCTTCACACAGGTATAAGCCTTTGCATAAGCTTTCCCTAATGTATTCTTCTCTTAGATTCCCTTGCTTCCATCAAAGCTCCCCTCCAAGAGTTGCCATCCTTATATAAGGCCTTTCTTCCTATTTTTTAAACCCATACCTTCCATCTTAGAATCCCTACAGGGTATTGGTTCCAAGGCAGAAGAATGTAAGGACTAGGCAGTGGGGGTTAAGTGACTTGCCCAGGATCACATAGCTAGGAAGCATCTGAATTCAGATTTGAACTCAGGACTTTTAAGTCTCTAGACCTGGCTCTGTATCCACTAAGTGACCCAGCTGCCCCAAGGACACACTTTTCTAACATTCCCAGACTAGCTCATATTTGTACATCATCCTTAAGCACTTGAGTATTCATGTAGGTAAACCCAATGACTGAAAAATTCCTTGACCTTACATTATACTTTAGCCAAATGTTACTTCCAGATGGAGAGGTAGTAGATCCCAGTGCTTTGTACATAGTGCTTCATCACACATTCTTTGTAAGAGAGGGTCGTATCCTTCATTTATCTCTCTCACCTACAGATATAAGTTGCTAAATCATGTCTTTTCTAGCTCTGCAGTATTATTTCTGTCTCCCTCCTTCTCTCTGCTCACATAGTTACTACCTTAATTCAAGCTCACATCACCTTTTGCCCACATCACTGTTCTACATGAAGCCTTTCCTGATCTTCCTGAGCTGTTAGTGCTTTTCTTCCCAAAACTGCCTCGTATAAACTTTATAATTATTCTCTATTTATTTCATATACATGCTTTCTCCCTTGTTCAAATGTAAGCTTTTCGAGAGCAGGGAATGTTTCACTTTTTCCCAGACTTTAATAAATGTTTGTTAATTGACTGCAGATTTTAAACTGTCAACTGATTGCTTCCTCTGACTTGATACTGTTCCTTTTTTAAGAAATGCCATCCTCTTCTGATTCTTCTTGTACTGTCACCACTACTCTGTTTCTTTCACTAGTTTCTGATGGTCTGACTTCTTTATGTGGGACTTTTCCCACAAAATGCCAAACTTATGGCCCTATCTGGATTAAAATGTAATTGGGAAATGTTTACCAAAAATAAATGGATCACATTACTACATATATATTATTAATTTATGACTTTTAAGTCAAAATGTAGCCAAGATGGGATCCCCTTCTATTTGACCTTGTCAACACTGATGTAGAAGGTGTCATCTGAGCTGAGTTTTGGAGGAAATCAAGATTCTAAGATTCTCCCCTTGTTTCTCTTCTTTGTTCTTTCTACATTCTTTTCCTAGACCATCTCATTTATTCCATGGCTTTAATTGTAAGTACTTATTAATTTTTTTTATTTTTAGTCCTTAACTTCTAAATTTCAGGCTAACATCTTCAGTGGCCTACAGGACATTTTAACCTAATCTACAAATTAATATAAGCACCTCTTGACTCATTATGTCCAATTGAGCATATTCTACTTATTTCTAAATGTTTCTCATCATGGCTTCACTGTTTCAATCTGAAGGACTACTAGTCTACTTCCTTTGTTGAAGCTCTGGACCATCTTTCTTTATCTCTCTTCCTACCCTTCCTATCTAAACAATTACCAAATCCTGTCAGTTCTTCTCTTGCAAATTATATATTTCCCTTCTCTCTTCCTACTTTCACCACTCTGGTAATGCCTTAATTGCTACCTACCTTAATTATTGTTATATCCTCCTAACATCTCCTAAATTGTTCATTCTTCGTCAGATATAGTTTCTAGGATAATCTTACTTAATGCAAATATCATTTGAATCACATTCCATAACAGTCCTCAGCTCTATATTGCCTGCCTCTATATTTCAAACTCCTTTGAATTTCAGGGCTATTTCAGTCTGTTGCCATTTGCCACTTTCCAATTTCAGTATTCTCCACCATGCATCCTACAGTCATACAATTCTCTTCACCTTACTTCCTTTTTCTGTTTTTGTTTATGTTCTTCCCTATACTTTGAATGTCCTTTCTCCTACCATTCATACTCTTCACCTGTTGTTTTACCCTTCCCTTTAAAACCCAAATCAGATGACAATTTATTAATGAAGTCTTCTCTGATGTTCTTTCCTATCCCTCCCAAAGGCCTTCTTCCCTGTGCTTCACTCAGCAAAGTTTTTTGACTCTCGTGTAATTATCATGTATTATTATATACCATAGTTATATTTTTATAAGCCCCATGCAGACAGGAACCGTCTTATTTTATAATGTAAAAAAAATTTTATGTCCTTTAACATTTAGTACAGTATTCTGCATATAGTATTTGCTTAATAAATGTTTTCTGAATGGATATTGAAAAGCTAGAGAACTTTAATATACTTATTAAAGGTTTTCATAACCTTTGAAATGGTTATCCAGTTTTCTTTTGTAAAGATTAATTAATTAACTTCATTAAAGAATAAGTCCTAAGTAGAAAAAAGGATTTTAGGCTAGAGAAAGTTTTTGGGTTTTTGTTATTTTTTTTTTTTTAAACTCTTACCTTCCGTCTTGGAGTCAATACTGTGTATTGGCTCTAAGGCAGAAGAGTGGTAAGGGTAGGCTATGGGGGTCAAGTGACTTGCCCAGGGTCACATAGCTAGGAAGTGTCTAAGGCCAGATTTTAACCTGGGACCCCCCATCTCTAGGACTGGCTCTCAATCCACTGAGCTACCCAGCTGCCCCCTAATGAAAGTTTTGAAATTCACCTTGGCTCTTTTAACCATGAAGAGAATTTTCAGGGGGTCAGGGGTTAAGAATTCCCAGTACCCCCCCAGGGAGAGTTGGTTGGAAAAACTGACACTCTGGAGACTCCTCTTTGGGGAAAGTTGTCTAGAGAGTTGTCTCTAATAAACTTTGGAATTTTTGGATGACAGTTTGGAAAACCATCTTGATATTCGGGGAAGATGGGGAGAGTGGTACATTTGATAGAGTTTGACTTAAGCCATTCATTGGAACCATCCAGGGCCAGCAGGGGGCAGTGAAGAACAACTTCTATGAGAGAACTGTCTGTGAACAGCTGACAGGCAATTGATCTCTAAGGCTGGAGAGAAAGAGCTGCAGTGAATATAAGACTGTAGTAGTTTAAGAATAATTATAAATTAGAATAGTTTAGTAAAATAGATTTATTTAATAGATAGAAAAGGAGTTAAATTAGCCCTGCTTATCAGGGGAGAAGCAGTCCTTTTCAGGACAGTTTGGGTTCTGGGTTTTAGATAGATATCTTAGATTCAGGGTAAATAGATCAATAATCAATATCTATTTTCCTTTTGCTGTCCCTACTCCTTCTGATACTCTAAATAAATAGTTTTTTAATAGTCTATCTCTAACCAAATCTATCAGCTGTCATCTATCAGCGAAAGTTCCCTGTCAGCAGTATCTATATCAACTCATAATCAACTGCCATAATCAAGATCAAGATAATTTTGATCATAACACTTTTAATATTGCACTGGTTTGCTTGTCAAAATTATATGACTACTTCTCAACATGGACATTTATTTCTAGCAACACAGATGTAATCCCTCTATAATCCAGAAGGTGACCAAATTATCACCCTTTAACCAACCTGATTATGAGCATCTCCAAATTTAGCTTGACTGGTTTTCATGCAACAAATACACAGTCCAGCCTGATCTCATATTCAAAGCTTTTCCAGCTTGTTAGGACCCGCCATGATGAGGCATTAGAGTTGGAGTGTCACAACAAATTCTTATAATTTCACGTCTCTATAACATGAATTTTTCCAGAACTCTCTGTTCTGTAAACATTTGAAGCTATATGGTTATAAGCAAACATGTTAATTTTAAAGAAAAAAACTCAGTTTGCTATGGAAGGTATTTTACACGTGCTATAAAGCCTTTTAATTACTTTTTTTTCCTTTTGTAGTTTCTTCTGGTGTTTGATAGAAAAAATAAGATCTCACCTTGCTGAATCTCATATCATTTTTTATAATGTTTAGGAAACATGGCCTATCACTGGGAAGGGATGATATTGTTCAGCTTAAAGAAGCCTACAAATGGATTACTCATCCCTTGTTTTCGGAGGAGCTGGGTGTTCCTGTTGATGGAAAGGTATTAACTAATTAAAGTAGTGATAGTGTTCATTTCTTTCACTTGTTCTGCAAATCTTATCTTCTTATAGCATTGATGAGTTTCTCTTAGTTAAAAAACTCTTCTAGCCAAACAGCCCCTTGAATAAACATGAAGCTTTCTAATTTCCTAATTTTAAAATGTAGCATCCAAGGTGTTTTCAGACTTTTCCTCAAGAAAGATATTTATAACATTACATTATTCATCCATACATTCAGTTCTATTTTTAATAAGTATGACCTCTATGAATCTCCCCTAATAGAATTCTTCAGAATGTTTCTTATACCAAAGACAGTAGAAAATTTAGTAATTTAAAGTGCCTGGAGTATAGTAGGGAAAACACTAAGTATAGAATCAGGAGCTCCATTAAAATTCTGTCTGTGACTAGTACATGTATATCCTTGGATAAGTCTCTTCACCTTTTGGTTTCCCCATCCATAAAATGAAGGTATCACCCTACATGATGCCTAACTCTTATCTTTATTGAATCGACATTAGATACTCTACCCCTGCTCTCTGTCTGCTCTTTCCTTTTTAAGGTAGGTCTTTGCTAAGTTTCCAATCATGGCTTCTGCCGACTTCTAAATCCTGGGCATGATCCTTTCAGTACTTGGTTGGGTGAGGACCCTAATGTCCTGTACCTTGCTCATGTGAAAAAGTCACAGCCTTTATTGGTAGTGGCATCAAAGTGGCCTAGGTAGTATGGAAAGGCCTTTGGATGTCTTATTTGGGCCATTACACTGGCTGCATACAGTGTAACATATATAATTTCCTGTTGGCCCAGACTCCTAACCTGCAAACAGCTAGAACCCTCACTGTTAACTAACACTCAGCATGTGGTCCTGGCAGTCCTGCCAATCAGCCTTGCTGGCGTCAAACGTGCCATGTGTATAGAAGAAAAGGAACTAGAAACTTGGCTGGTACTGACTTCAGGAGCCTTCATCATCTCAGCAGTCCTGGTTCTGATCCCTGAGTGCTGGAATGTCCATGGGATCATCAAGGACTTCTACAACTCCCTGGTGGCTGAGGTTCAGAAATGGAGGTTAGAGCCCTCTCTGTGCCTAAGCCAGGCAGCTGTAGCCCATCTTCTACTAAGTGGAAAGTTGTTGTGCCCCACTTGTCCTCAGACAACTCAAAGGGCACAGACTAATCTGTGACCTAATAATCTGCTTCTGTTCCTCCTCTGGGGCCCCTGAGGTCCTCTGTGTACTTAACCAAGAATTATATATGAATCTGGAAGAAAGTGTGTAGGGTGGGGATGACTCCCTGAAGTCCTTCTATTTCCTTCTCAAAATATGAAACTACAAGTGACCCCAGTAAATCTTAAGATTTTTGGTTTTCTTTCCTTTTTTTTTTAATCCCTTGGATGACTGAACCACAAGGAGACTTTACATCCTCTTCTTAGTGTTTGCTGCCACTACTGATGCAAATGTTGTCCTGTAGGTACTGACTTTGAATAGTAGGACTGTAGAGATGCTGCCTAAGAGCTCTGCAAAGATTAGTTCTCTGCATATGCTAGAATTGGTTGTGGGACTGAACTTTAACTCTGTCAGGTGTCAAGTGCAGAATTCTCTAGTGTGTTCTCTCCTTCCTACTCCCATCTCCCAAGAAAACAAGATTCCACCAGCCTTTCTCATCCTCCATGGGAACTTTGATAGCTGCTTTCTTCCCCCTGGTCTCCCGAAGAGCAATTTCCCTGCTGGCTTTCATATCTTGCATTAGCCTATCCTTTTTTCCTAATTCAGAATCCAGCAAATACAGCTGTACCTCTGGTCCTGGCACCAGCTCCAAGCTGGTACCTTCCTTCTCTGTCTCTATGGAATTTCCATAGTGGGAGATTTTTAGAGAATAAAGCGTGACATGCCAAAAACCAAACCAAACCAAAAAAACCCACATGTTAAGTATAGATTCTTAAAATTCTGTTTCTAGAACAAACCAATTGTTTATTAACATCTTACTGTGTGCATCAGCTTAAAACTTTTATTATTATTGCCAGTTAGCAAAATTCATTGTCATTGTCTGTTCTCTTCCTGGTAGACTAGTTGATGTGAAGCTCATCAGAGAACCAAGAGCTTAGAGGATGACAATAACAAAAGTAGTTAGCATTTATGAAGCTTTAAATGTTTGCAAAGCACTTTACAAAAATTTTCTCATTTCATTATCACAATCACCCTGGGATATAGGTACCTTCGTAATCTCCATTTTACCACTGAAGAAACAGACACACACAGATTAAGCAGCTTGTCTAGGGTCATATAGCTAGTAGCGTCTGAGATTGGATTTGAACTCTGGCTATCCCTACTGTAGATTCTGTACTCTATGCATTGTACCACTTAGTTGCCTTATATAGCCAGTGTTGGAAAAAAGTTGTATAGGTTTGCCTTTTTTTTTCATCAAGCTTTTACTAGTTAGTCTGTGATCTCATCTATGGCATATCTGTCTGTGAAATTACAAGGAATAGTGGAGTGGTCTTTTGTATTGAGCAAGAGTTCTAAAGTTTTTAGTGTCCTTGACTTCTTTGGTAGTCTGGTCAAGCCCATGAGCCCCTTCTCAGAATAGTATTTTAAAATATAAAACATAAAATACATAGGATTATAAAAGAAACTAGTTATATTGAAATGCAGTTATCCAAATACTTTTAGAAACTAAGTTAATAGCGCCAGTAGTTTAAGAACTCTTGCTACAGAACAATGAAGCTCATATTAGTAGTAAATATACAGTAGGACAGGACAGTAAGGAGATCTTGGTCTCTCTTCTTCAACAAACAACAGGTGAGAGACTAGCTGGTTTTATCACTTGTTAATACAACCTAGCAATGCCTCCCTTTCAGAAATGTATTTTGTTCTATTACTTTAATTATTTAAATTTTCTGAACTTTTAGATTCAATATTCACATTTCCTACATGAGCACACACTTGTCTTATACTCAAGTGCTTATGGAAACTCTCAGCATTAGTTAGTTTCTTATTTAGTTTTGTTTTTACAAGTCCAGTACCTTTATGCTTTAGGAATTTAGAACCAAGTCAGTAACAGATCAGTCAATATTATTCTTTGACTTAATTATGGTACATTTAATTTTGACTACCAAATATACATTAACGGAAACAAGGATGTTAATAGAAGGTGAGAAAGAGCCACCATAGGTAGTTATCATTTGTATATACCAGTGTCATTTTTCTTTCACATTTTACTAGTCTGAACAGTTAGGGCATATCATATCTCATTACATATTTAATAAATATCCACTGATTTGAATCAGTCAGAATTCATTAAGTGACATTTCTTGCTGGTATGAAAGATTAGAAAAGAAATGCAGATTTATTATAATCTGATATGTCCTTCCAGGCTGAAATATCAGAATAGAATTGTAATGGAAAAATTATGTAGTTAATCCATTATAATATAAATGTGGAAACAAATTTAATGGCAAAGCAGTATATAAATAAATTTATTAAGTATAAATTGACTTAAGGTTGTTCAGTTTAGGCCTGTACTTGGCAAATTTTTCAAGTTTGTACACATAACATCCTCCAGTTAAGTATTTGCTTTGTTGATATTGGGCTTTTATTTAATAATCTGAATTGTTAATTTGCCCTTTTTTAAAAAAAAAAATCTTAGCTGCCATTATTTCTATACACAGAAACACTCCAAAACATAAATATCTAATAATCCTTTCTCTTCAGGGCTGACCTTGCATAAATCTGAGTCTATATTGTTTCTCTACTGATTGTATTAAATTATAGAAATGTTTTGATTAGTACCAGCTTAGAAAAATTGAACCATTTCTTAGCTCCTCCCAAATCAAGTCTTCATAATGTAGTGCGATCACTTTGTTTGAAAGAAATTCCCCTAACATCAGACAAGCCTATATTCATATATAAGAACAAACAAATTTGACAGTGTCAAAATTTACAGGGTATATTCAGTATTTTGGATTTTCTATCTATATTCCACTGCAAGACTGATTCTAATATAAATGAAGAAATGAGCTAAGATGATGATAATTCATTTTCGTATAGTTGTTTTAGAAAGTATTTTCCTAATAACAATCCCCTGAATGAGGTAGTACAGGTATTATCACAGTTTTAAAACTGAAGAAACTGAGGCACCTAGACTTTTAAAAAAAATTTATATTTAGAATATTTTTCCATGGTTACATGATTCATAATCCCCCTCCCCCGCTCTCTCCTCCCCCTCCCAAAGCCAACAAGCAGTTCCACATTGTTAAAACATGTTTCTATGTTATTCATATATGTAGTAGAGTGATCCTTTAACATCAAAACCCTAATCAGATCCCTATCGCACTATGTAATCAAGCATATGTTCTTCTAATTCATTTCTGAACCTAGACTTTCTCAGAGTTTCTCAACCAGTAAGTACCAGACAGAGCTAGTGCTTGAACTCTTAACTGGAAACGAGTATTCCCATATGAAAGTAGCATTGTGGTAAAATGAGTAGAAAGTTGGCCTTGGAGTCAGAGTCCTGGGTTCCTTTTGTCTCTGACACAAACCACTGTAGTCATAAAACTTCTCAATGCCCCAAGAAACTCTCCAAGACTGTAAAATATAGGTGAGTGTCAGGCTTTATCAGTTGAGAGAGTTCCATGTGATAAGTCTCTAAAATGGTTAATATCACAGGTGCAGACCAAAAAAAATTACTTCACTATATATCAGTTTTGATGCACTGACAACTTTACCTATTAAAGTGAAAATAAAATTATAAAAAGAAAAAGATAAAGGAAAACATTACTTAGACATTCACATGTTGTTTGTTTTAATATCAAGAATATTTATGATTTTTTTTGCTTCATTTGTTATTAATGGGTAGAAGGGAGATGCTATAGATATTGGCCTAAATAAAAGAGATACCCCTGAGATTTCAGAAGTTTCTGATTTATAGTCTTGTGATCCAGTAATATAAATAATGCATAATTTATTTAACAAGAAGTCATGAGGTGGATGGACCCAAGATGGCAGAGTAGCAAGAAACAATATAGTTGAGCTCCTATCCACAACTCCTCCAAATAGATCTAGAAAATAAAATGCACGAGACCAAGTTTTGATATGGAAATCCAAAAAGTCATAGTCCTTTGCTGGACAAAGTTGGCATAGGGAGGCAGAGAGGTCTGCTGATGCTAGTTATTGGGTCAGTACATGACCAGGCTCTAGCACCTAGGGAGAGGCTATGGCCCAGAGCAGGTGCAAACTGCCGGCTTTGTTGCCTATTAACTAGTTCTGGGTAAATCCAGAGTACACTGAGAAGGGGATCTGTACACCAGGGTGGGGATGCCTTGGGGAGTGTATTGAGAAAGGGGGGAATTCCGAAGCAAGCACAGGGGTAGTTTGGTTCAGAGTGGGTTGTCATTTCTAATAGCTAGGTAGCTATGTCTACAGAGGAAAAACCAGGGCAAAAATCACAGACAAAAGGGGAGCTTACAATTCTGTCACTCTAAACCTCAACTACATGACTAGCTGATAGAAGCTGAGTCCTATATCATTTTATTGTTACTCATACCCAAATCCAGGTCAGGAAGTTGCAGAGCTCAGACCAGGGAGGGTAGCAATCAGACTTTGCACTGGTGACTTTGGGAAACTTAAAGCTTACAGATCCACAGCCTCAGAAAAACAGGCACAAACTCAACTAGAATTCTTGAAAGACTTGAAGCAAGAGTTTTAAAATGTTTTTATAAATAAAATGAGAGCATGAGGAAAAAGTTGAAAAAGAAATGAGAGCTATGGAAGAAATTATTGGAAAGTGAATTAATAGTTTAGCATTAGAAATTTTAAAAAAACTTACTCAAGCAACAAACTCCCTGAAAATTAAAACGGACCAATTAGAAGGCAGTGATGTTATGAGGCAGCAAGAAATATTGAAACAAAGTCAAAAGAGAGAGAGAGACAAAGAGAGGCAGAGTATATTTTTCCTTTGTTTAAGGAAACTAATTTGTATAGTAGTGCTGGGCCTGGAATTTGAAAGACATGAGTTCAACTATGGGCTCAGACACTTACTAGCTATGTAATGCCGAGCAAGTCACTTAACCTTTGACTCAGTTTCCCCAACTGTAAAATAGGGCAATAATAGCACTTAACACCCAGGGTTACTATGAGAATCAAGCAATATTTGCAATTTGTAATGCAACAGTCACTGTGCCTGGCACATGGTAGGAGCTATTTAAAAAACACTTTGTTTAGTTCTTTACCATTTTTCATTTTTTAACTCTGGTAAGTGAACTTCAAAATTTCAATCCAGCTCCATTTTTTAAAAAAATCAGGAATGCTTAGAAATCCTCTATTTCATTAATGACCTATTTTTTTTCCCTTGTAGTATTATACTCAGTTTTGTTGGGTAAGTTATTCTTGGCTTTAAGTCCAAATCTTTTGCCTTCTAGAATACTTTATTTCAAGTCCTCAATTCTTTTGTAGTAATAGCTGCTAAATTGTGTGTGATACTGACTGTGGCTCCTCAGTACCTGAATTCTTTCCTTTTGGCTGCTTCCAATATTTTTCCTTTCAGCTGGAAGCTCTGAATTTTGGCTATGATGTCTTAGGAGTTTTAATTTGGGGGCCTTTTTTTTTTGGAGGCAATTGGTGGATTCTCTCCATACATACAAATATATATAGAATTGGGTACTAAATTAGAGTATAATTTTTAAGATTGAAAGGCACAAATTTTATAATCTTACTGTCTCTATATCATTACCCCAAATTCTCATCCTACTTTCATGTGTCATGTACATACAACAAAAGCTATGATGTATAGTAAAAACCCTAGGCTTTAATTTTGTTAGGGCACATAGGTCTCTATAAATAGTTTTAGCAGGATTTTTTTTAAAGCAAGGTTTAAAAAATTGGCCTCTGAATAAGTTGATTATAGCAGTATTTCCAGTTTTCTTTTTTGCTTTTTTTTAATGAGCTAGTCTTTGAGAGTTTAATTTATGTTTTCATTCACAAGTTGTGAGATGTCAGTTTCCTCTGCTAATTTTAAAACTATTTTTATAATTTAGAGCTTGTTTGAAGTAAGTGTGATCTTTGCTCACCCTGAAACCGATGAGGATTGCCACTTCCTGTAAGTTGCTATTTAAACATGATAGTAATCTTTTAAATTGTATAACAATGTTCATGTTCTTTAGTTTTCATGATGATAAATTTAATGGCTTATTTCTCTCTTTTTCCTGCATGTCTTTAGAATTTATTCAAGCAGTAAGCCAGTTTACATCTTAATTTCTTAGCTAATAATCTTAGATGATCCTCTTAGGAGATGTTTTTTAGCCACTTACCCCAAACTGTGGATTTTAAAAAATATAATATAAGGTAACATGTCAGGTCCTTTTCAAATTTAAGATCTTATGGTCTTACCTTATATTTACAAAGGACCTTTCAGTTCAAAGGTTTTCTTACTTTCTTTTCTTATAAAGGTTCTTGCCACCTTTATCTTATAGAATGGTAAATCTGAAATTCATAAGAGATTAATAATTTTATTAGAAGTTTTTTCTGGTCCAGTGCTGTTTCTCTGGGCCCAATACATGAAATTCATGTCAGTCATTAAACTTTTACTAAGTATTGGCTATATGCCAGGCACTATGCTAAGTGCTAGAAATACAAAAGGACAGAAAGAAGCCTCTGCTTTCAAAGAGAGTCTGATTAGGGAGATAAGATACAACAAATTTTATGCAAACAAGATATATACAGGGTAACTTGGACATAATCAGCAAAGGGAAGATACTTATATTAAAGGGAATTGGGAATTGTAGAAGGTAGGATTTTAGTTGAGATTTGAAAGAAGCCAGGAAGTCAGCCCATCAGCTTTTGTTAGTTAGTCACTATTTTAGTCTATTCTGATTCTTGGTGTCCCTGATTGGAGTTTTCGTGGCAAAGATGCTAGAGTGGTTTGCTGTTTCTTTCTTCAACTAGTTTTATAGATGAGGAAACTGAGGCAAATGGAATTATGCCCAGGGTCATACAGCTTATCAGTGATCCACTATGCCTTGTAGCTTTCCCAGTCAGCAAGCATATATTAGGCACCTACTATTTGCTGGGCACTATGCTAATCACTGGAGATACAAAGAAAGGCAAAAGACAGCCCTTGCTATCAAGGAGCTACAGTTTAATGGAAAATAGAGATGAAGAGGAAGGGAATCACAAAGAATGTGGGGAGATTAAAGAAAACTGAAATGGGATGGAGAAGTTGGGGGAAGCAAGTTTTATTGTCAAACAGAATTTTATAGTTGATCCTGGAGGAGAAAAGAACATATTGGAGTTTATCGACTTGGGGGTGAGGGGTAACATGGTCAGAGCTGTGCTTTTTAGAAAGAAATGAAGTTTGGATGTAGAACAAAAGAGAAGAAAATAGTCATATAAAATGCTTTTGATATTTGCTTAAATATAATGTTGAACATTATATTTCCCGAAGACTCACATTAATGCCTTATGGGCATTGTTCTACTTCCAGCTTGTTCTATTGAATTAATTGATACAACTAGGAGCTCTATAAGACACTGGGAGTTAAATAGTATTATGACAATCCTAACTAATGTTTAATAAAGCTCTTTTAAGGGTTACAGAATGCTTTACCAATATATGCTTTACTATTTGAGGTAGGAACTAAAGGCATTATTATAATTTATTTTAGAGATGAAGAAACCTGAGGCTTAGGGAGATTAAATAATTACTCCATGGTCACCATTAAATAAGGACTAGAGTAGGTATTTGAGGCCAAGACTTCCTGACTCCAAATCCACCACTCACCATACCACACTGGCCTTCCATTGCTTTTGTTTTAACTCTTCTTGGGTACTAAATGTTTTCTCTTGAAAATATTTTTGTTGGAACTTGCAAGTGAAAAAAATTCCTTGGCCTTTATTTCCAAATAGGCGTGAAGAAATAGAGTAGGATTTTTACATTTATATAACCCTACACCATTTTGACAGTGCTTTCACATACCTGATTTTGAGCTTTACAACACTCCTATGAAGTGGTAATAATAGTAATAGCTAGCTTGTAGAAAGCACTTTAAAGTCCAAAAAGTATTTTACAAATATTTTAACATTTCATCTCCTCTAATAACCCTGGAAGGTAGGTGGCATTATAGGCCCCTCCCCCTTTTGCAAATAAGAAAATCAAAGTTAAGATGTTGTGCCCTGCCCAGGGTCACACACCTAGTAAATGTCTGAGGACTGGTTGGAACTCAGGGCTTCCTGCCTCTGGGGCCAGTGCTCTGTATCTACTCTTCTGCCTAGTTAGGCAAAGTACCAATATTATCTTCATTTTAGAGATGAAAAAAAAAAACCTCAAAAAGGTTGAAACTTGGATTAGATTACATGGCTAGTGAGTGAGAAAGCCCAGACTGGAATCCAGATCTAATTGCTAGTTTTTCCCTAAATTTAGACCATGCTGCCTTTTCATATGCAGATGTTTATTTTTTAAAGTACATATTTAAGTGTAAAGTTGAATCTTCCCAATGGATCATCAAGAACTGACAAAACTGGTTAGGGAAATGTAAGATTAAAAATTAATATATAGTACTCCAAGTATTATATTTTTATAAGATTTATTAATAATAACTTAAAGTAAAGTATAGTGACAGCCTGAGCAAAGAGGAGCTGCCTAGACTGGAGAAGAGCACGGGAAGCAAAAAAAGGTGGTGTTATAGCAAACTTTTATCACCAACACCTAAGGATACAACGTGGGGATGAAAAAGGAAAGGGATTCTGGGAAATTAAGTCCAAGGATACAGAATTCTATTTACACAGGAGGCATAGCATAGTTCAGTGGAAAAAATCCTAAATTTTAATTTGGATCAATCTAATTTTAAATCTTAGCCCTCACACTTAACAGCTATGTGATCATGGATAAGCAAATAGTCACTGTCAGTCTCAGTTTCTTCAACTATAAAATGATGGTGATAATACTTTATTTACTGCACAGGATTTTGGGGGAAAACTTGCAAACTTTAAAGTGCTATACAGAAATGAGTAAAATGTGGATAAATATGATCATTATCATTTATAGTATTTGCTTCCATCTAATATCCTGAAGTCAAAAACCAAATTATATAAAATGTTCCTGATTTTTATTTTCTAAAAGTACATTAACCCTTGAAATTAATTTTATTTTGTTTTAGGAGCACATCATGCCCAGACTGTTTCAAACCAGCCAAAAATAAACAGGTAGAAATTTTCCTATCTTATTCTTAGATGGATTCTGCATGAGCTAAAAGTTCACCAATAATATGTCATTCATTTAATATTGTATTTTTTATTTTTATTTTTCCCCCAATTACATGTAAAAATAATTTCCAACATTTTTATAAGAATTTTTAATCTCTAGTCCCTCCCAACTAAAATGAAATATTAAAGGTTGCAAAGCACTTTACATTTATTATCTCATCTGGGCCTCAAAACAGCCTTTGAGGCAGGTTCTCAAGATATTATCTTTCTGTTTATGGATGACAAAAGTGAAAGTCATGGAGTTTAAGTAGCTTGGCCATGGTCTCTTAGCTGGCATCTCTCATTATCCTTTATGTCACTTAAAAAGATCTGCTCTCAGGACTGTGAGGGGAGATGGATGGTTTCACTGCTATAAGCTCAAGTCTGAGTCTCTGCTCTGCTCTCTCCTGAGCAAGTCTCTTACGCACCCTGAGGTTCAGTTTAAACAACTTTCAAATGGGGATAAAAATACTTTCATCACCTATTCACAGTCTTGATGTCATAGTGTATGTGTGTATGTGCATGCACACATGTGCACATGCATGTGTGTAAAATGCTTTAGAGTTCATAATACTACAGTGCTTCAAACATATGTGATTTTGCTAGTGTGGGTTCCTCCGCTGATGCAGAACATAGCCCCTCAGTGCCTTAGGCAGAGATGTCATACATTTGGAGTCCATGAGGCCTTTAGCACTTTTGAATACAGCCTGAATCCTATTAAAATATAATTGGGGAATATTTAACAAAATAAATAAAAATATAGTAGAACATAGATACATTACCATGTGATTTTTCATGTCAATATGTAATCCACAAGGATCCTTATGGTGCTTTTTTCTGTTTGACAACTCTGCCCTAGAACATGTTTTTCACAAATGTTCATGTCCAAAAAAAGTCAACTGTTAGCCAGATGATTAGCTTGTCTAAACTTAACTAGTTTGTCTGAACTTAACTTTATCCATTGGAATATTCCTGGGCCCCAAACTCAAAGCCTTTCTAGATTACTAGAACCTAACAGAACTTGTATATCCTAAGAGAGCCTTGCATCACCTTCATTCTATTCTGAGTCACAAGAATAGGACTTTATTAGATGATTAAAATATATTTTTGAAAGATATTTATTTCCATTTCTTTTTTTTGTTTCTTCAGCCCTTGTCACTCTAGCTAAAAAGTTATAGTGTAGAAACAAAAATAAGTTGTTACCTAATGTTAAGATTAGTGGCATAATTTCAGCAATGCTTCTGTTATTCTAGCTAAAAAGTTATAGTGTAGAAACAAAAATAAGTTGTTACCTAATGTTAAGATTAGTATCATAATTTCAGTAATGCTTCTGTTATTCTCATGGGAAATAAAATCTGATTCTAATCCAAAGGTTCCATTTTCCAAGAAAACGTCTAAATCAGTGTAACAAGCCACATTTCAAAGTCTCGTGTCATTCCTATTTTCTGGAAGTTTATAATTTTTTAATCAAATCCAAAACTAGGCTATTTCACTTGGAGAAATCTTGAGTTGATAAGTCTCTTTATTGAAAAAAAAAATGAATCTGTATAGACACTTATTTCTTAGTTTTAACCTCCCTAATTGTAAGTACAGGCAATTCACAGGAACATAATGATAGCAAAACCATCCATGGTAAATTTGCATGTCCCAGTTACTTACATGGTCTTGTGATGGGACTCAAGACATTTTTACATAAATGACTGACATCCATTTTCAATTATTTCCAAGTTCTCTTTATTGTTATGCGCACCTGTTGGCCTTTTAATTATAATTACTTGTCTATTTTTAGGGTCACAAATTTTGAGCTAAATGGGGCCTTGATCCCATAACAGGTCCAAACTATGCATTTTATAACTTAAAATATTGAAGTTTATAGAATATAAGGGGGGAAAGGTGGTTATATTATAAAATTTGCCAAGTGTTTACTTTTGTAATTTAAAGGGTAGAATAAATCTACTAAATGTAACATTTATTTTGTGCATCTAGCTTCTATAATGTGCTTTTGAATTTTGACTTGACATAAAAGTACTTCATCAAGTAATAGATTCAGGTATATTTCAGAAACAACTACAACAAAACCACATATTTGGCTTGGACTGAAGCCTCCTCTGATCCCTCTTGTGACAGGGAAATGACCCAGGGTCCTTGAAGGCATTGCCTGCAAAGTTCTAACCTGCTGGAAAGGCTTTGCATCTAAATCCAGTGACTATAAAATGAGGCCAACCTAGGTAAGTTTGGAGAGGTTTATCAGCTTACGGTTAGTCACCAGTATGGTCGTTTATTTTGACTGCAGCCTCTACTCAAGATGCGAAGTGGTTGTCTTCAGAAGAAGAACTATTTCTCTGAATTATCAAAGTAGGAAAAAAGGATTAATGAACTAATATACAATTTTAAAGGTCTCAAGGAATTGAGAAGTATAAAAGGTAAATAAAAATTTAAATAAATAGAAGAAAATAGAAATAAAAGAAGAATGCTTAGAAAAATTAAAGAAGAAATCAATAAAGTAGAAAACTGTAAGACTAAAGCCATGCAATCTGCATACCTCTCTGGACACAACTTGACTACTGGGGTTATACCCTGGAGCCAGTTTGAATCTTATCTTGATTGGCTCCAGATCTCCACACTTTAGGAACATCTTTAGTTATCCCTTCCCTAGCCCCCTTTTATGTATTGCCCCCACCCCCATTAAAATGTAAGGTCCTTGAGGGCTGTAATTGTTTTGCTTGCTTAAAAACTTGATATTAAACATTAAAAAACAAACAAACAACTAACTAAAATCTTGGCAACTTGTCCCATCATTTCCTGGGAAATAGAGGGAGACGAAATGGAAACAGTGTCAGATTTTATATTCTTGGGATCAAAGATCACTGCAGATTGAGACTGTAGCTATGAAATTAAAAAAACTCTTGCTCCTTAAAAGGAAAGCTATCGGATGGGCAGCTGGGTAGCTCAGTGGATTGAGAGTCAGGCCTAGAGATGGGAGGTCCTAGGTTCAAATCCAGCCTCAGACACTTCCCAGCTGTGTGACTCTGGGCAAGTCACTTGACCCACATTGCCCACCCTTACCACTCTTCCACCTAGGAGCCAATACACAGAAGTTAAGCGTTTTAAAAAAAAAAAAAGGAAAGCAATGGCAAATTTGGTCAGCATAGGTCCATATAGTCAAAACTGGAGTTTTTAAGTAGTAATGTATGGTAATGTAAGGAAAGCTAAGCACTTCAGAATCAACATTTAAGTAATGATGCTGGAAAAGACCATAGGGCTTTTGAAAATCCAAGGGACAGCAAAGAGATCAAATCAGTCAAGACTTAAATAAATTCAAATTACTCACTGGAAGGAAAAATACTGAAGCTGAAGTTTGGCCACATAATGAGAAGACAGAACTCTCACTGGAAAAGATCCTGATGTGGGAAAATACTGAAGGCAAAAGAAGAAAGGGGATGGCAGAGAATGAGGTAGATAGGTAGTGTCATAGAAGAAACAAACATTAACTTGGACAGACTCCTGGAGATAGTGGACTACAGAAGGGCCTGACATGCTATAATCCATGGTGTGGTCATGAAGAGTCAGATCCAATGAACAAACAAACATCAAATCTGCATCCTCAGTGCTTAGCAGAATTTTTGGCACATTGTAAAAAGCTTAATCAATATTTTATTTTGAAACAATAAGACTAAACAAACACCATCTGAAATATATAGACAACTAACAGAATCAGGTTAGGAATTGGATAGGGACTGAATTTATGATTTCATTAGTATCAGGAGCCCAGTCAGTCAACAAGAATTTATTAAAAGCACTTAATATGTGCCAAGCACTGTGCTAAGGACTGTCCCTGTCCTGAAGGAGCTCCTATTTTGTTAAGGAGATAGGATATTCAACAAGATACACACAGAGTAGGTGAAGGAAGGACTTGGGGGGGGGGAATGCTTGGAAAAACTTCCTGAAGAGGAAGTAAGTTTTGAACTGAGACTTGAAGAAAGCCAGGGCATCAAAGAGCCTGGAAGAAGAGCATTCCAAGCATGGCGTTGGAGATGTGGTATATACCAGTGTAGCATCACTTGGTTTAAAATGCCAGGGAACTTCATATTTGATCTTCAGTGAAAAAGGAGACTACTGGCATTTACTGAATAGGGCGTTAGACCTGCCCTTTAGAAGCAAGTCCCTTTGACAGCTAAGTAGAAGTCTGTCCATTTGTCCCACTGCCTCTCTCACCAGAAAGATACAAGACCAAAAGCCATTCCCAGTAAATAACGGGTCAAAGGATAAGTGCAGTCTGTTAACAACTTTATGAAAGAATGCTCCAAATCACTATGCAAATCAAAATGAGTGCAACTTTATTTTACACCTAGAAAACTGGACAACATGACAAAAGATGGGAAAAACCAATGTTTGAGAGAGTATAGAAAGAGGGTCATGGAGCTGTTAGTTGGTCCAACGTATCCTGAAAAGAAATTTGGAATTATGTGAATAAAGCGCCTTAACATGTCTGTACTCTTTGATCAAAGTTTCTGTTAAGATTAATGTCAAAAAGAAAGTTCTCATATGTATCAAAACATTCATAGCAGCACTTTTTGTGGTAACACCTGGAAACAAAGTAAATGCTCATTGATTGGGAATGGCTAAATAAGAGGTGGTACATGAATGTACAGGCAGCTAGGTGGTGTAGTGTATAGAGTACCAGGCCTGGAGTCAGAAAGACTCAACTTCCTGAGTTCACATCTGGTCTCAGACAGACCCTTTCTAGCTATGTGACCCTGGGTAAGTTATTTAACCCTGTTGGCCTCAGTTTCCTCATTTGTGAAATGAACTGATGAAGCAACATGAATGTAATGGATATAACTATGTTTTAAGGGACTGTGACTATGATGGGTACAGAGACACATGAAAGATTTACAGGAACTGACATCCAACATAGTAGGCAGAACCAGAAAAACAATATATACAGGTTACAACAATGAAAATGGAAAGAACAAAACAATTGAAATGGAATACTACAAAGATATTATAATTACGCTTGGCTCCAAGGAGGCTTTGAGAAGACACTTGGCCCTGATACTTGGCAGAAGTCAGGAGCTATGGATATGGAACACTACATATAATGTCAGGTCTTTGTTTTGATATGTTTACTTTTGCTGAGCAGTTTTTATCCTTTATTATAAAAAATGACTCTCTGAGAATTATGGGATATAAAAACAAAAGATATAAAAATGTTAAATTTATTTTATTTTTTAAAAATATTTTATTTTTATAATTATATGTAATAACAGTTTTCAAAATGTTTTCCAAAATTATAAGGTCCAAATTGTCTTCTTCTCTCCTTTCCCTCCCCTTTCCCAGAGATGGTAAGCAGTTTAATCTGGGTTATACGTGTATTATCATATCAAATTTTAAAAAAGAAAATACTAACAAAATCAGTACTCTTCAGCTGAACTGATCAAAAAAAGAAGAAAAGTAAATTACCAAAATTAAAAAAAAATTAAAAAGGTGAATTTACAACAGATGGAGATTTTAAAGGAGTTATCAGATGTACTGCTTACAGATATAAGCTAGCAAAACTGAAGATTTAAGGAAATTATGGATCATCTACAAAAATATAAACTACTTATATAACAGAATATGAAATAGCCAATTTCAGAAAGTGATTAAATAAGCCCTTGCTACCAAATAAAAAGTCTACTTCATACAGATTACTAGTGAAATCTGTTAAACATTTAAAGAGCAGTAACTATGCTCCATAATTTATTTTCAATTATTAAGAAAGTACCCTACCAAACATGTTTATTAAACAAGTATGGGCTTGATACCTAAACTAGAAATGAATAAAGCAGAGGGAACTGGAATAGTAGCTAATGAATTTTTATGCAAAAGATCTTAAATAAAATATAGCAAAAAAGTTACAGTAATATATCCAAGAAATTATTCATATGATCATAGGTTCAGAGCTCAGGGACCTTAAAGGCCATGACATACAAAGTCATCTTCTTCCATTTTTCAGATCAGAAAACACATTATTTATTGGGAATAGCTTTTGGTGTTATATCTTTCTGGTGAGAGAGACAGTGGGTCAAATGGATGGACTTCTACTTAGGTACCAAAGTGACTTGCTACTAAAGGTCATTAAACTTGATATTTTAAACCTTTACAAGTGGTGCTACCCTGGTGTATACCACATCTTCACCTCCAAATTTTTGTACTGGCTATCCCCCATGCCTGGAATTCTTTTCAGGCAGAGACATATGAGGTGACTTGCCCAAGGTTACTAATAACTGAGACAGGATTCAAATCCAGAATCTTCCTGGCTTTCTTGGTTATACTCACCATGACCAAATTAGAGATGCAAGGATGTTTCATCATAAATTTTTTTCCTTTTAATTAAAAACAAACACCAAAATTATATGATTTTATCAATAAATTCTGAAAAAACCTTTGTCAGAACCTAAGTCACTTAAAATAGTTCTCAAAATAAAGGCTGGCATTATTTACAATGGAGAACCATTGTAACTTTTTTTTTACCAAAAAAGCTTTTGTGGTAAATACAAAGATAAAACATTATCAAGACATTCTGTTCTCATAGTTCTAGAAATGTTGCTATGAGCAAAAGGCAAAATAAAGTCATTAAAAGCCTAAGCATCAACAAAGAGGAGATGAAATTATCCCTATTTGCAAGTTATATGGTTTACTTACAAAAGCCCAAAACACTCAGTCAAGAATGATATAATAGTTTCATTAAAGTAGCAAGATACAAAGTAAATCTATAAGATATTTTAGCATTTTTATATGCAGAGATCCCTCACTTACAGCAGGAATTACATTCCAGAGATCCCTGCAGTAGGTGAGAATCCACAAAGTAGTGGCGTTACATTTATTTTATTATTTATATATTTGTATATATAATTATATATAAAATATATATAAATGTAAAAATATATATTTTAAGGCTTTATAAACCTTTCCCATTCTCCTATAAACCTTTTCCACACTCTTATTAACCTATAGTCACTGAGCCAGTCAGCGCCTAGGATACAGAACAGAGTGCTGTGGTTGGTCGCCTTTCACAGCCAGTAGTGTGCCACGATAAGTGTAACTCCGCAATACAGAATTAGATATGTTTTTTTTAAAACCCATGATGCAGTGAAGCCATGGTAAGTGAACAGTAATATAGCAAGGATTGACTGTTGTAAGATCAGAAGTCAGAAAGAAATAACAGAATGAAAAATCCCATTCAACAAAAGCTGTGTAACACATAAAATGCCTGAGAGTTATCTATCAAGACACAGTAAAGATAAAAAGTACAATAAGAACAATACAAGTACAAGAAAATGCTTATTAAGGAACTAAGGAATGACAAATGCAGAAATACTCATTGTTCATTATTGGTCTACACAAATATGATTAAAATAATGATACCATATAATCTGTTTTGTAGATCATAAGATCCTAAAGCTAGAACTAGAAGGAACCTCAGAGGTCATTTAATCCAGTCCCCAGATTTTACATATGAGGAAAGAAAAATCCAGATAGGTGATTTGTCCAAGGTCACATCTGTAGTAAATGTCATTGGCAAGATTCAAGCCTAGGTCCTAAGACTCCAGAAACTCCAGACTTTCAGAAAGTATAGAAACTCAAAGGTAGTGAGAATGAAGGAGACTAACAACTTCTGTTCTTCAAATTATACTATAAAGTTATAATCATCAAAACTATTTGGGGCTGGTTAAAGAAATAGAAAAGTACATTATTATAACAGACTAGTTAGGCAAGAACCAGAAGTAGTCAAATTTAACAAAGCAGTATTCAGTAACCTGAAGATCAAATGAGATAATATTTGTAAAAGTATTTGGCACAGTGTCTGGCACATAGTAGACCCTTAATAAATACTTATTCTCTTCCCAAAGAACATTAACTCCCTGTTTATTAAGAATTACTGGGAAACCAAAAGTCAGCAAAAAAATACAGATTTTGACCAACAGTCTAGACCATACACATTTTATTACATGAAACAAAAGTTTTTGCACAATTTGTGTAGCTAGAATAAGAAAGGCAATTATTGGAGAAAAATGTTTGTACTGGATAATTCTTTTAAAACAAAGGTCTGGTATCTAAGCCATCAACAGAATTAATACATATATGAAAGATCAAGAGCCATTCCCCAAAGATAGTCATGGGATATAAATAAACAGTCCTTAGAGGACAGGTCACAAACTAATCACAGTCATATGAATGATTGCTCTAAATGAAAGGAAAGCAAATCACCATGAGCTTTGAGGTTTCATCTCACAACAAATTGACAAAAGTGATAAAAAGAGAAATAGTCAATGTTAGAGGGGCCATGGGAAGACACACACACTAATAAATTCTTGGTGGAGTTGTGAAATTAATCTAGCCATTCTGAAAAACACTTTGGAAGCATACAAAGTAAAATATCTTATGTTTAGACCAAGAAATAACACCACTAAGCACATAACTCAATGAGATAAAAAGCAGGTATATCAACTTCATAGCAGCATTTCTTGTAGTAACAAAGAATTCAAAATTGTGTGGACTTGAATATTATTGCAATATAAGAAAAAACAAATATGAGGATTTTAGATAAATGTGGGATGACAACAGGAACTAATAATCAGTAAAATTATATATCTAGATATAGATGAAAGCAATGTAATGAAAAAGAATGCTATTATAATTTTATAATGACCAAGATTAGTCCAGGAGAATTATGTGAAAGAACGTAGCTTCATTCATTGCTGAGATGAGGGACTTCAAGAGTGGAATATTGCACATGCTCTCAGACAAAAGCTATTTCTATTTTTATTTATACTAAATCTTTGGTCCATTGATAGAGGAGTTATAGAGGGGAAATGAATCTGATATAAAAACAAAGGGTATTAGTAAAATTTAGAACAGAAAAGGGAGCATTTTATTACAGCTATTATTTTATGCAGTGCAATTGACTTTTTCCTTGAGTTGCTCAGTTCATCTGTGACTTTACTCAGTTATAACATAGTGGAGGTGATGGGCTTATAGTTAGTTTAGCTGTAATGTACATCCACCTACCCGTCCTGTTCCAAAAATTCAACTCACCAAATATATGTGGTGCCAGAGGGAGATTAGGGAAGAGAGTACTAACTGATAGATATCTCAGCAAATTCTAAATTTAAAGTAGAAAATCTGTCATTTAAGGAAAAAAACATTCCATTCATGAAAAGAGATGGAAGACAAATATAAGAGTTACATTGTTTGCATGCTTGCTTTTTTATTCATATATCTGCTAAAATTTTCAGATATTTACCCTTTGACTTATAAATTTACATAATTTCACCATTTATGCTTTATTTTGCCTCTATTTTCATTTCTCAGTAATAAAATTTCTCTTATTTTCATTTTCTTCTATAGTCTGTATTCACTAGAATGGCAGTTGTGAAAGCTTTGGACAAAATAAAAGAAGAAGATTTCCGCAAGTATGTATAAGTATAGAATCCTAGAGGAAACATAGACTATTAGAACTGAAGAGGCCATCTGGTCCAACCTTTCCATTTTACAAAAGAGAAAATGAAGTTACTTTCCTAAGGTAAATACAGCTAGTTTGTGGCAGAGCCAGGACAATAAGGTCACATGCTTAGAGTTAGAAAGGACCATTGATTCCAACCCCCTTGTTGATAGATTAGGACAATGAAATAGAGACAGGTAGAAGGTAGAGTGACTTATCCAACTCATAAATACCTGAGGTAGGATTTGAACTCTTTCCTGATCTATTGCTGATTTTAGCTAAAAATGGGCCATACGATCAGAGTTGTATGGCACCTTAGAGACCATCAATTCTAACTCTCTTACAGATAAGGAAACCGAGACCCAGAAAGATTAAAGGATTTTTCCAGAGTAATATATTACATATGAGTCAAGATTTGAACCTAACTCTTGTTATAAGTCTATGTCCTGTCTTCTGTACAATGAAACCAAAACCCAGGACTCCTAACTTGCATTTTTTTTCTTCCTTCCATGACACCACAATTAATCTGTATTTCCTATTACAGTCCAGCTCTTTAGTAGGGGGGAAAAAAACAACAATGGGAATCATGTGATCTTCCTTAATTGACAAAATCTGGTTCAGTGAAAGTCTTAAAGTATTTTTTGAGAGTTTAAAGTACTGCTGTTGCATGAATTTTCTATTAAATTAAATTGTCATCATAGTGATCTTTCCAGAAAATATATTATTTTTAATAAGACTGCAAACAATTAAAATTATGAAGACAGAAAGTAAAGATCTTTCCAGGCTGATTATATTTCAAAGTCTGGGGAAGTGTCTTATAAATGAATATTTTTATTCCATTTAAAAACTTGATGATAATTCATCTATGTAAGCTATAATTAATTCCCCAGAACCTAAACTATTTGCTGATTAAATCATTTTGAAAAGTTGAACTTTTTCAAGCCATATAGAGACTCCTTGTCAGTCAGTATCTGGAGCTCTGAGGGAAAGGGAAAGGGAAATAAGTATTTATAAAGTACCTACTGTGTGCCAGCACTGTGCTGAACATTTTACAATAATTATCTTGTCTGAATAGTATCTCTGTAGGTAAGATCTAACCTCAGAGATGGATTTTGTTATAAATTTGCACCTTGGGATGGTCAGGGCTTTGGTTGATCATTGTTTTTTTCCCAGCTCCTTCGAATCTGAGTATCTGAGATCTAGTTTCTGAAGTTAAAGAGAAAAAAAAAAAAAGGAAAGAAGAGAGTGGTGTCCCCCACTTCCTCTCTTAATTGAATCATTTATGTCATTGAGACTGATTGTCAGGTTAGTGAGGAAGGAGGAAAGGAAGAGGGGCAGAAAATGCTCGCCTCATTCCTCTCCATTCAAAATACTATAAGGCAAGGCAAGGTCTTTGCACAATTTACAGAGCAAATAAACGATCTGGAGAATGTCCCCAATTTGACTTTGAACCCTATTAACTGAATTAGATTAACATCTTTGCAGATCTAGTCTTGTTGGTTTAGTGACTTAGCACCCCCACATGATAAAAGTTGACTTTTGTAACTTAAAAATATATCTGACTCGGTATGTATTGGTTGTGTGATTGAACTTTGTGTTCTGAAAATAGTCGTGACAATTTTGTTGTTTTTGTTGTTGTTGTTGTTGTTGTTATTCTTCAGGAAGTTTCCTTGTCCTCCAAATTCACCAAAGACTTTTTGCTCAGCTATTGAGATTGAATGTGCTCATGGTGCAGTCTTTGTAGCTGGTGAGTATTTGATGAAAAATATATTTATATTAAGTTTCTGCTCTTTCCAGAAAACAGAATTGCATCCTGTGTCCTCAGGCTTTGTTGTTGTTGTGATTGTCAGAGGCTGAATAGCATTTTAAGTAATTTTCAGAGAATTAGAAATGCTTAGTTAGTTGAACTTTTAAAAAGTTAGCTTGTATTCTGTGCACTTTTAAAATAAACTAATTTTAGGTTAATTCTTTTAAGTGACATGAAGGTATTAAAAAATTACAGTAAATTAATAGTATTTTTTAAAAGTTTTTTTTTCCTATCACAGATGACTAAAGGAATTTGACACAGCAACATAAAACCAGACAGAGGGAAGAATGCAGGGGAGAACAGTTAGAAGTGAAGGCTATTATTCTCATATTTTATTAACTCTGAAATGAGTTTTCGTTTCTACCAGAAAAATTTTCTGGTGCACTGATTTTTCCCAGCAGTAAGCTCATTAGGCCTTTTTCTTGGTAAAGAAAGTTAATAATGTCTAATAACAAGGGCTTAAAATGAAAATGCTACCTTAACACCCAGTCTTGAAGCAATAGTAGGGTATTTCAGTCCTCCTCTTGTTTGCTTATTCATATAAGTCTGAGTCATCTACATTGTTTCTTAGGAGCTTCCATGATGCCATCCTGCCATTCAGAATTGCACTGAGGTACTAATAAAAAAAAAAATAGGGCACGTGATTACTTTTGTGAGCCTGGATATTGTTAAATTGTATTCCAGTCCATTTGGTCAACATATATTTATAGTTCATATAGGACACTGTGCTTTATGAGGCTTTGACATGATACCTTGTCCTCAAGAAGCTTCATTGTAGTTGGAGAAATAGGACTAAGCAAACAAAATACTTATGAAAATGAAGGTTTAAAATATGAATTTCACCTCTTCCCATTTCTCCTTGTGTAAGTTACCTTGGTACAGTCAATTAACCTCTCTAGATGTCAGGGGAAACCATTAAAAGAGCTTTTGATAATAAGAGAAATGGGCTTTTTATAATAAGAGATAATAAGGAAAAAGACTTGTATAAAAATATTTATAGCTGTGCTCTTTGTGGTGGCAAAAAATTGGAAAATGAGAGAATGTCCCACAATTGGGGAATGGCTGAACAAATTGTGGTATCTGTTGGTGATGGAATACTATTGTGCTCAAAGGAATAATAAACTGGAGGAATTCCATGTAAACTGAAATGACCTCCAGGAATGAAAGTGTGAAAGGAGCAGATCCAGGAGAACATTATACACAGAGATGGATACACTGTGGCACAATCGAATGTAATGGACTTCTCTACTAGCAGCAATGCAAGGATCCAGAACAAGGCTGAGGGACTTATGAGAAAGAAAACTATGTGGTATAATATATGGGTCAGGGGCCCTAATGCTAGTAATAAGGCTAGAAAGGAGGATGGTGCTAGTTGAAAGGATGGAATGAACTATACCCAGGCTGAGCTAGAAACTTGTTATAAATGTATCAAGGATCCAACCCAGGTAACTGAGCATCAAGTGTAACTCTCACTACTAGACACCAGGCTCCTTTAAGATATCAGATTGGGGCAGCTGGGTAGCTCAGTGGATTGAGAGCCAGGCCTAGAGACGGGAGGTCTTAGGTTCAAATCCGGCCTCAGACACTTCCCAGCTGTGTGACCCTGGGCAAGTCACTTGACCCTCATTGCCTACCCTTACCACTCTTCCACCTATAAGTCAATACACAGAAGTTAAGGGTTTAAAAAAAAAAAAAAGATATCAGATTATCAGCCCCTTTCCTGCTGAGGAAGCAGCTTCCTATTGGTGAACGGTAGACTGACAGGAAGTGGATGTTGAACTTCCTGCCCTTCAGCAATGGAATTTGTTCCAGCTGAAACTTCTCAGAACCCTTCCTGTTGCCTGTCCCTGCTTGGCTTTAGATGGTAGGCAAATAACTACAGAGTTCTCAATGTTAAGGCTAAGGGGTTTATTCATAATAGAGTAATGGGAATAAGGCAGTGGAAAGAGGGTTAGGAAGTACTGAGATCTAAGGGTGAAAGGTTTATCTGACTCAGGTTGCCAATAGATCTTGTCTGGATAGTCTTTTGCTGACCCAGGGCAGGAAGCCCTGGGTCAGAGTGATGTGGTCTCTGGATAATAAATAAAGTTGATCTTTGACTAAAGGTTTGCCAGTTGTGCTGATAGTATTGATAAGCTGTTTTCCAGGATTGGTTTAAACCCTATTCTAGGCCTAAGCTACCCACGTTCTCACTCCCACCACCCAGGGCCCATGGGGTAATGGATAAGTGAGTGATCAAGGGAGAAGTCAGGGAAGAACAGAACCCAGCCCAGGGTCTCCAGGGCTTTATATACCCTTGGCTCAACTGGCAGTTGGTGTTTTGCCCTTTGGTTCATGCCACGATCAACATTCCAACCAGGGCAACTGACAGGTTGCCCCAGGCCAACATGGCAAAGTTAATAATCCTACATTACAGTTGGAAGCCAATAAGAGAAACAGAGTCTCAAATAGATAAAAATCTGAGGCTCCTCTTTTGACCCCTTTTGTGATCCTTGTGACTTCTTGTTGAAAAGTATTGTGACCTTATTAAAAAACTTTAAGTTCCTAGCTAACCAGAAGTTAAGAGGTTAACATTCTTCCCCTTTGATCAGAAATGCAGCCAAGGCCGAAACCTAAGTTAGCTGAGGCATTTGCCCCTGAGAAAAGTATTCTCAGACTTAACTTGCTGATAATCAGGCAGCTGAAGGTCCAGCCTGGTTCTTATCTTCACCTTGAAGCTTCTAAGCCTCTTGTATTGTCTATGTTAAAAATGCAGCTCTGCCCAGATGTGGGAAACTCTCTCTATGCTTGTGGGTGAAAGGGAATTTGAATTTTCATATATAATAAGCTTGTGACTCAATAGCACTTTGGAGAAACAGTTATGAGTTAACAGTCAAGATCGTCTCCCTTGCCCCATTTCTTATCAACTAAGCTGGCCTTATCAGATTATCAGATATGATAGATCTCGAAAAAACTAGCCACATTCAGAGGAACAACTGTGAGAGGAGAAACACAGAGGAAAAACAACTGCTTGAACACATGGGCTGGTGGGGATATTATTGGGGATGTAGATGCTAAACGATAACTCTAGTCCAACTATCAATAATATGGAATTAGATCTTGATCAATGATACATGTAAAACCCAGTGGAATTGTGCATCGGCTACGGGGGGTGGAGGGGATTGGGGAGAGAGGGAAAGAACATGAGACATGTAACTATGGGAAAATATTCAAAATAAAAAATTTAAATTAAAAAAAAAAAGAGCTTTTGAGCCCAAAAGTGTTGTGATTAGTCCTATATTGAGTTTTTGGGTAGTTGTATTATAGAGAGCTTAGAATAAGGCAGAAGATTTTGCAATAAATATATGTACATATGTGTGTGTATGTTGAATTTTCATTAAAATACTTTTTTCAATTTCTTACATCTCTGCTGTCTCTAAATCTAGATTATAAATTTATTTACTGTGTTCTTCATTTATACCTTTTTGTATTCCTGATAAAATGCATTGAACATAGTCTATTCTCAATAAGTATTAATTTTATATTTTTATAAGAATGGTCCTCTTGTTTTTGTTTGACAGGAAGATATAATAAATACTCCAGAAATTTACCACAAACTCCCTGGATAATTGATGGAGAAAGAAAGCTGGAGTCCTCAGTTGAAGAATTGATTTCCAGTCAGCTATTGACAGTATTTAAAGCAGAAAGTAGGTGTTCTAATTTTCCATTAATTTAAACTTGGGCTTAAATTCTAACAAATTCAGCCCCCCTGGACCTCAGTTTACTTATCTGTAAAATGTGTTCAACTATAGCCTCTGGGGTTCCATTCAATAGAAAAATTCTTTGATTCTATGATCTGTCATTTGTCATCTCTAAACAGATGGCTCTCAGATCTATACATCCAGCACAGGTCTCTTTCCTGAATTCCAGTCTCACTTTGCTTATTACCTGTTAGGTGTTTCAAACCAGATATCTCAGGGGCATCTCAAACTTAAAATATCCAAAAGAGAACTTGTTATCTTTCCCCCAAAATCCACCCACCTCCCCTTAGAAGTTTACAAGAAGCTCAAGGAGACTAAGCAGGTTCACAACCTCATTGTCATACCCAACTCTACTCTCTCTCATCCTCCATAGTCTGGACCTATCTCTACCACATTTCTCACATGCCTTCTTTTCTCACTATCCTAGTTCAGGCACTTATCTCTTGCTTGGGTGACCTTTCTGTTTCATCTTTTTCCTTACTCCAGTCCATTCTCCATGTAGCCTTTCATGTAGTGACTTTCTTTAAATGCAGGTCTGAATATGTAAGCCCTTCCCCTCTCCTGCAGACACCTACATGCAAACTCAGTGGCTTAATGTTACTTCTAGGATCAAATAAAAACTTCTCTGATTCAGGCCCAGCCCCAAACCCTCTGATGTCAGGGAAAGGGTAAGTAGAGGGGCACCCTGATGTAGCACTGCCCATCTGCTATGCAAGGAGCAAGCCAGGCCCAACCAAGGCCCTATCTAGCACCTACCTCCATCCAGAGGGTCGTAATTGAGGCACCATCCCTTCTGCCCTAACACCAGAGAAGTGCTCTTGTACTTGACTGACAGCTTCCTCATACATCACCCTCTACTGCCCCATGATTAACATGCTGCCCTCTCATGTTTCTCTCCTTAACCCTATATTATTCAACCTGTTAGTCACCTCACTTTTTTTTAAGATTTATATTTTTGTTTTACTTTTACTATTTACATGTAATATATTTCCATACAAGTTTTCCTAAGTTATATGATCAAACTTATCTCCTTCCCTCCCTTCTCTTCCCCATCCCGGTGCTGGCAGGCAATTTGATCTGGATTATATGTATATTTTCATGCAAAACATATTTCCATATTGTTCATTTTTGTTAGTGAGTAATCTTATAAAGCCAGAACCCGAAACATAAACCCAAATAAACAATTGAAAAATCGTATACTTTCATCTGTATTCTGCCTCCAGTGGTTCTTTCTCTGGAGATGGATAATGTTCTTTGTCATAAGTCCCTTAGAATTGTCCTGGATCATACTTGATCATTCCACAATATTATTGTTACTGTGTACAATGTTTTCCTGGTTTTGCATATTTCACTGTACATCAGTTCATGTAGGTCTTTCTGCTCTTTCTGAAATCTTCCTGTACAGCACAATGGTATTCCATCACCATCATATACCAAAATTTGTTTAGCCATTCCCCAATTGATGGACATCCTTTCAATTTCTAATTCTTTATCACCACAAAAAGAGCAGCTATAAATATTTTTGTACAAGTAGGTCCTTTCCTCTTTTTTTTTTTTAATATACCCAGGATACAGACCTTCTACTGGATCTAAGGGTATGCACTGTTTTATAGCCTGCTGGCCATAGTTTCAAATCGCCCTAATAGCAATGCATTAGTATCCCAATTTTGCCACATCCCCTCCAATATTTATCATTTTCTTTTACTCTCATATTGGCCAAACTGTTAGGTATGAGGGGGTACTTCAGAGTTGTTTTAATTAGTATTTTTCCCATCAAGAGGGATTTAGAACACTTTTTCATATGATTATTGATAGCTTTTATTTCTTCATTTGAAAACTGCTTATTCATATCCTTTGGCCATTTGTCAATTGGGGAATGACTTGTATTCTTATAAATTTAATGTAGTTCTTTACATATTTGAGAACTAAGACCACCTCACATTTTTTAAGAGGTTATTACTTTGTGCTAAGTGCTGGGAATAAAGAGAGGTCAAAACCAAATAGTGCCTGCTCTCAAGGAACTCACAGCCTGCCAACTGTCCCCACACCTGCCATCTTCTTCAACCCCACTTTTCCCATATCTTGCTGCAACCCTCCCACCCCTTCCCTTGGGAACTCTGGACTGGAATGCCTATTCCATAATGAACCAATTTACTGTGAAGATGGGATTAACTCTCCTCTGCCTACATATAGATTTAATCACCAGAAGTGTATACACCCCACTTTACGCTTAAGTGGGGGGAGGTCTGCAACCCACATGCTAAAGTGGGTGACAACTCAGAAAAGACTGACTGTCCCCTGGGCAGTCCTAAGAAAATTCTAAAACTACAGTTGGTCCCCATAAAGTGGGGGAAGGCACAGAAAGTGATGCAAAGAAGGGCCTTTAAAAGTGTCAAAAACTTCCTGTGATGAGCTCTTTCTCCTTCGAACTTGGCCTCCAAGCTTGGGATCTCGGACTGCTTCTAGTAAGACTGCTCTTGGATCTTCTCCCCTTGGACTTTGGATTGGTGAGTGGAAAAAGCTGACCTTCCTTTCCTGACTGTTGGAGAGATTAACACCAGATAGGCCGTGTGGGTGATACTTAATTTACCTCTGGGCCCTCCAGCTGGGCTTCTGGAGCCCTACCGGAGCAAAGCCAGGCACCGGAGCAGATATTTAGCTCATTAAGCTAGATTTCTTACTCTACTCCCTTTCTCATTTCTCTGCCTTACTCTTTCCCTCTATTTTGTAAATAAATACTGCTATAAAGTAATTTGACTTGAGATATATTAATTTCAGCAACTATATTCTCATATATTTAGTCCAACCTTACCTTTTTAACCCCTACATTATGTTCATTCTAGACTACTTTCTCTCTCATTCCTATACCTTATTTTTCCTCACCTGACTTCTACCTTCTGATACCTTAATCCCTGGTCATTCTCTTTACCACAATCTATCTGTACCTTCATTCAGACTCACAATACATGAGGCCTGGATGAGTTGGGGGTTAGGCTATTCCTTGCTACTTCAGAGGTTTCCTTTCCTACCATCATTCTGTATCTTCCATTGCTTTGAAGGACAATTAACTATAAAAACTTCCAACTTGTTCAAATCATGGTAGTGATTATAGATCATCTCTATCACTACTTTCTTCTAGTCATTCTTCCTACTTTTTTAAGGAGAGAAGAACCTAGCTTATCACCTTCCTTTTCTCTCCAACTTCCATCCATATTCTAGGGGACTTCAGTATCCATGAGGATGTGCTCTCAAACTATGGAACCTCCCAATTCTTCATTCTCATTAAATTCTATGACCCTATTTCCTCACCGTAACCAAGCCACACAGAGAGATGGCCATATCGAGTGTCTTACCATTTCCCACAGGTGTTGAACTTTTTAAATAAAAAGCTGACATTCCTCTGTTTTACCTGCTATCATTCTATCTCTCCCTCTACCTCATCTCCTCTAATCTTTTACTTTACTTCCATCTTTACCTCTAGTCCTCCTAGCCCTCAGTATGTTCTCAGACCATTTTCTTGGCTGTGACATTATTATTTTCCCTTCTGTATCACAACATAATCAACCAATGTACCTCTATACCATCCTCTACCCTTGAGTTTCTTATCCCTTTATCCTACTGCCAAATCCCATCACTAGAATTCTCCTTGCTTGCTATTGATTGGTTCTGGTCCTTTGCTTCCCACTGATGCTATTAGACAAGCTTCCCAAGTTTACCCTTTCAGTCAGTACTTGCCTCTGACTTCATGGTGACTCTGGAAGATGCTTACCAGGAGTTTCTCCCCTTCCAATTATCTCAAAGTGCTTTGACATGATGGCCTACTTTCTTTCCCTTTCCCACACTCTCAGTTAGTGAGAGGAGGTCATTCTTGCCAAGACCAACACTTAGCAGGCCTCTCTGATGTCCTGGAAAGAGTCATCTATACCTGTAGCTTTCATTCCCTCTCCTCTCATTCACCTCTCATCCCTTTACAGGCTAGACTGATCATTTTCCATAGTTACCAGTAATCTTAGTCCTCAGCTTTCTCAACCTCTCTGCTCTATTTGATGCTGTTGACTGCCCTTTCCTCCTTGATGCTCTATCCTGTGGAGATGCTTATGATACCTTTCCTGGTTCTCCTTCAGGTGTGTAAGATTTAAATTTAGGGTTTTTAACTAAATATAAGAATTATAAAGTAATATTGTGGTCACCGATTTAAAAAAAATCATAGCTTGAGTCAAAATGACTTTTAGCAGCTTTATTTACAAAGAGGTAGAAAGAGTGAAAGTGGAAAAATGTAAGAAGAAGGTAGAGAATTGTCTAGCCTACCTACCCTAAGTGCTGCTTCAGTGTCTGGCTCAGCCCTGGCCAGGCTCGGAAATCTTAAGCCAGAGGTCCAGGTGGTGTCTTCAGCCAGAGTTCCACCAAAGCAGCCTCCTCCAGAGCCAAGGCAAGAATCTCAGCCACTCACCCAGCAAGCCAACACAGAATCCAGGGAAAAGGTCTCCTCCAAGCCAAGGCAGGAATCTCAGACACTCACTTCAAACACCAGGAAGGAATGAATCTCCGGAATCTATTTCTCCAGAAGCCAGGAAAGGAATGAAAGCTAGACCATGCTGGTCTCTTTTATGCTTCTTTTTTCCATGTCATTTCCTGTCACTTCCTGTCATTCCCCCTTCTTCGCAAAAACATGGCAGTCTTTTGGTGTGCCTAGCACTGCCGAAAGGGGCTGCAGTAGACTTTGGAAGTATGAGTTTACTCTAGTAAGTGACTGTGAACTCTCTTATTAAGTGTCAGGTAGGGGTTCTTTAAGTTCTTGATTTGATTAGCTAAAAATAGGCACAGGTATGACCATCCTGATCCATATTGCATAGTAGGTATTTAATAAATATATGCTGATTAGTTAATTGTTTGTCATTTAAAGGCCTGTGCAACCAGCCCTTTCTTTTTTGGCCTTCTCCACAAACAGTGCAGTCCAACTCTCCTGACCTTCTTGTTTTTACTCACAGACACCTCTCCCCATAATTAAAGTGCTCTTTCTGCTTACCTCCTCTTAGAGTTCCAAGTTTCCTACAAGACCTGTCTTATGCACTCCAGATGCAAGTGTATTCTCCTCTAGCATTATCTTATGCTTTCTTTGTATTGTGTTCTGTCAATGTTGTCCTCCCTTCTAGCTTATGAACTCCACGAGGGACCAGAGGTTGGCACTGTGCCTGGATAGACACTAGCTTGGTTGCCAGGACTTTTACTTAATTGTTGTAAAAGCTTCCAGCTAAGGGGCTTTTGAAACCTTTATGGGTACCTTTTAACTCAACCAAAAAGATCTTTTTAAGAAGTTATGAGTAAATAAGTAAAAGTAAAGCTTTAGAGTAGAATATTTCTTTCAGTCTTCCCCTCCTCTCCATAAGAGGAATCTGGAAATAGGCAGTTCTGAGTGTTGGAGTTGTAAGGAAACTTCTTTTTGCCTCTAAAGTTGTTGGCAGTTTCTGCAGTACCTTTATGTTTTCTACTTGATTTTTCCAAAAGATTGGTTTGACATTTTTGGTGGGGATTTTTCTTTGATAAATTAGATTTTAATATGACCTGTGGACAGCTCTGAAACTTCTTGTTGGTCTTAAAGTATGCATAGATTTCACTTTTCACCTCTAAAGCCCAATACAAAAATAGGGAATCCACTTTAATCTTTAATTTATACTTTTAAGCTCAACCTTCAGAGTAATTTTATGCTTTACTGAAAGCAGGAAGAAGAGAGGAAGACAGAGAGAGAGAAGTTTAATATAGTACCTACCATGAACCAGGCATATGCTAAACAAAATACAAATATCCCATTTAACACTCCTCTGAACAACACTGCCAGACAGGAACTGTTAATATCCTCATTTTTCATTTGAGAAAATTGAGGGGAACAGAGGTTAGGTGGCTTGACCAGGTTTACATTGCTATTGAGGCTAATTTGAACTTAAGTCTTCCTGACTCCAAGCCTGACACTCTTTCCAAACTGAAATTTGTGAAAATCTCAAGAAGTGTTTTCATATTTTGCTTTGGGGTTAGCAGAAGGGAAGAAATTATTTCATGAGTTGATTGTCTACCCACCAGCCCCAGTGGTCTTTCTGACTTTCTTCCTTTTCTTTGTGAAGAATTGCTCAGGTATCTAGCTTCTAAATAGTAAGATACAAGTCCAAAGAATTTTTCTGATTCCAGCTTAAATTTTAAAAAGTCCCTAGAAGAATGCCTGCTCTTTGATCCAGCCATACTATTGTTGGGTTTGGGAGATCATAGATAAATAGACTTGTACAAAAATATTTATAGCCGCACTTTTTGTGGTGGCAAAAAACTGGAAAATGAAGGTATGCCCTTCTGTTGGGGAATGGCTGAACAAATTGTGGTATATGCTGGTGATGGAATACTATTGCGCTCAAAGGAATAATAAATTGGAGGAATTCCATGTGAACTGGAAAGACCTCCAGGAATTGATGCAGAGTGAAAGGAGCAGAGCCAGAAGAACATTGTATACAGAGACTGATACACTGTGGTAAAATAGAATGTAATGGACTTTTGTACTAGCAGCAATGAAATGATCCAGGACAATTCTGAAGGATTTATGGAAAAGAAAGCTACCCACATTCAGAGGAAGAACTACAGGAGTGGAAACACAGAAGAAAAACAACTGCTTGAACACATGGGTTAAGGTGGACATGATTGGGGATATAGACTTGAAACTACCACACCAATGCAACTATCAACAATTTGGAAATAGGTCTTGATCAATGACACATGCTAAAACCAGTGGAAATACGCATTGGCTATGGGGGAGGGAGGTCAGGGGGTGAAGGGAAAAGTAAGAGCATGAATCATGTAACCATGTTAACTTTTCTAAATAATAAATATTATTAAATGTTAAAAAAAAGAAATGGAAAAAAAAAAGAAAAGAAAAAGTCCCTAGAAACCACATTGGAAATCAGAGCCACTGTCTTTGAGACAGCTCTTAGTTAAGACTTTTAGGTCTCGGTCTGTGTTCTGAAACACTTATTCACTATTTTTTTTTAAACCCTTACTTTCCATCTTGGAGGCAATATTTATTGACTCCAAGGCAGAAGAGTGGTAAGGGTAGGCAATGGGGGTCAAGTGACTTGCCCAGGGACACACAGCTGGGAAGTGTCTGAGGCCAGATTTGAACCTAGGACCTTCCGTCTCTAGGCCTGGCTCTCAATCCACTGAGCTACCCAGCTGCCCCCTTATTCACTATTGACAATAATTAAGTCTCATTTTTCTACTTCCAAGCAAGATAACAAGGTTCTTTTTCAGTGAAACTAAAACCAAAGAGGGAGATTATGTCCAATTAATGAGGTTTTTTTCCCATTTCAGTCATGGAGAAATGTCTTCTTCTGAAAAAGGGAATGATATTGCTGTAAAGTGCTTTCAAAAACCTGAAACCAGTATACCAGCTGTGGGTTGTTGTTGTTGTTGTTGTTGTTTGTTTGTTTGTTGTTTGTTGTTAAAAGTTTGGAAGCCAGAGCCTTAATTTTTCTCTGCTTCTCTTTTCAAAAGGTTTTAATTTTTCATCATCTGGAAGAGAAGATGTGGATGTGAGAACATTAGGAAATGGTAAGAATGGAATGTTATCAATTCATTCAGCCCATTTTTTACGATGACTAAGCCTTTTTTTGAGAAATAAAAGTTAGTTATTTAATTTAAATAAATCAGATGCCACCACCTGCCTAAAGCTTTTAAATTACCTCAGCTTTATTGTTTCAGACAAATTGTAATTAGCATCCTTTTAATAGGACATTTTGTAAAATTCTTAACAGCAATCATAAGTTCTATCAAGTAAACCTTTATTACTTACTCATTTCATAAGAGTAAGGTATTAGAGAATTTGTCATACCTTCTATTATTTTGTTATTGCTTTTGTTCCATTTAGTAAGCATTCCACCCAAACTGGAATATTTTCCAAAATAAAAATTCTCTTAAGAAATTATTCCATTACAGATAACCTGGCTTTCACTTCTCTCATGTTTATTGGGGCAGAGGAGCAAAACAAAGATAATGAAAATTAGTTACGTTTTAATAGAGCCACTCCCATGGCAGACCCTAATTCTCTTGAAACCAGCTTTGCCTTTTCAAAAGATGTTTCCTTGATGGTGATGACTTTGAGAACAGTGTTATCTGGGTATTTCTGATAGCTAGCTATTTTCTTTTTTTAATGTGTAATTAGTGCAGGCTTATTCTGACAGCCTTGGAAGGAAAGAAGGAATCCTTTTTCACTGATTTTGAGTTTTGCCACCAAACTAACCCCCTCTGTCTCTAACTTTCAAAACCCAAGAGGTTGACTTATTTTTACTGCCAGACCTTTTGCATTTATCCATATGTTGACTCCACTAATATGATTGCTTTTTTGCTGCCAGGAAGGCCATTTGCTATTGAACTGGTGAATCCTCGTAGAGTCCAGTTTACTTCACAAGACATTAAAGAACTCCAGCAGGTAAATTCACCAGCAACACAGAACTATATTGTATCTAGCTCTCTACTGAGATTGCTCACTAATTATTTTCTACTTCATTGTTCAGAAAATCAACATCTCCTCAGACAAAATCCAAGTGCGAGACTTGCAGCTTGTTACCAGGTGGGGGAATCAAGATCTTTTTAGAAAAATTATTTGAGCTGGACTACATTGTATCTTTTAAGTGTTGGTAATACTGTTTTCATTTATTTTGTTTAGAGAAGCAATAGGACATATGAAAGAAGGTGAAGAAGAAAAGACTAAGACTTATAGTGCTTTAGTATGGATAGATAAAGCAATACAGAAGAAGGACATTGAATTCCTAGATGATTTAAAGGTAGTTTATTTGGATTTTTTTCTTATTTTATGATTCACAAAAGACTCTTGCATTTTGTTGCTCAGTGTTCCTGCATGATTTTAGTAAAAGTGGAAATACTTTCAAGGTAAGAGATTAGAGAGATTTCTAAATCCTACCCAGTCAGTCAACCCTCCAAGGAGTTTTGTGCCAGGCACTGTAAGAGGACCTGTCTGGCTAGTTATAAATGCCATTACCACTTGGAATTTCTACTCCACCTCACCCCCTTTTTATTAGTAAAAAGAAGATTCCCTGATATTACTGCTATTTTGAAGTATAGATTGCCATGCTTAGTGCTCCCCTGGGAGCCTCTGAAAGCTTGATCCGAGTACTTAGATATGAAAAGTGCTAATCTAATTATTCCTCAAAAGTTTCTTGGGTGAAATTTATTTTTCTCATTTGATTTCTTTGAGCATTCTTACTGAGACACAAATAGACAGAACACAGGATTTTATAAGTACAAGGAATGGAAAGTGAGTAACAGAAAAATAAATTCTTAAGTTCAACAAACATTTATTAAACATATATTATTTGCAAGGTTCTGTGATTTCTGGTGGAAAAGGAAGTTTAAATTCTGTGTGAACATGAACCTAGGCAAAGCTAAAATCATCTACTTAGTGAGAGGGTTAGATTATATTATCTCTGAGGACTTTTCTACCTCTGCATCTATAAATTTCTAAAGTCAGAATACAGGGAAAGATTACTATCAAATGTGAAATGAGACTTATCTCCTTAAGGACAAATGTAAGCAGTTGGGCACATTTTGAATGTTTCAGCCTCTTGGTAATTTAGGGTGACAGATAAATTTACAGGCATTTTCTAGATTTCTAGTAAATTTTGAAATCCTTCACAGATGTACAAATCTGTCCAAAAATCATGGGGAAGATGCACATTTATTTTTAAAAGCCTTCAAAGTTTGAATGGGAAAAAATACTGTTTCTACAACATTAAAAGGGAAACAATTTAGAAAGGAGTATTTTTGCAGAAATAAAATGTTAGAAAAATCATCAGAATTTCAGAGCAGTGGCAAATTAAATTTGTTGCCTCTTCATCTTATATTCCTTACAAGATTCAGAAAGAAAAACCAAGAATAGTCATTCTCTTCAGTCTGCTAGGGGAATACAGTGTGAAAAAGGTATAAGTAAATTATAATGTGTGTTACTACGAGCAGTGCCAATAGCCCCTTCTGCAAAATTCTAGAGATGTTATAAGTCACAGGAAGTAAAGAGAGAAAGAGGCAGGCATTTTCAGGAGACACATATCTCTGGGAATGATTTCCCAAATCTGTACATTTAGTCCTAATTTCTTTCCAGATCTCTGGTCTCTAATTGCCATCTGCCTATTTGCCATTTCAAATACCAAAGGCATTTCAAACTTAGCAAGTCCAAAATTGGACTTCTTTTCTTCAATTCCTACACCCACTATCTCCTTATCTAAACTTCCCTATTTGTTAAGGGCACCACCGTTCTTCTTGCCACCTGGGTTCAAAATCTGGTGTCATCCTTGACTCCATTCTTACCCATCCAATCAGTTGTCATATCTTGTTATTTCTAGTTTTTCAACAAAATCTCTTGCATCTGTCCCCTTCTCTCTACATCTTCTACTTTAATTCAGTACCTCATCACCTGATGTCTGGGCTCTTTTCTTCTAACTGCTCTCCCAACATAACTGCTGAGGTGATTTTCCTAAAACATTGGTCTGACCATGTCACTCCCTGAAATTCCAGTTGCTCCCCATTGCCTCCAGGATAAAATATAAACCTTTTTTTGGTGTTTAAAGCTGTTAACCACCTAGCCCCAACTTTTTCCAGTTTTATATGTTCTGCCCCTTCATAACACTCTGTGATCTAGATTGTGTCTTCTTCCTCTTGATCCACTGGCTGACGCCATGCTTTTCTTATTGCTTCTTAGATTTCCATATTGCCTTCAAAACTCAGCTTGTGTGCCATTTCCTATATGAACTCATTCCTGATCTCCTCTGTTAGCATATCATCCCAAAAATGATCATGTGTGCATGCATGCTTGTGCATGTGCACATGTGGAAATATTTGCTCTTTGAGGGCCAGGACTCTTTCATTTGTGTCTTTGTATACCCAGCACACCTACCTGGGCCTGAACATATGATGGGTACTTAATAAATGCTGTTGATTGACTAATGCCATGCTTCTGTGTAATCCCTAGTAGCCAATTGAGCATATTGATTTTGTTTTTAAGAGTAGTTTTCATGGGCACATCCCAAAATGCCTCAGAAATGAATAACCTTTCTGAAGCAAATGCTTTCCTTCAAGTATGGTAGTGTTGAAACTGATTCTATTTTGCAATTGTGCAGACCTTGATTCAGTTGAGATAGGATAGACGTCTTTCTTTTCTGAGTGTGGCCTTTGGCACTTACCGAACCCATGGTTCTGTTTCCAGAAGGAGTTGTACCAACAAGAAACTAGAGACATTTGGAGGTTGTTTTGTTTCTGTTTCTGTTTAAAATCTATTTTAAAAGATATAACCACTCAGTGGCAGCAACACTCTTCATTCCCTGGTATTCTAAGATATGTAGGAAAACTCATCAATTTAAACTGAGGAGATGATTTGTCAGAATCAGTGAAAATTGTGAATTGCAGAATTATTTTTTTTAGCTTTTATTTTTTTTAAACGTTGTAAGCTTTATTTATTTATTTTTAGGAAGAATTTTCCCATGGTTACATGATTCATGTTCTTACTTCACCCCACGCCCCTGTAGCCAACATGCATTTCCACTGGTTTCTTCATGTGTCATCAATCAAGACCTATTTTCATATTATTGATAGTTGTACTAGGGTGGTCGTTTAGAGTTTACTTCCCAAATCATGTCCACATCAACCCATATGTTCAAGCAGTTGCTTTTCTTCTGTGTTTCCTCTCCTGCAGTTCTTCCTCTGAATGTGGGTAGTGTTCTTTTCCATAAATCCCTCAGAATTATCCTGGGTCATTGCTTTGCTGCCAATACAGAAGTTCATTACATTCTATTTTATCACAGTGTATTGGTCTCTGTGTACAATGTTCTCCTGGTTCTGCTCCTTTCACTCTGCATCAATTCCTGGAGGTCATTCCAATTCACATGGAAGAATTATTTTTTTTAACCCTTACTTTCCGCCTTAGAATCAATAATGAGTATTGGTGCCAAGGCAGAAGAGCGATAAGGGCTAGGCAATGGAGGTTAAGTGACTTGCCCAGAGTCACACAGCTAGAAAGTGTCTGAGGCCAGGTTTGAACCTAAGACCTTCATCTCTGGGCCTGGCTCTCAATCCACTGAGCTGCCCCTTGCAGAATTTTTCAAAAAGTATAATAAGTACTTTGAACTAGGCTAGTAAATGTTCCCTAATAGAAAACACTAACTTAAACAGTATGATATATGTTTATTTTATAGTTACATAACTTGTATATAAATAATACCATTTAGATATTTGAAGATGGAATTCTTAATAAGAAGACAGTGGATATTATTTCTAAGTATGACCTTATGCAGGTTACTTTATCTCTGTAGGTCTAGGTTTCCCATTTGTAAAATGAGAAAAAAATAAATAATCTTTAATATTTCTTCCAGTTGAGAAATATTTTTTTATGAATTCAAAGTACCCAGGCAGCTTCACTGAAATCTTAAAGTGCTAATTTCCTTAGTAAAGTCTTTTTCATTGTTAAGTTTAAGCAAACTTTACCCTTTCCATATTTTCACAAGTTCTGAACAGTAAGGATTTTATCCATGATGTTTCCCATGAATTTAGCATTTTTCATTTCCAAAATGGTGAGGCAAAGATTTATTGATTTTTGGGTTCTTCCTTAGTGAGACAATAGCATTCTCTTATTTGAAATAAGGAAGTAGAAGGATTTGTTTAGGGCCATAAGAAATATACACAACCCAAAATTCAGTCTGTTATTTTGGACAACAAAATATCTATCCAGAGGAGAAGCATAAGTGATATAGTTTTGAAATATACTTCCCATGAGTTGGAATAGAGAGCTGCTTCACAGTATGACTTGAAGAGTACTGTGAGTACTCTTTCTACTAAAAAGGCTATGCCTCATTCCTCACCCCACCTATATATCCAAAAATGTTCAACATTAGAAGCAGACTTTTGATTAGTCCCATGAGGAGGAACATTTTTTCTGGAATGTTTTCCTTTAAAAAGAATGAGGAAGGAAGTGTGACATCCATTAGATAAGGTAATTGTCACTTTAGAAAGGTTTAAGGACCTGACTTTAAGGGTATAAAATTTAGGACCGATAAGTTTCAGTGGAAAAAGATAACTTAGCATTCTAAATGATGGGTTTGGCCTGGAATCAGGAAGAACTCATGAAGACCTGCCTCTGACACAATAGTGACATAACCAGAGGCAGGTCACCTAATCTTTCAGTGCCTGTCCATTCTATGGCTGATTCAGCAGTGCAGTCACAGATTGGGCCAAAAAAGGAGGAGGACAATGCTTCACTAATGGGTATTTAAAATCCAAGGACCGCAACCTTTCCTTAGAGTAATAGAACTCACACTTCTTGTAGGATAAGGGTATAGAGTGAAGTAACACAGGACAAAAGAGATGTGAACTACTCTAGGGTTTTGTCTGGATCCAACCCTAACTCCATAACTCCCGATTATTTCTTTTCTCATCTATAAAATTGAGATAATCCTCGTTCTACGTCTCTACCTTCATATGAGGAAAGTGTTTTGTAGTCTTTAAAGCATAGTAAAAGTGTATTATTTACTTCTTCAGGACTTACCGATCAACCAGAAAACACCACTTCGAGTTCTTCACCGAAGACCTTTAGCCATAAGAACTCGTATCATTCACACTGTGAAAACACACTATATAGATGAGCATCATTTTCGTCTCCATTTGAAGACTCAAGCAGGAACGTATCCTTTCATTTTTGATATGCCAAGTTTTCAAACCAAGATAATATTGGTATAAATAGCACTGTTCTGGCAAAAGCATTTACTTGGAGATAGGCATTGTGGAAAGGCATGTTAAAGAATGGTATTTTTACCTCCTCATCTACCTGCCCCCCACCCCCACCCCATGTCTATATTGCCATTTTCAACCAAAATTGCTAGGCCTTATTTTAAAAGGTATATTCATTTCTTTTAATTAAAATAACTAACTTTTTGCTCTAATAGTAATCATAAATATTTGTTGGTTAAGCCTTTAGTTAAGTTGCAGAAATCCTTTTCTACAAAAAATCATAAATCCATTGTCATACTTAGTTCTTTGAGTATTTTAAAACTTGTTCCAGGATGAATAATGATTTTTTGCATAAATGATTTTTCTTTGTGTTTAGCAATTGAAGCTAGAAGCCAAAGGGGATCTAATTTTTGTATATGTGACCTTACAAAAAAGATCCTTAGCTGCATCACTTGTTTTTTTTTCCTTCAATCCTTACCTTCCATTGTAGAATCAATACTGTATATTTGTTCAAAGGGAGAAGAGAGGTAAGGGCTAGGCAATGGAGTCGTGAAGTATCTTCCCCAGAGTCACATTAGAAAGTGTCTGAAGACAGATTTAAATCCAGGACCTCCATCTCTGGACCTGGCTTGCTATCTACTTAAGCTGTCTAGCTGTCCCCACTGCCTCAGTTCTTTAAGCCATACACTATTTCCTGTGTTTTGAGTAGAGATATAAATATGTTATATTGGGAATTAAACAAAGTAAGAGTTTCAGAACTGAAGTTGATATTCTTTTATGATTTAATAATATCTATATAGAAATTTCTAAAATAATTTAGGTTTGAAAAGAATGGCATACTAATTTTATACTGTGCTGTTAATCAGAGATTAGTTATACTCTTGTTTTAAACAAGGACTTAAATCCCTCCTTTTTTTACATTAACATTTGCTTTGAGTTCAAAGTACTAAATTGACAGACTATTAATTGGCAAAGTGCTAGAACATCATAATACAAAACTATGATGCTTTTAGGTAAATATTTTGAAAATAGGGTGATTCTGAACTTCTTTTCTCATAGAAATATTTTGATCCTCTGCCTCTAAATCTTGACCTCAGCGGCTTCTTGTTGCATAGGGCCAGACTCCTGTCATCTCTATTTATCCTTTATAACTCTCTGGAATTCCACCACTAGGGTCCTTTTAATTTTGGATGTGATTTTTCTAGTTTTATTAAGTAGTTCTTGTCTTTTACTATATTTATATTCTCAGACCCTCTGAGGATGGACTTAGCCTAGATGATCTCTAAAATCCTTTCCAGCTTGAACATTCTATGAGTTCTTAGCTTGGATAGGTCCAAAGTTGAAGCCTTTTCACTTTGGGCCAATCCACTACTAGATTATTCCAAATAGTAGAGTAAGTTAAGTGATTAAGGGAAAAGGATGAAAAATAATGGTTTATGAACTTACAAGCCATTCTAACCCATGAACACACCTTTGCTATAAACATGAACTAGAACAGTGATAGTGAACCTATGGCACGGGTGTCAAAGATGGCTCTGTGGGCATGCAGTCACACACACTCCTCTCACCCTCCCAGAGTTCATTACTAGAAAAGCAGAGGGACTAGGGTGGAGCTGCTCTTCTGCCCAGCAGCCAGTGGGAGGGCATGGGGGTAAGGTGGACAGTCACAGGCAGCAGAGCTGGAGAGGAGCAGAGTGCTTGGGCCACTCCCTTCCCCCTCTATACTTGCCAAGAACATTCCTCCCTTCACCCACCCCTCCACCTAGCAGTCCAGTGGGAGAGCTTCCTCCCTCCCCTGTGTAGGGTAAAGGGGTTGGGGGGCACCCAGCACTTGGTGGGGTGAGGGACATAGCATGTGGTCATTGGGGGGAGATGGGCACTGCACTCAGTCTGGGGGGTGGGGTGGGGCCTGGTACTCTGTCTCTAGAATCTTGGTGTTCCCTCTTTACTGAAGTTGTACCTGAACCTTTTGAACTGTTCTGTGGGCCTTGATTCTCCAACACTCCACACATTACCCAACAGGAGAGGCAGTCCTAAAGAAGCTGAAGAATAAGACTAGGGGGAATAAAGATATTGCTGCTAGCCAAAATACTTCTCAGATATATGGTATGAAGAGAAGGGAAGAAAGCAAGAGAGTAGATTCACTAACCGTATATTGTGGACAAAAATAGAAATCCTTTTCTTCTTCATAAAGACTACACATCTTTATCTTTATCACATCTGGAAACATAACATTTTACAAGTAATGCTCAGTTTATAGTAGGCATTTTTAGGTAAAGGACTTTGTGAGCAAATAGGGAAATAGCGATCATGAAATCAAAGGATTACTGTGAATCAGCTTGGGTTCATCAAGGACCAATCACAATATAATAACTTCATTTCCTTTTCTGATACTATAAGTAGATGGGCAGATTATGGGAATTCTTTAGATGTTTTCAAATGACTTGCTGGAATCCTGATATACCAAGCCTTTCACAGTATCCTTATGGACTAGATGAGAAAGTATGATGGACAATAGATGGGTTTAGACCTAGTTGAATAACCTGATCCAAAGAATAGTAATTAATGCAATAGTGTCTATCTGGAGGGATGGCCTTAGTGGTGTGCTCTAGGCATCTGTCATTGCCCTCTTCTGCTCAACATTTATATCAATAGCTTAGAAATAGTTTATAAGTGGCATAGCCTTCCTAGCCTTCAAGAAGTCTTTCCCCCTTTCTCCCTTACTCTCCTCCATTACTCTGTATCCCAGTGGCCTGATCTTCTTGCTGTCCATCTTTCAACTGTGCATTTTAACTGGCTGATCCACATGCCTGGAATGTTTTCCCTCCTCAGCTCTTTGGCTTCTCTGGCTTCCTTCAGGCCTCAACTAAAGGCTGAGCCTCTGCAAGAAGCCTTTCCCTGCCTTCCTCTCTGGGATTATCTCTAGTTTATCTTGTATATACACAACTGTTTGCATGTTATCTCCTACTCTGAGCTCCTTGAGGGGAGGGACTGGTTTTTGCCTTTCCTTATTCCTAACATTTAGCACAGTAACTGATACAGAGTAAATGCTCAATAAATGCTTATTGAATTGACTTAAGGGATAGGAACTCTTTGAATTACAGTCAGGATCCAAGAATATCTCATCGAGTTGGAACAATGGACCCAAATTAACAAGGTAAAGTTTAATAGGAGTAAATTTAAAGTGCTTTCCTAGGTTCAAAAACTAAGCTGACCACTTTGGAAGAAATGGCACTAGCCACGAGACTGTGGGGAAAAGCCCTACAGGTTCATTGTATTGTAAACTCAGTATAAATCAAGAAAAAGCTATGCACAGAAACAAGCTAACATAGGAGCAGCTAGGTGGCTCAATGGATAGAGTGCCAGGCCTGGACACAGAAGAGCAAGTTCAAATCTGGCCTCAGACACTTTCTAGCTGTATGAACATGGGCAAGTCACCAAACCCCCATCGCCTGGCTCTTACTACTCATCTACTTTGGAGCCAATCTATAGTATTGATTCTAAGACAGAAAGTAAGGGTTTTTTTTAAATTTTGCTTTGTTTTGAAACCTAATATAACCTCTGACTATTATAATAGAATAGAAGCATAGGGTCTAGAATAAGAGGGGCATAATTTTGTCTACCGTATTCCATCTGGAAAATTGTATTCTGTTCAAGACAAGGACATTGTCAGAGGATGGTCAGAAGCACGGTGAGGTGAGTCAGGAAGATGATGATAAAAGGTCCAATTGAAGGTTTTTATCCCAAAGGAGACTAAATTTGGGGAAGTGGACATGGTAGATTGGTATCTGAAGAATACCAGTGTGGAAGACATATTAGAGTTATTTACTTGGGACAAGAGACCAAAAGTAAAAACTATGGATAGAATCTGCAATGACAGATTAGTGGAGTTTCTTTTCACTGGAAGCTTTCAGATATGGGTTTGATGATTTTTTTTAGAGAAGTTGTAGAGAAGATTCCTTCTTCTGGTGTAGTTGGACTAAAAGATCTCTGAGGATCCTTCTAGCCCAGATTATATGATCCTGAAACATAGAATAACAAAGGCTACTTCTAAAGGGTTTATATTCATTCTGAAGTGTTATCTCCTCTATCATCTCCCTTCCCTATTGTTTATAAATGTAAAGTTGCAGGGACTTAGCCTACCCAGCCCATCTTATGAGAAAAAAGCTTCTTTCAGAATCTCTCTAGGCACATGAAGCTCACTGTCAGAATCCACTACCTGAAAGATTGTCCTGCTGTCATTATTGATCCTTCAGGGCCAAAAAAGATGAGTTAATTGATTCTGTTACTAGGAAAGGTATGTTAGGGGAAAAAAATCATACCCATGAGCTGATGTATGATGAAATTTTGCCTGGAAAGAATTTGATTTAGTTGACAGGAAGCCCCTTTATTTAGCACCTGGCTTGCCAGGTCTTGGGGCTAGTTTTCTATAGCTCATTTTGTAAGACATGCATCAAGTGACATAGCTTAGAAACTGATTTTCTTTTATAGTATTTCTGCTTTTGTGTTTATCATTTCCTTTTCACCTGTTGAATCTCACCAAAACAGCTTGTATCACATACTCATTGTTCCTCAAGTAAAAACCCAGCTATATTAAAGAATTCGTGCATGGGGACTTTGGGAGAACCAAGCCAAATATTGGTTCCCTAATGAATGGAACAGCTGATATTCTGGAGTTGGATGTAGAGGTAAATTGCTTATCATTAATCTCTTATAGAAATTAGCCAAGAATATCCTTCCTTGTGTGAGACCTATTAACATTAAGCTTAGGGCTTTCAAAGGATTGATTTGTAAGATAGTTCAAACATGTAGTCAGCAGCCAAAAATGCCATCTCCAGTAGTGTGTCAGTGATAGACTCTCTGCTGAATTCTGGCAAAATATAGATTTATTCTCATTTAGATGCTCTTCTTCTGAGTATCAGATCTAAACTTGAAGCCAGGAAGGAAAACCAAAATGGAAAAAGAAATTAATTTGCTTAAAGCCCAAAGAACATACATTTTATGAAAATATATCTATGACTTCCCCAGCTTTTGTATTTAGGAATATAGAATTCAATTCAAGTGAGGACAGAGTTGAGATGGGGAGATGAAAATTCTGATTGATAGCACCATTCTGCCTAAGGGAAAAGTCAGGAAAATGTATTTTGGTATTACATAGTACTGACAATATAGTGTGAGGCAGTAATCCAGTGATTACTATGGCCTCTTAGTGGATAATTATCTTGCACAGTTGATACCTTAAAAGACCCTGGCTAGTGGCTGTTAATTACAGGGGGTGTCAGCAAGGTGTTGATTGTATCTGGTCCATGTTATCTAGTACTAGCTAGAACTTCTCTTAACAGAAAACCCCAAACATACTTTCTAACCGAAATTCTTCAAATAGCTGCAAAGATCCTTGTCAGCCAGGCCTTTAAACACACTAGATAACAAAAACTGAAATAAATTGTAGGAAAACTTTTTCTTTTAAATAATTAGGTTTCAATAGGAACTTCAGGATAGGAATAGAGGAAAGTGTGTGTGTGTGTGTGTGTGTGTGTGTGTGTATGTGTATATGTATGTATATGTATGTATACATATACATACATATACACATACACACACATATGCTCTTATATTCTTAAAAGAGAAATGAGAAGTGATACAATTCAGTGGATTGGCTAAAAAGAAGGGAGGCCACTAAGAAATGGAAGTCAGCCCCTAGGAAAAGTGACAGGCCCTTCTTGGGCCTATAAATTTTTAGTAAGTTTTTACAAAGCTGCCTTAAATCTGAATAAAATTTAACTTCATTATGAGACCCCACATTCAAGTTGAGCATAAACAGAGATTTAATATAGTACCATTGGATTCCTTATTACTACCCTTTTATTAGTAGCAAGAAAAGTTAAGTACTTTTGGCATATGGCCATGTTGGTATCATCAAAATCAACAAAGATTTTTTTTTAAATGATGATTTCATATCTGGTCCTTTACCAAGGTATCTTTTACACATGTCACTAAATTAGTTTTTCAAGTATATATGCAGTTTGCTTTATCAATTTTTTAAAAGCTATCAAATATTTGAGATAGCCAGAACTAAGAAATCCACTTCTTAGATTGGAAAAAAAAACTGCTCAAGAATTTTGAAAGGAATTAACCAAAAGATGAGCTAAACTAATTTCATTATTTCTAAAATTTAATTTCTGAATGTGGTATTTTCAACCTCTAACTCAAAGCTCTCATTTCTTTATGAAGTGACAGTTAAATAAGGAGAATATTTCTGCTGCTAGGTATAATTGGTTCAAGGCCAGTCTAAGGCAACAGTTCTAAAAGATCAGCCTGTATGTTGTCATATAAAATTGTAAGATTTACCAGCTGTCTTTGTCAAGTAAGATTTCTTACCTGCTGTATTATTTTTTTATTCTGCTTTTATTGTTAACAAATGCTAAATAAAACAATGATGTTCAGTTCTAATGACATTAGTTTCTCTTCCTCCTAGTCTGTTGATGTTGACTGGCCACCGGCTCTGGACAATTAACTTGAAAGATGGGAATCAGAAGAATATCTCTGCTATTATCCTGCAGAAGACAACTAGCAAAACATACAGACATAATCCAGACCACAAGATAGTTTCTTTTCTCTCCTTCAACTGTCTTCCAGACTTACTTGGATCATATTGATCTGAACAGTTTTCTACTCATTAGCATTTATTCATCTAACATCTTTTTTAGGCATTAAGTTGGTCTAAAGATATTTTATTGTGGTTTTTCTTTTCATCCAGTCTATGAGATAGTAATGAATAATGCTTTTCTCCACTTCTTTCATTTCAAGAGGTATGCAGACTGCAAGATACATGGGCTGATCTTTGACAGACCACTGTTCTTTAGTCCTGTAGAAAGTGAAATTGTCTTCGATGAATGAGATATTCCATGTTCCTTTTGTGTTCTGAATCCCAAAATTTCTCTGCTTTTAAGTCAAGCTCTACATAAACTTATAAAACATGAAAGGGTGGGAGATGATGTAGGGAGTGAGAACTGGATGTGGAGTCAGGAAGACCTGAATTCAAATCTAGCCTCATACACTTAATAGTATGACCTGAAGCAAGTATCTTAATTTCTCAGCCTCACTTTCCAAACAGGGATAATAATAGCATCTACCACTCAGGGTTATAAGGATAGAATGAGATAACAATATAAAATGTTATACAAACTTTAAAGCATCATATAAATTTTAGCTTTTACTTTCATCAGATAAACATTCTAAGAACAACAAAGATATCTCAGCTAGTTGATTGTTTTTTAATTATTTGTTAATTTTATTATAATGTGCTATTTGGCATATTTTTTTTACTAACTACCCTATTAACCTGGCATTGCTATTATTTTTCCTGTGGAAGAAAAACAAAGACTCGAGAGTAATGATACATATATATAGTATGTACAATGAACTTTCAAGATCTTTTTTAAATAAAAAAGGTTGAGGACAACCTGGATTTCTGGAATTTGTTTGAAAAATTAAATAATATGTAAATATAAGATCATGTTAATTATTTAAGTACAATCACTTTTAGTATTTTATATGATTCCCTACAATAACCCTACAGAGTAGGGGGTTTTATTCTCATTACCAGATTTCACACAGTTGACTCATATTGAGCTTATGGTCCACTAAATCCCCAAGCTTCTTTTCAGACAAACTACTGTCTACCCTGCTTCCCCCTTCCTCCAGCTCCTGAAATTGGAAACACAGGCTTCAAGTGTATTGGAATTAGCAACACATTAGAAGTAACTATGGAGCCAGAATTGAACAAGATTCCACAAAGTATCTTGGGACATAGGAAAGGCAAAGAGGCATGGGAAAGAACAAGCGAGAGACCTGGGTTTGACTCTCAGTCCTACTGCTTCCTAGCTGTGTGACTTTTCTGGCAATGCAGTATTCCTAAAGTTCATGTTTGACTTTATCCATGTCCTGCTCCATAAATTCTGGTGCTTCCCTATTTCCTTTAGAATCAAACACAAACTCTTTTATTGGCATTTCTCTGGTTCCGGCTTTGTGATACATTTACTCTCTTTCATATACTCTTTGGTCTGGCTGAACTAACCTGTTTGGTTGGAATCCTGGAAGGGAAACCTTTCCTGATCCCCTCCTGCACGCTCCATTACCTTTTATTTATTTTTTGGCATGTCTCAAAGAATGCAAGCTGCTTGGGGACTCTGGACTTGTCTCTAGAAATGCTAACAATTGCAATCAGAAGGAAAGAGAAATTAAAAATCACAAATATCCTCTAATAGGTACCTATTTACAGATGGCTTGATAATTCACTTAGCCTCAGAGCATTAGCCAAGAAACTAATCAAAATCCCTTTAGTAAATATGTATATGTTTATCTTCATGAGTAATATGTTTATATATTTATATGTATATATGGAGAAAGAGGAGGGTTTTTTTTCATTTAGGAGAAAATAATAAGACACATTCAGATGCCTAGAAGTTGTCACATTAACACAGTAAGACTTTTCAAAAAGAAAACTAAGTAATTGGAGTGTTTCGATTAAAATAGGATTTGGTCCTTAGATTCAAATACAATTTATTAGAATTATTTAGATAAATAGAAGATGAGAGAGATAGAAAAGGGGCCCTCCTCTGGCAAACCCAGCATAGAAGTTTGTAGACAGAGCGCCAGAGACAGAGCGCAAACTTTCTGCTTGACCCTTTTTATAACCACCTGGCTCCCCTGCTTCTGTCCTAGCTGTCCAGGTCAAGTTCAGGCTGACGCCAGGTATGCAGGTAGATAACAGGAGATGATGTCACCTGTGCAACCCCAGAAAGTGGGGAGGGTAAATATCCTTCCCAGAGGAGGGATATTCATTGCATATAGTTGATCAAAAAAAAAAAAACTAAGTAGAGCCCAAAGTCCAGAATCTCAAAAGAAATAAGGAAAAGAAATAGTAATCAAGGGGCTGTTGGGCAATAAAGTCAATGGTAACACTTTTATAGACCCCTATCTTTTTTTTCCCCTCATATTGGCATACTGACTGTATACTCTATGGATAGTGGACTTTCAGGTGGACTTGGTCTTGGAGAGGGAGATGTTGGGCTTCTGCATCTGCTTGGCAGGGACTGAGCTAAGGGGAAGAACTTCCTGATGGAATCGTATTTCATGTTACTGCTATCTCTGGCCTGGCATGTCCTCTAGAGGCACTTCTTAACATATGCTGATGTGTTGGCTGTATATTCACCTCATCCCCTCCTCTGAAAGACACCATCACTGATATCCCAACACTTCCTTCTAACTCTTCTCCCTTACCCACACCCAACCTCCACATATCCATTCCCATATTGGGTAAATTTAGCCTATTCTCTCCATCCTATTAGGCAGACTGGTGTATTGGGGGAAAGTACTGAATTTGAAATCAGGAGAGATTTGAGTTTGAACTCCCAAAAGGCAGAAATTGGAAAAATAAGTGGGAATTGCAAATTTAGGGTTGATAATGGGGAAAAAAAATGTCATAAGAATGAAAGCTGTCCCAAAAGGAACAGGATGTCTCTGGATGTAGGAAGTCAACAAGCATTTATTAAGCATGTACTACATGCTAGGAACTGTGCTATGTGCAGGCAAGGGATGTTGTAGAGGATTCTTGTTCAGGAATGAGTTGGCTCATGAGGCCTATAATTTTGAGTTCTACTTCTGACACTTGTTTTTCTTACCTTCCCTTTATTCTTTTGAAGAAAAAAAGTGTCCACCTTGAACAGTTATTGTGAATACCAAACAAGATGAAGTTTGGAATAGGCTTGAAAACTTAAAAGTGGCACCTCAATTTCCACTATGTTCATTATCATTGTTGCTGTTGTTATGATGGACTTTCCCATGGCACTGAGAAACTTCCTGAAAATAATGTGTACAAAATGTTTGGTGACCCTGACCTATAGCTTCCCCTCCACCCTCCAGTGATTTTTATTGGAATTCTTTAAAGTTACCTAACATTTAAGAAAACTTATCAATACAACAGCCAATCAGGATTCCAGAGGTACCCAGTGTATAATTTTAGTAAAATCAAAGACTTAAAATTTTTTGAGAAAAATTTCAGGAAAAAAAGTTCACTAACTCCTCGAATCAAGAAAGTAAACTGTTTGAAGAAAGTGCCATAAAGAAACCTACACTGCATCAGAAGATCCAGAATGAACTTTGGGATATAATTGATTGAACTGAAGGGGGTTGAACACATTTATTCTGAATGTAAACTCATGCCAAAGGGGACTGCCCCCAAATTGGCTTTTTGTTAATGTGCCTAGCAAACATTGGTTTTGCTCTCTCATTTCCTTCATCTCCAACTATTGTAATTTCCTCTTAGAAAAATGCAATATTTTATGCTCCTTTAGCTAGAAGATCTTTAGAGGTATAGGCTGGTTATGACAAATGTTTCATTGGGGAGACTAGTCTCCCAAAGAATCACAGGGAGTATTGTGAAGAGTGAATCAGTGATTTTTAAGTTAATCAATAAAACTTAAGTAGCCCTACTTAGTACCTTACCAGTCACTAAGTATGAGAGTTCACAAGTCACTTGCTAGATTGGGTGACAACTCCAGAGGCCACTGCCCTGGCCCTAGGGAGTGCTAGGGAAATTGAAAGACTGTGATTGGTTCCCATAAAGTGGGGAAGGAAAGTCCTGAACTTCCTGTCCAAGGGACTTCTCCTTGAGGTTTCTCCTTTGGAGTTTCTGCTCCTTGGATCTTCTCCTTTGGACTTCTTTGGAAGACGGTTCCTTGGGGTTTTTGGACTTGGACTTGGAGCTTTGGGCCTTTTGACTGGAGTTTTTGGCTTTGGGACTTCGACTTTCGGCTTTGGAGGTTCTTGGAGTTTGGGACTTTCTTGTTGGGTTCACTGCTGCCTCAATGAGCTTAGCTCATGAGGGTTTTCCTGCATTGGGACCTTTCCTGGATCCTGTCTGGCTTGCTGGTGAGTGACTAGGATTCCCACATGGAGATTGGAACTCTGTTGGGGAGTGAGCTTCATTGCACAGGATCAGCATTTAGGGCAGGCTAGGCAGTCTCCTTACCTCTTTTCTTTCCACATTTCCATCTTTTTACTAATGTTCCAATTAAACAAAATTGTTAAAAGCTGCCAATAGCTTTCCTGATTTAAGGGATAATAATTGACAACCACTTTTTATAACTCTTATTTAGTCAAAATCCCAATTTAACCATTATACCAGAGAAAATGCCAGCCACATTCCTGTGATAATCTTGGTACAGATCAAGACATTTTTTGGACATTGCTAGTGCAGGAATTAGTTTTGCTTTACTATCCATACTTGATTTGTTGGGGTTTTTTTCTTTCAAAAGGAAGAGAAAGTGTATTTTTGTTCACTGAAAAAAATTTTTGATTTAATAAAAAGTTGCCCAAAGCAACTTGTAGAAAATCTCATATGACTACTCAACTTCAGCCAAACAGGAGGGCATAAAGTGGGTCAAAATAGTATGCACATACAAGTTAGCTTGCTGTATGTATATTTCCCTCATATCCCTTAAGGAAAACTTTTTCCAAGGAAGGTCTGAAACAGAAAGGAGGAAAAAGAATGAGAAGGGGGGGGGGGAGGTTGTGGTTATAAGCTCATGCCTGAAGCTTTTCCAAAAATCCAGTCATGAGCAGCTAAATGACTCTGGATTCAGAGCCAGACCAAGAGACTAAGCCTGTGTGACCCTGGGCAACTCACTTAACCCCCAGTGCCTAGTCCTTTTCACTCTTGTGCCATGGAACCAGTATGAAGTATTGATTCTCAGAGAGAAGGTAATGTGTTTAAAAAAGAAAACAGTGTTGGAGTACAAAAGTTTCAGAACTCGGTTAACTATATCCCATAGTAATCTTGGACAAAACTCTAGGAATTGCTAGAGGAATTTCTGTGAAGTAATAAGATATTTGAGGAACTCTGGCAAAAGCTTTGACAAGCATGAGATTTCTGCCTGGCACAAGTTGGAGTTCACTTTTTCTGGGATTATGTACTCGGAGGCCAATGGACCCACATCTCGGGAGTGAACATATTTATGATGTGTTTGTGAACATGGGTGAGGGGGTTCATGTCGAGGTGAGACCCTGATGAAGTGCTTTAAGAAAAAAACTGGAGGCTAAAAACAGTACTCTCAGCTCCCACCTTAAGAGGATAATACAATGCGAATTCTACAAACTAATTATGCAAAGACAAAAGAGTTGCAGTTTGATAGAGAAATTGAGATTTTAAAGCAAGCATGTTTAATAAAATATATAATTGCTAACAGATGCCAGCCATTTCATTATTAAGGGAAATTATTACACATTTACACATTTTTCTTAAAGCCATTACTTCAAGAAAAGGAAGACTGATGGTCATGGAGCGCGAGTGGTTTCTCTATTTTGTCTATCGCTGGTGACTGGCCAATGCTTGGATGATTACCATTCAAGATAGGAAACAGGCAAATGTTTACTAGATTTCATGGTGATCAGCTCTTACCTTTAAATTTCAGTTTTAAGTACAATTTCCACTGTAATTTCCTTTGTCCTGATTCAACTACTGAAGCTTATTTTAGAACACATGTGACTTTTACACAGTGCTGAATTAGTCACTTTTTCCCATCTCTGCAACAAAACATGTTCATAGATTCTAAAAAGTAAGTTGATATTTCCTTTAGAAAGTGAGAGCACATTTTAAGGCTTTTTCTTTAGTTGAATATAGCAAATTTTTAAAATTACCCTACCATTCATAAATAACCTTCAAAGCTGATATAGAAAAAAATAGAAAAGAGCTTTTGATACAAATTTTATGATTGAATGTTGCTTATCTTTTAAAAAACTCGGTAGGATTTCCAAATTGTTTATAAGATTTTAAAAAATTGCAAAATTGCCTTTGTCAGTTCAGGTTTGGGCCCCAGAAATGTAAGAAAGAAGCAAATTATCTGAAAGGACCTCAAATATTTTTATTTACCTAGAAATTTTGAGTAAAGATTAAACACAAACTTAAAATTTTGTCAATATCTTACACTTTTTTGTAACATCCCCATAAACTAAGACAGAGAGTATTAAATAATTACATTTTCTCAGATTTATCTCATAAATGCAAGATTGGAAATGGGGGATGAAATTAATTTTTGTTCAAAAAGCAAATTTGAAGAGAGCATATTTAGAAATTTGTTTTGTAATTTCCAAATTTGAAGAGTGTATTTAGAAAACTGTAATTTCCTTTATGAATTTGTTTAGCAGATGTTCAGTGTTTGGGTTCTTTGGGCCTCTGCACTTGTGTAGTATCATTTATACTCTGGGACTAATTATCTTGAGTATACTATGTGCTTAAGATTTTAAGAAATGGAGAGGAAAAAATTATATGAAATTAACAGTGAAAGGCAATTTTACTTCAATAGCCTCTCTATGTCTAAATATTATGTTAAATTCAATAATAGGAATAGGGATCTATGATTTCTTTGGGACAGGGAACGCCCAGATAAGAAAACTCTCCCTACTAAGGCAAATCAGCATCTTTCTTGCAACATAGTCTTAGAGAATTTGCCTGTATAGTCACAGAATTCTTAAATTCTGAATTCACCATACGTTTCTTTTATCACAAGTACCATACCATGTCTGTACTTTCCTTCGGAGATTGGTAAAGAGAATAGGATTCTAATTCTTTTTAAATAGTGTAATTATTAGTATAGCAAACATTGAAATACAGGCCAATATCAGTAAAGGTTCATTTCAGTGAAATAAAATTAAAATCCAAAATTTTCTTTTAAATTTATAGTTTGTTAAGGAACAATCACCAAGTCTTCACTAAACACCTATAATATGCAAGGGGCCATGCCAAGTCCTGTGGGGAATTCCAAAAAGCATTCAGTCAGCTCTATGCTCCAAGAATTTGTACTCTAGTAGAAAAAGTCCATGTATATAAATAGTAATGCAAAAGAGCCTATCTTTAAGTATGATTTGTTTTAAAGCAAATAGTAACATGTTCAGAGAAGAGAGGAAGAGAAAAATAAAGGTTATGATAATCTAATAAAGATTATATACAGAATTTCTGTTTGTGTTAATTATAAAATAAAAAACACAAGATAAATAAAAATAAAATATACAACAAAATATAAAAGAAGAGACATGGAAATCAACACACATACAGAGGTACATACAACTGTTTTTAAAAATAAATCTAAGTAACTCCTAGTCCGTGGTAAAGGACATAGGCAATTTTCATTAAAGGAAACATGAATTGTTATAATTGTCACTCAAAAAAAAAGCTCAACTTTATGAGTAAAGATAAAAATGTATATAACTTTGAGCTATCACTTTCAACCTATTAAATTAGAAAAAAAAAGTGAATCAACAAGAAATCTCTAGTAGGTTGCAAAGAACAATTTCATTTACCATTGGTACAATTTCAAATCAGTCTAGTGTTGTAATGAATTTCTGGGACAAGATGGACACCACTTTGAGTGACAAGACCGGCAGTTGAAGACCTCGGAATGTGCCCAGGTGCTGTGACCCAGGGCAAAAGTCAGTTGGAGCCAGCCCTATAAATACCCACAAGTCCTTTCAGTCTGGAGCAGAACTTGGGAGGTGGGAGGTCGAGAGGGAGAATAGGCCTGTACCTGCAACCCAACCTGTCCTACTGAGAGAGCTAGAGAGCCATTACAACCATCATCATTAGAGCTGAGAGAGAACTGTATCACTGACATTGCAAGAAGATCATCATAGCCTTCCCCAATCTTTGGCTCGGCTCCGGCCAAGACAGGCCAGAGTTAGTGAGAGGGTGAAGAAACTCCGGTCTCTACCTGATCTAGCAATCTCCACAGCTTGATCATTAACTTCGACTATTAGCAATAGGGTTCCCCAAATCCTCCATCCTTTCCCTTGTTCCTAATCCCATCAACTAGAATTAAATGTAGTGGTTTTGTTACAAAGTACCTCTCCTGATTGGCAGATATATCTAAGCCCTAGGGAAGGGGAGTCCCTTCACATCATGCAGTCAGATCCACAGCTTTATCTGATCAGTGCACCAATAGCTCTTATCAATAATCATTCCAACCCCAGGCTGAGGAACTAGAGAAGTTAACTACACTTACAACTTCTCCGTGGTTGCCTGTCTGGGCAACTGTTAAAGAGGACAGCCAACAGGCTCAGTTTGGCAGAGCCTGTCAGGTGGGGAGAAGCACAGCTTTTCTGCCAGCAGCCCCTACTACCCAGAGGCCCGTGGGTGAGAGTGTGCTTTCTCTCCCACCAAATCCAATCCAACCTTTCAGGTCCTTGTATCCTCCTTATAACACTAGTTCTTTTGTAAATATATAGTAAGTTACAAAAATTATCATGCCTTTTGACTTACATTGATGGAATAAGCCCTGAAATTGTTTTTTTCCCTTTTTTTAAGAAATATGTTTTCAAAGATTTTTTATTTATAAAAAGTGTATTATATTACAAAGATTTATTTTTTATAGCAGCATTATCATGTGCCAATTCTGGGACATTTAAAAAATATTTCTTTTTAAAGAATACAAATCTGTAATATCACTTTGTCTTAGACTGTCTTAAAGATTTTGCACTTTATTCCAAAAGCCTAAGAATAGGAAAAGTTGATTCGTTAAGGTTTGTTGTACTCTGTGCATAGGCAGGTTTCATCTATGTCTATTAGCATCAGAACTAGTACTTTAGAACCTCATTTTTTTTCTATTTATAGCTGATATTAAAAAATCAGAGATGTCTAGGAAATCATCAAAGTGAGAATTCTTCAATCAGAAAGCATTTATTAAGTGCCTGTATCAGGCGCTCTGCTAGGTACTGTACAGAGAAATGTCCACGCCCTCTGGGAGCTTACATTCTAACCCGGGGAAACGGCTTGTACACATATATGGAAAGTAAATACAAGGCAATTTGGGGTCAGTGAGGAGGTACTTGAAGCTGTCAAAGTAGTTAACGGTATTTTGGCTTGTCCCATGAATCAATCCTAGCCCAGCCCTGTCATCCTTCAGAAGCACCTTCTAGTCCAAAGCTGGGTCCCAGCCCTTCCTGATGGAGGTTAAGCCGAGGCCAGGCCGGCGCCCCTCGGGGCATAGGCCAGGCCGGGAGCCCCTCGGGGCATGGCTGCTTCTCTGGGATGGCCAGAAGCTGGCTTGGCTTGCTGAGCAGACTTTCCTTATCACTGTGGTTTTCCCCTGAGCCTGTTTCCCTGGATAAAAGGAATGATTTTTAAAAAACCATTTACAGTCAGCTAATGTGAAATAGGAAATCCTGAGAATGCGTATTTAAAATGGAATCTGTAGCACACGGGCTACAATATTTGCAGTTTTTTCTTTGCATGCCATAATGATTTTTATTGTATTTTCATTATTTTCACTGACAGTGTGGACGGTCCCCCAGAAACGTTTCTAGCAAGTGGCCTCGATGATGCTTTCTCTCTGTATACACACATTTGTATATATGTATAAATGGTGCCATCGAGGAGATAGTCAAAATGGCCCCAGGATCCCTTCCCAAAAGCTGGTTTCTCAGGGATTTCGGAAATGCTGGTGGCCGGAGCCGAGGGAGGCCCTCCGTGAGCGTTTCTTGGGCTGCCTCGCCTCCTCCATGGTCTCGGGCTCGAACGCTGTTCTTGAAGGCGGCCTCATCAGGGAGGGCCAGTCGGTGTCCTGGCGGCTGAGAGGGGGGCTCCTCGGCGAAGCCAGGCCGGCTTCTTCACGGCCCCAGAGAGCGACGCCCAACCATCACCAGGAAGCGGCTTCGTCCCGCCGTGCGGCCGCCACGGAAAAACAGGCCTTCTTGGGGACTGGTGGCCCGGCACTCCCTCTGTCGTCCAAGGCCTCGCAGGCCCGGGAGGCCCCTTGGGGGTCACCCGCTGCCTATAATAATAATGCCGAAAACTATTTTTTCCAATGACATAGTCATTACATTATCTATAGAAAATTTGCTCCACAGCAAATTTAATTCATAAAAACCTGGGAATGTGGAAAGTTATTAGAGTAAAATGTCCTGACCAGACATCCTGAGGAAAAAGCCCGGCGTGCGGCGTGCGGAGCGGGGACGCGCGTGCCCTCCTCTAGGCGCCCTTCGGGAAGGCGCAGGCACAGCCTGGCCTCAGGACGGCCTCCTTCGCACGAGGCCCGCGGAAGGCGCCGAATTCGCACGGTAGCAAACTTACAGCAAGTCTCTAGTGCAAAAAATGAGTACCCAACGGGGCGTGGGAGAGTGGAAGCGCTCCGCCACGCTCCGCGTTAATTAGACGAGTTCTGTATTAGAAAGTCTAAGCTGACTTCAAAGGAATTAAACTGGTCTTCGCTCGGCATGCTATCATTCACGTAGCACTGACTGCCATGCACAAAGCTCGGCTCACTGGGCTGAGGATGGCCGGCCGGTTTGGCCTCACCACCCGGACTGTTGTCAAGACAACTGAAATCAACGGGGTCGAACACATCCGGCTGTGGGCCAAAGAGGGCAGGGCTGGAGGCGGAGGCGGCTTCGGAGGCCCTGGCAGAGGCCGGCGGCGGGTGGAGCGGCCTCCGATAGTCCCTGGGGCTTAGCACGGAGCTGTAGGCCGAGCCGTCAAGGCTCATGCTCACGAAGTGCACGTCGGTCTCCATGGCGCCGTCGCCGCTGGACGTGGGGCCAGTCACCGGACGGTTCTGCATCAGGCCGCTGCCGGCCCCGAAGGCGTCGGCCTGGGAGAGCGCAGGGGCCCGCATGCCGCCCGGGCCGTTGCTAAAAAGGCAGGGATCGGAAGCATCCAGGCTCCCGGAAACATTAGCCATCTCCAGGAAGGACTGGCTACTCTGGGAGCCAGACGGCAGCGGCCCTGCCGGAAAACCATTTGGTGAATGTGTATTAATTAAGTTTGCTGATGTGGAAAGAGGCATCGAAGGCCAGCATGAAGAAGGGTATGGCACGGCTGAAGCATGATGCGACATTGTACTGGAACTTGACACAAGTGAGGAAGAAAAATAAGGTGGGATTTGAGGCATGGTTCCTAAAGTTCTTGACATTTCTGTTTTAAAAAAAAGGATTAAGAGTTTTTTAAAACAGCAAGTAATTTTTACTCTAAAAGTGTGAAAAAATATTAAAACATTTTTAAAGGCATCTTAACTTTCCACTATAGACAAAATTAAAAATAATTAATTAAATCATAATATTACATGACTTAAATAATGTAATTCACATTTATCTATAAATTTGAGTGCAAAATAGCCAAAATCACTTCAGGTAAAACTATTCTACTAATTGTTAAATACCTCTGTTTATATTGAACTTAAGGAAATGGTTTTTAAAAAATATATGCTGTATATCAAAGCATAATCTTATTGAGGATATTATGAAAATCTGGCTCTTGAGGCCCCTGTGAGGAAATTGGGTATCTTTTATAGAAATATCAGAGCGGAATGACTATTAATTAGACTCCAAATAACAAGGAATGTTTTATTGAGGAACAGCATCAAAAAACAGAGGAAGGCTGAGTCTTGGGGTGGAGAGGCCTGGACTCAAAATTCTGCCTCCGATCCTTAACTGTGTGATCATAGGGCAAAACCCTCAACCTCTGAAAACCTGTTTATTCATCTGTAAAATGGTGATCCGACTTATCCTCTTTAGATCAAAGTTATTGTGAGGAAAGCTTTTACAAACCTTAAGGCTTAGTGGAAAAAGGAATGCGCTTTATGCACTGCACTTTCAGGAGAAAAAGAAACATCAAACAAGACACATCCATCTCAGGACTTATTAAAAATACATTTACACAATAAAGAATGACTGCAGAGTCAGCTCCATTTCCAAGACCCTCTACAACTTTATGACTAGGTCCGACCCACGACAACTAGTCAGGAGGATACCCAAAGACGCTACAAGAGCCTCCCTCATCTTCCTAACTCAACAGTTCAGTAATGTGACTTCACTGGTGGATACTCACCCCATTGGGTCAGATTGAGATTCCTCAATCACTCACACAGTCTTTGAATTATTGTGGTCAAAAAAATCATTCTTCTAAGGCCCTCCGTGCTCCCCACTTAGGTAGACCAGTCCTCAGATGCCCAGGACAGCCTAATCCCAGAGCCCTAACTGAACCCTTTTCATCTTGAGAAGCCCCAGGAAACCCCGTGTCTCACTGGCACGCCACTGTGTGGCGATATGAGGTCACCCATAATGAGGCATTAGAAGAACTTCAGAGGATACTCAACCATAAAAGAGATTTTGTTCAAAGTACCACATTTGGTATAATATGAAAGTAAATTTCATTAAAAAAATCCTTACCTTCTGTCTTAGAATCAGTACTGTGTACTGGTTGCAAGGCAGAAGAGCAGTAAGGGCTAGGCAATGGAGGTTAAGTGACTTGCCCAGGGTCACACAGCTGGGAAGTGTCTGAGGCCAGACTTGAGCCTAGGACCTTCTGTCTCTAGGCCTGACTCTCAATCCACTCAGCCACCCAGCTGCCCCCTGAAAGTAAATTTTAGAAAAATTTCAAGAAAGCTTGAAACAAAAGGGAATTTTCTCATTATCCTAGTTAACCAGAAATTCAGTTACCAAAATGTCTTTTTCTCCAGACATTCTAGTTAATTATATATTTACTGTAAGAATTTATTTTCTAGAAAATTAGGGTACTATAAATATAAAGAACATAATTTCATTTTCAAAGGCTGTTTCGTACAGACATCAATATGTTGTAAAATGTGAGGGCACAAGTATTTTAAATTTCTAGGGAAAAAGTCAAGTGAGCAATTGTTTCTACACTAAGAATCATACAGAATATACAAAGCACTGTTCTTTCTGATTTCCAGATCTGTGCAAAAGGCCAACTGGTACAGAAATAAATACCTTTTTTGATGATTCTTCCTTCTCTAGTTGATAGGGAAGGCCCAGCTTTTGTTCTTTCTGGAAAATTAACTGTAATTTTTTTAAACATCAATTAGTATCATTTTGAAATTTACATTTAAAAATCAAATGAATTTAAAATATTAAATAAGTTTTAATATCTGTCATTTAATTTTGAAATTTTGGTAAGATATTTAAAAGTTAAAAAAAAAAACCCTTACCACAACCTTGCAACAGCTTCTGGAAATCTAAAGTTGTTTTCTGTTTCTTCGATTTATTACCATATGGATCTGGTTAGGCAGAAAGGAGGGAAATGCATTACTCACACAATTATGCATCTGTCCTTCTAAAAACAAATGTGTTGCTTTAATCATAAACATATAGAAAGTATCTGAACATAGGAAAGAGGAAAGAAAAAGGGAATAAGCATTATTAAGCACCTACTATATGCCAGACATTGGGCTAAGTAAGCACTTTTCAAATATCCCATTTAATACAATAATCCTAGAAGGAAGGGGCTATCATTATCCCTATTTTATATTTGAGGAAACTGAGGCACGGTTAAGTGTCTTGCCTAGGTTCACATAGCTAGTATTTAAACTCAGGTTTTCCTGACTCCAGGCCCAGGACTCTATCCACTGCATCACCTCAATGTCTAGGAGTGATTTAATAAATACTGGTGCATTAGATCATTGTCAACACTAAATTTTCACTCATCTATGAAAAGAATTCATTTCTTCTCTAGCATTTGTAGGAAAAAAAAGATATTTAAAAACTGATATCAGAAAAAATTCACAGAAAACATTCTCAAACAGGTAAAACTACAAACAGAAGGTTGATCCTATTTGAATCTTAATAGAGCCATCAAAAGAATCTTTCTTCTTACACATATGGAAAAGTTTCTGGCCCTTCCTTATTGATTTAAAAGGGTTCTGGGTAAGTCTTGGTAAGAAGATAAGATGAATTACTTCCAAAATTCATTTCCAGTTCTATAAAACTATGATATACTTTAAACCTATGAATTACCAAATAATCTTAATTTAAAGTAATCGCTGGGGGAGTATTAACTAGAGAATTGAAAATATGAGGTTCCTTTTTCACTTGAGGGAGTAGTAAAGTGCTTTTCTCATGTTAGCTAAGTAGGATAATCTTTATGAAGAAATAGGTAATGATAGTAATTTAATCAATGCAAGGAAGAAATAGTTATTCGATAGTTTTGCTAATGGAGATTAATTCGAAAAGAAACTCAACTGAAAGAAAAAGGGATATTTTATTAAATATCTAAAATGTTTATTCTTCTCTAAAACTTATCAGATTTCCTGTCCCGGTCAAAAAAAGAGAGAACTACAGAGCTTAGGACTAATCAACTAATTAGTTAAGAAACACTTATTAAATGTCCATGGCTCAATTAGTAAGGACAAACTGTCCACATAGGGCAAATAACTGCTATAATTGACTTGATGAGTGGTCATTTTAAAAAGTAAAAATTTTTTAAGACTTCTCTGTAAAACAAGAGAATTTAAATATCTGCCTTGCAAGGATGGTTCAAGGATCACAGAATCCTATATTTAGAGCTGGAAACTTATGTGGTCCAACTCCCTCATTCTGCAAATAAAGTCTATAAGGCTGAAGGATGAGCCCAAACTCAACACAGGGGGTGGGCGGGATATTTGAATCCAGATTTTCTAACTCCTAAAACTAATTGCTCTTTCTAAAAGTCTAAAAAAAAAGTGTATATGGAAGTTTTTTTAAGTATAAGATTCTATGGATAAATGCATAATACACATAAATGTGATGAGCAGGCCTAGACATGTATATGCGTGTTTCACAATTTAACTTTCTAATGTCTGAAATGTACTCAATACAATGATTAAAGACATTTTCACTTTCTTAAATAAAAATGGAAGCTATAGATTGCCTTCAGCAAAACCCTTTTCATTAGGACCTTATTTAACTGGCTTCCCTGCCTCCTCCTTCCCCTCTCTGCCCACTCCTCCTCCTCCAGGGCCTCCCTGCCTGGCTCAGAGCCCTCCCAATGACAGGCCGCAGAGTGCACACAAGAGGGAAATCCCTTCTATGTGTTCATGTGGGAAAGGCTGCGTCTGCAGGACACACCTTACTAGATATTAGAGAACTCGGCCTGGAGAAAAACTCTGTAATAATAATAGTAATAAATAGTGAGTTTAACAGTAATAAATGTGGAAAAGCTTTTAGCCAAGGGCCAAACCTAAATATCCTTCAAAGATCTACTAGTGAGAAATCCATTGTCTGATGGCTATGGAAAAGTTTTCACTAAAAATGAAGTATTTTGGGGCAGCTGGGTGGCCCAGAGTCAGGGGGTCCTGGGTTCAAATCTGACCTCAGACACTCCCTAGCTGTGTGACCCTGGACTAGGCACTCAACCCCCATTGCCTAGCCCTTACTGCTCTTCTGCCTTGGAACAGCAATGATTCGAAGACGGAGGGGAAGGTTTAAAAAAAAAAAAAAAGAAAATGAAGTACTCAAAAGCCATTGGGGTATTAAAATATACATTAAATACTTTCCTTATAATGAATGTGGGAAAGAAGCAGTGGAAAGGGGTACAGGGAAAAGTAGGGCAGATTTGGAGTCAGAGAAACTGCATTCCTATCTTGCCCCCGATTCCTCTGAAACCTTCAGCACATCACTTAGGTTCTCTGAGCCTCAGCATCATCTGTAAAATGAAGGGGTTGGACCCACAGCATCTAAGGTCCCTTCGAGATCTAAATCTTTGATACCATGATGTCTCTGCCTCAATTCTCTCATCTGTAAAATGGGACTTGTCGTATAGGAACATGTAGCGCTTGTCTCACAGGATTGTTTTTAGGTTCAAGTCAAGAATGGTACATGTCAAGTACTCTGCAAACCCTAAAAAGTACCATTTAAATCTCAGCTATTATTATTATTGAACTATAGAATCTTGTCCAAATTCCTATTCTCTAAACCCTAGCCCTTGTCCTGCTCCATGCCTCGGCTCTCTCTGCTTCTCCCTAGAGTGCCAGTCCATCAAATCCCACCTCAAATGCTGCTTCTTCCACAAAGGCTTCCCCAATTCTTCCTCTTCCCTCCCCACTCTATGAGGGACCTCTTTCTCTCCTGAATAGAGTACACTATGTCTCTCCTATTTTCTTTCTGCCTTCCCTTTAGAGTTCTTTATGTCTTTGTCTACTCTCCCCACTACAGACTAGAAACTCCATGACAGCAAAGCTGATTTTTTTATGACTCACAGCAACTCAGAGTACAGTTGCATTTACAATACAGTACCTGTATTATCTAGCAGTCACACAGTTGTTGAATGAATAATGGTTTGCAAAGAAAAACAAATAAAAATACAATAGGAAGTACTTCCAAAAAATGTATGGACACAGAACTGAAAATCAGAATTGAATCAATTTTTAAAAAATCATAACCAAAAGTGTTTTTTATGTGTTAAAACTTTTTTTGTGATAAAGTGGTACCTTTTTCATCTGGCAGGTATCTAAAATCCATGGATTCACTAACTTCCTGGTCAGAAGGTCTTCGGAGCTGCATTTTTACTGTTACTGGTTCAGTAATAGCTTTGTAAAATGGAGGCGTTCGGAATACAATGGCTACTTGCCGGTGTACATCTGCTTGTGAAAAGCTACCTTTAGCTTCCCAATCATTTAACACAAATCGAACTTCTATGTCATCTAGAAAATAAGGAGCAAACTCTTAATTAGAGAAACGCAAATTAAAACAGTGCTGAGGCCACCTCACGCTATCAGATTGGCCAATATGGCAGGAAAGGGGAAAGTGATAAATGTTGGAGGGGATATGACAAAATTGAGAGACTGATGCATCATTGGTGGAGTTGTGAACGGATCCAACCATTCTGGAGGGCAATTTGGAACTGTGCCCAAAGAGCTATAAACTTTGATTCTGTAACACCACGACAGGGTCTGAATCCCAAAGAGATAATAAAAAAGGGGAAAGGTCCTACCTGTACAAAAATATTTATAACAGCTCTTTTTGTAGTGGTAAAGAATGAGGGAATGTCCCTCAGTTGGGAAATGGCTGAACAAATTGTGGTACATGTTGGTGATGGAATACTATTGTGCTATAAGAAATGATAAGCAAGATGATTTCAGAAAAAGTTGGAAAGATCTGCAGGAACTGAGGCAGAGTGAAATAAGCAGAACTGAGAGAACTTTGTACACAGTAACAATATTGGATGAAGATTATCTGTGAAAACTTGACTACTCTCAGCAATACAATGATCTGGGACAATCCTGAAGAACAGGAAATGCTATCCATCTCCAGAGAAAGAACAGTTGGAGTCATCTTTTACATCAGTGTATTCACGGTTTTATTTAGGGGGTTTGGTTATGTATGACTTTGCTCTTACAATAATAACCTGTATGGAAGTATGTTTTGCATGGTAATAAAAATAAAAGAAAATTTAAAAAGAAAAAAGGAAATAAGGAGTAAAAATATGTCAAGTAGAAGACTAAAATGCAAAATGCATATATTTATATAAAAGAAATTCAATGAAAGAACTCAAATAGGAAGGAATACCTTTCTGAACTTTGTCACAGAGTAGGAATATTTCATCTCCTCCTCGGACACTTCCACAATTCTTGTTTACACGACAGATCCTTAATTCTGCAGTATTCGGAGCTCCTAAAAATAGAGTAAAAAAATGAATGGCTATTTCAACAATGTTTTCTGTTATTCAAGAGTTAAGTTGCAACAATAACAGTAAATAATATTTATGTAGCACTTATTATGTGCCAGGCACTGTTCTAAGTGCTTCACAATTAAATTATTTGATCCTCACAACAACTCTGAGGAGTGGGTGGTGTTACTATTTCACAGATGAGGAAACTGTGGCAAACAGGTTAATTGACTTTCCCAGAGTCATACAGCTAGCAAATATCTAAGGTTGGACTTGAATTCAGGTCTTCCTGGCTCCAGGCCCCAAACTCTGTCCTAGCCAACCACCTATCAGGGCAGTGATAAAAAGCAATGCAACTTTTAAATGACCCTGCTCCCCAAGTCTTCTTTACAGAGGGATCAGGACTTTCCAGATGACTCTCCATTTTCTATCAGTTGTTCTGCCTGATTTCCAACACAGGCATCATTCCCTTGCCCCAGGTATCCTCTGGCACCTCACTTTCCTTTCAGGTCATTTTCCTTTTGGTCATTGTCTTCTCTCAGATTACAAGCTTTTTTCAGGTAAGGACTATAATTCCTTTTCTTACATATGTCTCCAGAACTCAGCATAGTACCTGGCACAGAGGAGTCACTTAAAAATATTTAATGAATTGAATTGAAAATTATCATAAATGGCATTTATATGACATTTTAAAATTTTATAAAATATTTTACTTATATTATCTCATTTGTTTCTTGCAGCAGCCCTGTAAGATAGGTACTACAGGTAAATTATGCACATTTTACAGATGATAAAGCTGAATTTCAGAGAGATTAAGTGACTTGCCCATGGTCACACAAGTTACTGTAAGAAACTTGAGTCAAACTCAGGTTTTGTTTACCTCCAACTTGAGTGTGTTTTCCACGATACTGCCTCATGCTAAAAGTTACACAATTACATCATTCTATTATTTGAAACCCTTCAATGTCTCTTCATTGCCTATCCACCAACTGCTTAAGTTGGCAATAAAGGTTTTTTTTAGCCAAACTAGTTTACCGTTCCCGAGAAACTCCTATTAAACTTTACTGCTTTTGCAAGTTTCATTTTCTTCTGCTAGAAATGCCCTCTCCCCATTCTCTACCAAACCCCACCCGGAAATCTTCCTCTCCTTTCAAGCCAGAAGAGACCCTTCTTGTTTCTATACTCCTTTAGCAGTTCGTACTTTCAAATGGGCACCTACATTATGACTTTCACTAGAGATATTTTAACATTTCAGTTTTTACTAGGATAAACTTACAAAAACAAGAATAATCTCATATTGAGAGATATTGATATCCTAGCAAAACTGTAATTCCCCATCTATTTTGAAAAGAAAATATGGAAAGAAAAAAGGATCAAAGCCAATCACCATAAATACAATTGCAAGAAAATAAACATTTCTTTAAAAGAAGATAATGTTCAGGAAAAGAAGTAAACAATGTCCCTTAGAAGAACTATATATCCCATTTTTTGTACTTTTTATCAAAAATACTCATCATTTAATCTGACTTGAGGGGAAAACAAGTAGAAAATTTATGAATTAACAACTAAATTTTTTCCCAAATAGTTGTCAACCTAACATTTATATGCTTTGATTCTAAAATAGTCAAAGGATCTTATGAGTTGGAAGGAATCTTAGAAATAATGCAATCCAAAGTCTCATGCAATGTAGGAATTGCCTTTCATAGCATCTCAAATGGAAAGTATTCTAACCTCTACTTAAATACATCCAGTATGTAAGATTAAAATTAATATCCAATAACTCAAAGTATTATATTTTATAAGATTTATTAATAATCACTTGAAGTAGAGGAAATAAAAAGACAAAAGTAAAGCTGAGTAAAAAAGAGGTTTTTCCCGAAGAGGAAGAGTGAAAAGGCAGGGTTACAAAAACTTTATCTCTAAAACGTAAGGACGTAATGTAAGGATGAAAGTGGGATTCTGGGAAACAGAGTCCTGGGGGTAAAAAATTCTAATTACACAAATTGGTTAGTTGTTTTAGGCATGCACAACTCTTCATGACCCCCTCTGGGTTTTTCTAGGCAAAGACATTAAAGTGGTTTGCTTTCCCTTTTCCAGCTAATATTAAATTTGATGATTAAAGATGAAGAAACTGAGGCAAACAGTAATCAACTTGTCTAGGTTCATACTGTTAGTGTCTGAGGCCACAGTCAGCTCCCTATTCATAAAGTATCCCATTTCATTTTCGAATTGCTGATTGTTTTGACATCATTCCTTAATGCTGAGTTGGAATCTGACCTGTAATTTCTATGCACTAACTCTAGTTGAAATGATTATGAGACCATATATTTAAAGGTAGAAGGAATCTAGAGACAACTGAAGTCAAGTCCTCATTTTATAGATAAAGTAAAGTGAGGCCCAAACAGGTTAAGTGTCCAAGGATGTAGCAGCTAGCAAGCAGAAGGCATAAATTAACTTTGGGATTGGACTCCAAATCAGTGCTTTTTCTTCTACTCTCTAAAATGACAGTTACTTTCAAGAATCTTTTCTTATCTCTAGCTTTAACAAATTCTTCCTTATTATAGTCAGAATTAGGTCTTAGGGTACTTTAAGGAATGATGAATAGGATGGTTACCGAAAGAGCTGGAAAGACTTACTTGAACTGATGCAGAAATGAAATAAGCAGAACCAGGAGATCATTATACACAGCAACAGCAATACTGTGGAATGATCCAAAGTGATAGACTTCGCTACTTTCAGCAATACAATGATCCAGAACAATTCTGAGGGACCTTTGAAAAAGAATGCTATCCACCTCCAGAGAAAGAATTGTTGGGAGTAGGAATGCAGATGAAAGCATATGATTTATCACTTGTTTATTTGGGTATATGTTTTGGGGGTTTGGTTTTATATGATTATTCACTTACAAAAATGAATAATAGGGAAACATGTTTTACATGATAATACACATATAACCCAGAAAAAAAGAATAACTTGCATTAAAAAAATAAAGAATTAGGGGACAGCTGGGTAGCTCAGTGGATTGAGAGTCAGGCCTAGAGACGGGAGGTCCTAGGTTCAAGTCCAGCTTCAGACACTTCCCAGCTGTGTGACCCTGGGCAAGTCACTTGACCCCCATTGCCCACCCTTACCACTCTTCCACCTAGGAGCCAATACACAGAAGTTAAGGGTTTAAAAAAAAGAATTAGATTCAAGTTGTAATTTGCTTTACTATTTTTCTCTGTTTTTGAAGAAATGAAACTGTTAGGAAGGCAAATCAAAAAAAGTATCAGATGTTCTGAATTCTAACTGCACTGTGAAAATTTTTTTCAACAAGTTTCCAGGTAGTTTGAGGTCTTCCTATCTTATCTCTGTGTCTGTTTTGTAATAAAGATTCAGAAAATACCAACCATACCCTCCACCCAAGTGAGCAGCCTTAAGTATTCTCCAATAAATATCACTTTTATTATTTTCTCTTTTTATTTTGACATTTAAATGGATTCTTGATCTCAGTGTGGGTACTCCTTCTACCAATGAACTTTAGCCCATTTGTTATATTGATTTCTGGGACAAGATGGACACCAACTTTAAGTGATAAGACTGGCAGTTGAACACCTTGGAATGTACCCAGATGCCGTGAGCCAGGGCAAAAAGTCCATTGGAGCCAACCCTATAAATACCCACCAGGCCCAGCACATGTGGCTCACTCTGGATCAGAACTTGGGAGGTGGGAGGTCTCAAGTGAGGGTAGGCCTGTATCTGCAAACCAACCTGTCCTACTGAGAGAGCTAGAGAGCATCACCATCATTGACAATAGAGCTGAGAGTGAACAGTGATACTATCATCCAAGATCATCAATTGCCTTCCCTAATCTTTGGCTTGGCTCAGGCCAAGTCAGGCCAGAGTTAGTGAGAGGGTGAAGAACCTCCAGTCTTTACTCGATCTAGCTTTCTCCAATAGTCTGATCATTAGCTTAAATCCTCCATCCTTTCCCCTTGTTCCTAACCCCATTAATTAGAATCAAATATAGTGTTTTGTTATCAAGTACCTTTCCTGAGTGGTCAATATACCTAAGCCCTTGGGAAGGGGAGATCCTTACACAGTCAGATCCTCACCTCTGTTCAAACAGAGCATCAATAGCCCTTATCAATATCTATTCCAACCCCAGGCTGAGGAACTAGAGAGGTTAAACACACACATAACTTTCTCAGTGGTTCCCTGTCTGGGCAACTGTTATGAGGGATAGCTGACAGGCTCAATTGAGCAAGCCTGTCAGGAGAGGAGAAGGATAGCTTTTGCCAGCAGCACCTACACAAAGGCCGTGGATGAGAGTATGCTTTCTCTCCCACCAAATCCAATCCACATTTCAAAAGCCTCTAGCCTCTATTATCCTCCCATCTCCATTATTTTTTATAACACCATTCATGCCTTCCTAAATGGTGAGATCTGTTCTATACTAAAATTCCCAATTGACTCCCAATGTTCAGGAATTTTTCCTGTTGTTGTTTTTAAAAATATTCGTATAGCTGTCAAATTATCCATCTGTTACCTCTTCTTTTCTGTATGCAACCAATCTGCCTCCTTTTTTGGAATACATGTCCTTGATGATGCTTATTATATCCTCTTCTCAAATATAAGTCAGTGATATGATATAGTCTGTTTGCACCCACCAAATGTCTTTTTTCATTACCCTTTAGGTTATCTACAATTTTGAGTATTCTGAGGCTGTGGTTTTCTATGTATTCATAAAAAATCAACAGGAAAATACTGGTGTTAAAAAAAAGGGAAGGAAGACTTCTAGTGGTCAGCAGCTTTCCAACTGTATCCAGTCTGTCTGATGTCCACTTCCTATTCGCTTCTGGGCCTGTGTTTAATTACATGCCACAATGAGAACAACAAGTAGTGTGCCATAGTAGAAAGCGAGTCATTTAAGATGAAGATCAGCACAGATAAAATCCTTCCTTAAGGGCTCCCTACATTGATGAAATGACAGTTCTGCTTTTTAAAAATGTAGACAACACATATTTTCATCCACTGTTTTTCAAATGAGGTCTGACAAACTTTTTCAAAGCCACCCCAGGAAGTGTACAAAGAAGAATTCAAACCCAATTATCCCAAATTCTGTTGATATAGTTTACCAAGATTTCTGGAAAGCACCTGACAAAGTCTCTTCAACTAATCTCATAGGCATGATGGAGACATGTGGTCTAGACTGGCAGGTCTAGAACTATTTAAATGGCTTGACCAAAAGAAGAAAGAAACTTCTTGAGGGCATAACCTGATTGATCATTGTTTCTGTATCCCAGCTTCTACCATTGGATGAAGTAGAGAGCAGCTGTTTAATAAAAGTTTGTTGAATTGCATAGAATTGACTAAAGCAGTCATCACAGTACTATCCTTTTCTGGTCAAACTATATGTTGAGAATTATGTTTGGTTTGAGATGCCACATTTTAATAAGGATATTGGCAAACCAAAGACTACTTTTCACTTCATTTTCTTCATGGGGTTTTTAAATGTCTTTCTCCACCACATAGCAAATATGGAAATATGTTTTGATAGCACATGTATAGCCAACATTAACTGTTTCTCAGGAGAAAGGAAAAGAGAGAGAGAATATGAAACTCAAAATGTCAGAAAACTAATGCCAAAAATTGTTTTTACATATAAGTGGGAAAAAATGAAACATTACTGAAGGTGGAGAATATATATATATATATAGATATACCATACATATAAACAGATATAGATATACTGATATACCAGAAACTGGCCAAAAGAAAGCAACAAGGAGTGGAGGGCCACAAGGTCATACTATAAAAAAGGATCAATCAGGGGCAGCTGGGTAGCTCAGTGGATTGAGAGTTAGGCCTAGAGACGAGAGGTCCTGGGTTCAAATCTGGCCTCGGACACTTTCCAGCTGTGTGACCCTGGGCAAGTCACTTGACCCCCATTGCCCACCCTTACCACTCCTCCACTAAGGAGCCAATACACAGAAGTTAAGGGTTTAAAAATTTTTTTTTTAAAAAGGATCAATTGAAGGAACTGGGGATCTTTAACTTAACAAGAGAAAACTTTTAAGGGGGCAGAATCACTGCCAAGTATTTGGTGGACTGTCATGTAGAAAAGGAAGCAGACTTCTGCTTGGCTTCAAAGAGTGGAATCGGAGCAAAAGAATAAACACAATACTGACTTACTATAAGGATAAACTTCCTAATGATTAGAGACGCTTGGATAGATCTGCTCCAAGAGGTTGTGGGTCATTCCTCCTCACCAGAGAGCTTCAAGGAAAGGCTACAGCATACTTGTTGAATAAACTGGAGGGTAGATTCTTTCTCAGATAAAGATTAAGCTAAATAGCCCTTAGGCTCTTTACAGCTGACATTCTATGAGTCTCAGAAATCTCCTCTTTCTCACTTCCCTATATCTATTAATGGATGTGTCCACCATTCTTCTAGGTCAACAGTTCAACATCATCTTCATTTCTTCCATTTTCCTTGACACCCTCCTACTACCACCACTGCCAAGTAATTCTGAAGTAGTTCTGAAGTTTCTATTTCCAACAACATCTCATAGGCCATTGCATTCTGTTCATTCAAATCACTGACATGATAGGGTTCAAGTCTTCATCCACGTTCACATGGACTACTCTAACAGTCTCATATCTGTTCTGCCTGCCCTTGATATCTTTCCTTTTCAAAAAGTTGCCAAAATAGATCTCTTCTGTACAAATCTGAAGTTATTCCCTTATTCAAAAATCTTTAGTGGCAATAGGATAAAATTAAGTGAAAGAATGTATATAAAGCACTTTATAAAAGTTAAACATCTATATAAATGTGAATTGCTATTATTGTTATCTCCTTTTTTTTTTGATGGAATACAGAGAGAGACATTCTCTTAGTATTATCTTTTAGGTATAATGTTCTGTGAACTATTGTGCAGGTAGAGAAACAACTGCTTTTTGTAATTAAATAAAACTATTGGGCTGTGAAGTTATCTTTTGTAGACTTGCTCAGTATTCATTAGGGATAACTCCAGTAGCAGGCAGGTTGACAGAAATGACATGTACATTGTGTTGTCCCTGTAGCGTTTTAATTTCTCCCATTAGGTTTCTATATTTTTAAAGCTTTTCATTAATTGTAGTTTGGAGACTGAATATTTGGCATAGCAACAGCTACTTTTTAAAAAGCTGTTCTTAAATTTTTATGGATCAATGTTAGGTTCAGGCAAGTATGAGTGACAGCTCTCTCTGTAAGAATTCTCTGTTTCCTATACAGTTTATTTGCTGAATTCTCAGACATTTTGAAATTTGTATTTGTAGTATGGGTACTTGTTTGTCAGCTGGTTTATAAATAATAAGTTGATGGTATACATATATAGGTGTGTATAAATATATATACATATAAACTTGTGTTTGGGTATATATACATATACATATATATATATTTGTGTGTGTATATATACATGTATATAAAAAACTATAATTATAGCCTCCTGATTATGCCTTTCTAAGGTACCTAGCAGATGCTATATTTTTGGATCTTGAAGGGATATATTTCAGTTCCCACCACTTTAATACATAATTTGCATCAATCAATAAATATGGGTGCCTTAAAGATAACTTTTTTGAAGTTTCTAGTAACAGTGACATAAACTGTTCTCATAAACTTCTCCATTTCTAGCAACAAATCTGCAAGGCTCTTGAGTCATTTGTTCAAGGCTCCTCTACTGGCATATTATCTGTGAAATTATCAATCAGTCCATAGGATTTTATTAAGCTCCTACTAGATGTTTTATACTTACATGTGCAAAGAATGAATCATCTACTTGAAGGGGCACAAGTACATATAAAAATACAGCATAAATATAAGGTTAACAATTATACAGACACATAAAAAGTAGTTGAATACAAAGCACTCTGGGAGGAAAAGCACTGGTAGTTTATTGCCAGGAGAGTAAGGGGAGGGAATCAGGAAAGACTTCATGCTAAAGAGTTCACATGGATGTTGCCCATGGAGCTCTACACAATCCCACTCTTAGATATTTGTCACTTCACAAAACCTATCTAGTGATAAACCACCATGAGTTCGCAAATTCAGTGGCACATAACTGCTATCCATTTTGAGAGGTGAGATCTGACTATTCTTCCAAATTAGCTTTGATTTCAGGATGCCAGTAAATCTCTTAACATAATCAGTCATAGCCTTCTCTTTGATATCTTTATGGTAAATATGTCATTTTATTATTACTATCAGTAATTTAAATTATAATTACTAATAAAGCAAACTCTGAAATCTAGTATTTAAAGCCTATAATGTACCTCTTAAGCCTTATTTATTTTCCTTATGTTCTACATGAGAGCCAAACTGGCTATTTCCTAAACTTGACATGCCATCTTCTACTTCTATGTATTTGTGACAGCAGTTCTTGATGCTTGAATTTCCCTCCTCACTTTTGCCTCTCAGAATGATCTTTCCTCAAGTCTCAGCTTTGCTGCTACCACCTCTGTGAAGTTAAATTTTTCCCTCCCCTTTGACTGATGTCTTTTCCCTAAGATGTTCTGAAGGTTTTCTGTCCAGGTCTATCCTCTGCCCTCATAAATGCTTGCTTTGTATTATATTTAATGTGTACATTTTGTATTCTGCCCTCCTATAGCAGAATATAAACTCCTATTTTAATCTTTGTATTCCTAGCACTAGCACAGTGCTCTGCCTATATCTTAGGCACTTAAATATTTACTGAATTGACATGACCCTTCAACTAGAAGAATGACAAAAACACCAACTCATGTCTTTGGGTCCTTTGGGACTTCAACGTTTATGCTTAGCATGTAGCAGGTGTTAAATAAATGATTATTAGATTACAGATGCAAACAAGTTTTTTTCTGGCTGTATCATTTCCTAAATGGTCAGTGGAAATATACCTGCTAGTAGGTTGGTGAGTCTTCATTTAATCTCCATTGCATCCAAATACTCATTCTAATAAGATAAATAGACCTCCCTATCAGTCATGTTAGACAGAGAGATGGCCAACTCTGAATATCCCTCAGCAAGAGTAATCAATCACCATTAATAAACAATATCATGCTTGCATTTTACTGCTTAGTAGATAGTTTTCAATTATTGCAATGGCTAGAAAATGCATCATGTGGCTAAATGAGGATGAGCTAATATAAACTTGGGTAGACTGGTCCTTAGCCGTACAATCCTCCATGGGTCCATGTTCAAGCATTCTCAACATGGCAGAACTTGCCAGAGCTTGAACTGTGATGGCATAGTCTTCAAGAACCCAGGATCACCTCCTCTTGTGATGAGGTATCTGATCAGAATTTATATTTTCCTTGAGAATTTTACTTTGTCTTTGGGGACCACAGAAGAACTTCTTCCTTTCACAAATTTTTATGACTCAAGAGGTGTATGCTTTTTTCTGAATGTTCTGGAAAGAGTTGAGTCATCAGTTCCAAAATTATATCCCCCACCTACGCAAGCATATAAAATTATCACTTTGCTTATTTACTTGTTTGACATAAAAGTTTAAATTTTGGTTAAAAAGAGAATATAATCTACAGAGAACATTAAACATAAAAAAAAATTTCCCCAAGGGTCAAACTCAGAAGAATGTAACTGTTAAAATTTTTTATTAATATTACAAGAAAGGTAGTATCAAATTTTTAATAAATTTCATTTTGAGGGCATAATACCAAATGTTATAAGGATTATGAACCTTAATTTTAGGGTCAGTGGCTATTAAAATTGTGGCCAGAATAACTGTTTTAAAGGTAGAAGAATTTTCTCTTCTATGCAAATTTAAATTCCAGCTCACTGACAGAACTAACAGGACTAGAAATCTGCTTTTCTAAAAGAGATCAATATAATATATTGCAAACAAATATCCTCTTTATGCATGACCAAAAAACTAACACACTTTAAATACATATTATAACAGGGTCTCAATTTTTGGCACATAAATGAAATACAAGTATATCCCTTCACAATGAACCACAAAGTAAAGGCCAAAATTCTTTTATCAAAAACTTCTGGGAATGAATGGGTCATCAGCTAAGTTTAGTAATTTTCTGCTAATTATAAGTATTTGTTATGATTTTATCTGTTATGCAGACAATATATACTTTTACAACCCAATGAACTCTTGTAGACAGTCCACTTTCTGTTATTTTATGAAACTTATATAAACCCATTCATATCCATTTTAAAAAGTAGAGAACAAAATAGAGAAGTAAATTAAAATAATTAGAAAATCAAAGAAAATATGATCCCTAGTTCAAATATCATACTATCACAGGGTGCTAAAAAATGTTTCAAATTTATTGAATAGTATGCTTGTCCTACATAAATTAGGAACGTCTTAGTAAAAATAATTAACAATTTGTGACAAGTAGATTTTTATTTGCATAATTTTCTATGTAGAGCCATTCTCCACTGACATTTGATACTTAATTTAACCCTTCTTGTTGCAAATAAAATCTCTATTATCACAATGTGTGTAATACCAGACCTCCAATTGTATAACCAGTATAACCAAGAGGTTAACTAAATACTTTCTTCCTGTAACCAAAAGTTCATTTCTTATTCCTTCCTTTTCATGCTAGATATGTGTTGACTGTCACCAGATCTCCCACTCTTATCTCCAATACCAAAATTATAATTTTTTGCCTGCTCATTTTTAGTCCTGTGTTATGTGTTTAAATTCTTATATTATTTGGCATACAATACGTAAATTTCTTTTAAAAACAAACATTTATCTTTGCCATTAAATTATTCTTTCTACTCTCCACAATCTTTAGTTCAAATTCTAGTCATCAAAGAAATTGACAGAGAACCAGGAATGGTCTTTTTGTAAAGAAAATCAATACAGTTTATCTCATATCCAATTTTAAAATGAAAGGAAAAAACCTACTGAAACATATATTCTTTTACAAGAGGATCTTTGCTTAGTCTACCTTTGAGGAATAACTTGAATCAAAAATATGAAAGGGTGGCTTTGGCTGACTAAAACTCAAAATCAGTAACACAACTGAACTTGTGGTTGAAAGCAGATAACATATTTATTTATGTCATAGATAAAGTGTAATGGAGGAAGACTCTAAATACCCTAAGTCACCCACATAAAAACCCAGACTAAGATAAAATAAAGCTGAACTTCCCCCACAATACGTACATGTTTCTCTTGCTTAGGAAGCAATGACATCAATTCAAATGTATATTTAATAAAGATAAGATAATTTCAAGTTAAATTCATAATAAACTATTTAGAAAATTTCTTATATGCCATAGAGAAAATTATATAAAACCTGAACATGGATTGTTGTTTTATTTTTATTCAGTGCTTACAAACTAAGTTTTAACCCAATCAATTTGTCCTAAGAAATTATGGGCAATCTCTCAATGTATTGCAGTTATACAAATTCTATCTTTTTAAAAGCAAACCTCTGTACTTTTATCATCACTGACCTACTAAATTGCTTTTTACTTCCTTAGTAGCATAATTTAGCATAGCACAGTGTGATCGGAAACATTAAAATAATACAAAAACAGATGGCTTCTTTCCAATATAATATATATATATATATATGTTACAAATATAAAAAAGACAGTTGAAACCAAAACATTATTACTTCTGAACTAATTGACAATATTTACTTAATTTAGATTAACAAGCAAATCCACTTTTCCATGTCTTGAGAGGATCTAAGGGAAAATACTAAAATGATTATGGGTCTGAGCAAGAGACCTTCCAAGGGCATGTGGCCAAGAATGAGAGTGACAGAGAAGTCTGAGTGACAGGCCTGATTTATCCTCAAGACATCTATAAATGACTTAAACATGCTACCATGACCATGAAGTACTATCATTCTCATAGTGCTCACATGACCCCAACATACAGTAATTTTGCAGTCCAATAATCACATATATTCGACCTTCAACTCACTTTCATCTACCAAAACCAAAATACAAGCCCTTCCTTTTATTTTTTTAAAGCCTTTCATTAGTTGGTTACAACCTATTTTACCTTGTGTATTTCATATTTGTCTTCTTTTACACGTTCTGTAGTCCAGCCCAAATATCCTACTTGCTCTTCTCCAAACAAAAAATTCCATTGCTTTTGAATAGGGTACCCCTCCTCTTAGCTCCATTCTACAACTGAATTCCTACTCATCTGCCAGCTACTATAGGAAGCCTTATCCTTCCAGATGCCAGTATTATCCCTACTGGAAATTTCTGTCTCTGCTCTGAATGTGTTTTGCCTTAATTTTTCTATATACTTGTTGTCTTCCCCCTCCCCCAAAGAATGTAATGGCTCTTTCATTTTTGTTTTTTTATCACCAAATCTTAGCAGTTTCTAGCCTTTAGATACTTAATAAATGCTTGTGGAATGAATGAATCATCTCCTGACTTCCCTGGTGACTTCAGTATTCATAATGACAATTTTTCTAACATCTTCTGACTTCCTTAAGTCCCAGGACGTTAGCCTTGTAACATCATCAGTAACTCCATCCGTTTTACCTCTGCGTTCATAAATCCCCAAGGTTTTCTCTGGTTCCAGTCTCCTGTCCTTGCACTTTTCCTGCCTCTCCCCCTGGGCCTGGCTCTGTGCATGGCAGGACTGCTGATCTCTAGATCCTGCCCCATTCTCTTCTACTACCATCACTGTCCTTCCTTCAGAGTCTTCGCCCTGGAGCTAGCCATTTTAATATGGTGCCACTCTTGAAACCCTTCCCCCAGGTCCTTCTATTGTTACTATCCCAATTCCAAACCTGGATCACCCAACCATTGATCTTTTCTCCTATTCCCAATCATCAATGCTGGAGGAAATCACAAAACTATGTTAACTGAGCCCACTGCATATTTATGCCATCTAACTTCAGCGAGGCACTTACCGCTACATAGCAAATCTTTTTAGCTTGCTTTAGAATCTTTTTAAGACTTAGAATTAGATTCCAGAGAGAGCTAAGTAGTACAGCCTGAAGTAAGGAAGACCTGAATTCATTTCTGGACTCTCAGACACTTATCAGCAGCTGTTTGACCCTGGGCAAGTCACTTAACCTCTACCTCAGTTTTTTCAACTGTAAAATGGGGAGAATAACAGCACCTACCTCCCAAGGTTGTTATAAGAATCAAATAAGATAATTGTAAGGAACTTAGTACACCGCCTGGCATATAGTAGGGGCTTAATCTAACTTTCTGTCGCATTCCTCACAGTATCTCCTCTAAACTTTGTCCTCAAGTCCCCATACCTTCTTTCTCTAAGGAAATAATCTCCTTTCTATTTGAGCTTATTTAAGCTTTCCTTTTCCTCAAATTCTGCCCTGATGGTCTACTATCCTTTTTGGCTACTCTTTCACCTGGCTCATTGTTTCAGAGAGAATCCAACCTCACTTCACTTTAGACCTTACTTCCTGTTCTCCTTACCTCTGCTGGCAGCCTTCCTACCACATGCATACCCTCTCTCCTCTACCATTTCCCCAATTCTAGAACCCTATTAAAACCAACTCTGACCAACCTTATAACAACATTTTGGACCAAAGTGTCCCTTTCCCCAGCCACTGTTCCTACATGTATGTGTCTATCTCTATTCAAATGTAAACCCCTTGAGGTCAAATGTGCATCCCAACACTTAGCAAGATGTAGGCCTTTAATAAATGCTTTTTGATTCATTCTCTTGCATGCCATTCAATGCAAATCAAGAAGTATTTATTAAGGACCTCCTATGTGCCAGGCAGAACTATGTTAAACACTAGGCATACAAACAAAACAAAATAGTTCCTGCCCTCAAGAAACTCACATTCTAATGGGGAAGACAACATGCAAACTAGAAACTAGAAACAAAGTAAGTTCAAGGTAAAATCTGGGTAGGAAGGCACTACTAAAATTAAAGGGAATTAGAAAAGGCTCCTCACAGCAAAGTTGAAAGAGACTTCGGCAGCCACCTGTTGTGAACTCACTTTCTGTATCTCAATATGGTTCTTGAGCATAGGCCCAAGTCTCAGCCGACAGGATGTCCCTTCTCTTTGCCAACATTAACCCCTCCATATCTCTTTCCCCCTCTTATCCTCTTTCCCTTCTACAGTTCATTTTCTGAAGCTCGGTCCTTCCATATGAAAAAGAGCCTTTCCCTGCATCTTACACTCTCCTCAATACCATGCAATCAACTAAAAGGACTCTCTCCAACTACTCTACTGAAATTGCAGGCACCAAATTCAACAATGACTTTACTGCCAAAGCTTTTTCCTTAGTCTTCAGCTTCATTTACATTTCTGCAGCATCTGATGTTTCTCTCCTTTCTGAAAGCTTATCTTGCAATGTCTATCAAACCACTTTCTCTTCATCTTCCTATGTCTCACATTCTCTGTGGTCAGTGTCCTTTGCTAGGTGATTGTGCTCTTCTAGACCTATAAATTCAATGATCACCTCTAGACAAATAACTCCTAAATGTAGTCTCCCTCATCTTTGTCACTGAACACCAATGAAGCACCTACAATTGCAGGGCACATCTCTACCTGGATATTTGGCTGGCAACCCAAACCCAAAAAGTCCATGAATGATCATATCATCTTTTACCCACCTCTTCTCCTTCTAATTTCCCTAAGTCTGTTGAAGAAATCATAATATTTCTCATCACACAATTTCCAGACTTGAATTCTGTTTTTTTCCTTTCCATCATTCCATAGAGCCAAGCAGTTTCCAAGTTCTGTCAGTTCTACATTCACAATCTCTCTTGGATCTGCCTGTTCTCCCCCATGCAAAGCCACCACTTTGCTTCCGATTTCTCCCTTCTCCAACCTATCCTTCACACATTTGCCAAAATAATTTTTCTAATGCACATATATCTGACCATGATTTTATGTCATTCTTCTGGACCTCTTTTATATCTAGAATAAAATATATCATCACCCTAGATTTAAATCCCTTTGCAATGTGGCTCCAATTAAATTTTCTAGCCATATTCTCACTATAGTCTAGCTAAATAAGCTATTTATTATCCTCTTTTCTTTCCATAAACCGACTTTTATTTTCCTAGAGCACTTTACCCATCAAATTTTCCTAGAGCACTTTAGATCTTTCCTTTACCCCATTAAATTTATTCTTATCATCAAATGTAATTCTGCACTTATTCTATCTCCTCTAGTAAACTGTAAAATTTAAGGCAAGGGCCATGCTGTTTTTTCATTGTATTCAAAGCAAACTAACTAGTAGCAGGTGTTTAATAAATGTTTGTTAAATTGAATTAAATCTCTACTTTATTAGAAGATAATTAATATTTCAATGATCTATGATCTTATAAAAATGGTTACTTCCTCAACCACAAAAATTACAACTCATCTACAACTTCTCATCCTGTGTGTTTGATCTCTCTACTCGTAAATGCTTTACAGAGGATCAATCCAAAAGGGTATACATCACTTTCTAAGTCTATTAACATTTCATGAATACCAATAGAGAACTAGGGCCATCCATCTGTTTGTTACTCTTCAACTCCTTCATAAGATCTGCCTACTTCCTTTTCCAATTCTTTATTTCCTGGATTAAATAAACCTTTAATACCATTTCCTACATGTCATTGTTGGTAGGATACACTCTTTTATATACATCTTTATTCTAAGAAAGACACTGACAAACTAGAATGTGTCTACTATAGGTTGAAGGACCATGAATTTACATGATACAAGGTTAAGTTAAAATAAGGGCTCTTAACCTGGGGTCCATGAATTTAACTATTTTTTGTTTTAATATTTTGATAAGTACATTTCAATGTAATGTGTTTCCTTTGTAATTCTATGTTATTTTATGTTTATATTCTTATAAAGCAGAGGAAATAGGCATATAAGTCAGCAAGCACTGATGCCTTCAATAGAAAAGATCACTAAATATTGTGACTGATAATCAATGAAGATTATAGGAACTTATTCTTTTTTTTTTAAACCCTTAACTTCTATGTATTGGCTCCTTGGTGGAAGAGTGGTAAGGGTGGGCAATGGGGGTCAAGTGACTTGCCCAGGGTCACACAACTGGGAAGTGTCTGAGGCCGGGTTTGAACCTAGGACCTTCCGTCTATAGGCCTGACTCTCAATCCACTGAGCTACCCAGCTGCTCCCTAGGAACTTATTCTTAAAGAACTTCAAAACCACAATAGATTGCTATCTGTTTGAGATGCCATAGGTAGAAATCATTAAGACAGCTCCCAGAACATCCTCAGAGTTCTCAGTAACACCAAACAATGCTCTCATTTTCAGCTGATGAAACAAAAGATAAGGGTAAAAATAATTGATTTCTATTCCTACCCACTAATAAAATCTAATTTGGTGTAACACATATATTCATCCAGCACTAATTAAAATTATTAAAATGTCACTGCAATTCCAAAATAAACTTTTAAGAAAACAAGCTAAGGCCATAAACTCTAGGTAGAGAATTCATACTTACGATTATCATAAATGGGGTTGGAGACGACAGGAGGAAGAGCTGATGTTAAATTGCCATGTTCGTCAAGAAGAAAAACTTGAAAACAGAGTCTTACTACATTGAGATCACAGTCTTCAATGTTGAGTAGCTGTTGTTCTGGAACTATATAACAAAATTATTTTAAGGAGATTTAGAATAAACATAAAGATTTTGTAAAAGCATAAATTCTTTCCTCCCATAATTCCACCTAACTCTGAAAGAGGCTACACAAATGTGTTTTTTAAAAAACAAATAGCACAATTTTAATTTTAATAATCATTCATCATTTAAGTATTTCCAATCATGGATGCTGTAGCTAGACATTTTTAAAAAGTGGGAAAATAGACTGACCCTTTCCTGACTAGGAAGAATAATAGAAGAGAAAAGGCATCAGTAATATAAATGATGCTGAGCAAATGGATCTATGCAATACACTGCAGACTATGACATTACTGCAATATAGTGCAATGAAAAGAATGCTAGATTTAGAATCAGGGGACCTGGGTCAAAATCTTAATTTTGCTACTTGCTAATCCAGTGATGACCTTGGGCAAGTCACATAAAGAACTGATAAAGTGATTCACTTTAATGTATTAGTAATATGAGTTTTAAAATGAACTAGAGAGGTAATATGGCAGCTTCGACTGAATTTGGAATCAGAAGGAATGAGTTCAAATCCTGCCCCATGACAATATGTGACCTTGGGCAAATCACTTAACATATCCAGGCCTCAACTTCCTCATCTTTAAAATAAAGGAGTTTAGACTGTCCCCTCTGCATTACTTTCTAGCTCTAAATCTATGATCCTATGGGTAAAAAATTATATTGTATGCAGAGAATTAAGAAATAGCAGCATACAAAAGGAAAAAACTTACATGGCACCTTCTATGTGCCTGACACTGTGCTAAGTGCTTTACAAATATCATCTTATTTGATTCTCACAACAACCCTGGAGGGTGTAGGTGTAAGATGGTCTCCATCTTACAACTGAGGAAACTGAGGCAAACAGAGATTAAGTGACTGGCCCAAGATAACAAAGAACACACAGGAACTAAGAGCATGTGTTTTGAGAGGTAGTGTACAGATGGTTAAAGAAAACTTAGTTTACACATGTAAGGAAAAATCATCAGGATTTAAAATGAAACTTTATGCATAAATAAAAATTTAGACTAAAAAAAAATTCCTAGAGTCAAAAAAATTTAGGCTAACATTTTTGTACCTTATGAAAATAGAAAAACCTTGATAATGACCTAAATTTTTTAAATTTATATTTTGAAGAAACTGTTCCTATCAGAAATATTTCTGTCCTTTTTTTGCCCTTACGGCATGTCCATTATCATATAAATTACTAAAATTCTGACTTGTACGTTTTTTTAGTCTGAAAAGAGTAAGTTCTCACATTGCTTTTTAAAATTCATTGTCCCAAAGAGTACTTAAATTGAAAGTATATGTGTGTGTATATAAATCCCTGCATATACCACTAAAAGGAGATTTCCTAATTGTGTATGTTACAGTTTGCCTTATTAAAGTAACTCTGATTGTTTTAGATTAAGGTTTTCATTGAAAATTCAGCATAATAGCAGTACAAATTTCTATGCAACATTACTATAATGCTTCTTATTCTTAAATCAACCTTACCCACTTCTTCATCAGATTTAGAAAGCACCTGAAGCATGCTTCACCAGTTCACACAACTGAACAACTAAAAGTCAAAACAACCTGCATCATAGTACTTGTACTTATGCCCCATCAACATGTGGGTGATGAGAATGCCTACTCATTAAAATATGTTAATGATATTTTAATATGTAACGACATGCAGAAAATATAAATTATTTCAAATAACTTTTGAATGAGACACTGAACAATATGAATAGATTGACTTGGCATAAGATAGACAACTGTGTAAATGTATCTTATATATGCAAAATAATGGCATATCTGATAACAATTTTAAACATAATATAAACATAGCCAATCTTTCCACAAAAGCAAATAAATATTAATCATCTATACCTTTTTGACTTGTAACAGTCTTATTGATCCCAAAATCTGAGCAAAAAGAGACCTCTATCCTTTTTTCTGCCTTTTCACTTTGGAGGCAGTTTAATACTAGTTTGTTTGTTTTTTAAACCCTTACCTTCTGTCTTGGAGCCAATACTGTGTATTAGCTCCAAGGCAGAAGAGTGGTAAGGATAGGCAATGGGGGTCAAGTGACTTGCCCAGGGTCACACAGCTGGGAAGTGGCTGAGGCCAGGTTTGAACCTAGGACCTCCCGTCTCTAGGCCTGGCTCTCAATCCACTGAGCTACCCAGCTGCCCACCATACTAATTTTTCCATCCTAATTAGAGAGTGAGAAAATGTAAGAGGTTTTTTTTGTTCTTCACAAAAAATTATGCTATGAAACTTAGTAACTGATAACTCTTCAAACTAATAATACCTTTCTGGCTCTGATGCCCTTTTCACATTTTTAGGCTTTGATCAAAACATGGAAGCCCCTTTTCTTTCTATATCAAGTTAGCAACAAATGCACCCCTGAATATCATAGCCTAGGACCATAAAGTTAATGAAACATCACTTTCAACATACCATTCCCCTGCTCCAAAACCTTGAATAGCCTTGCCTAGGTGATAACACCAAAACTCTTTACCATGGCCCTCCACAATGTGGTTCCAAGCTCCCTTTTTAAGTTGTTTTCTCACTACTCTACAATATTTTTTTTAAACCCTTGTACTTCGGTGTATTTGTCTCATAGGTGGAAGATTGGTAAGGGTGGGCAATGGGGGTCAAGTGACTTGCCCAGGGTCACACAGCTGGGAAGTGGCTGAGGCCGGGTTTGAACCTAGGACCTCTTGTCTCTAGGACTGACTCTCACTCGACTGAGCTACCCAGCTGCCCCTCTACTCTACTAATCAATCAACAAACTTTTATTAGAGGTTTACTGAGTGTTAACTCTTGTGCATAACATAGGCATTGTGGCACTTAGGATAAAACAAACAAACAAACAAACAAACAATATATATTTCCTGTCTTCAAGGTGCTTCCATTCTATGGGGAAACAAAATGTATATAAATAGGTATACACAAGAGACATACAGGGTACCCTGGAGGTAATTATAGAAGAGAAAGTACTAGCTGCACTTGAAGAGCTAGAAAAGGATTCTCATAGTAGTTTTTGAGCTTAAATGGAAGCCAGTCTTGTAAGAAGCTGAAGTGAGAAAAGTGAACTTTCCAAGAATGGGGGACAGTCAGGACAAAGGTACAAAGAAGAGAGATGGAGCATCATGGGTGAAAAACAGCCAACAGGCTGGGATGGCTGAATTGTAGAGTTTATAGATGGGAGTAGTAGGGTTTTTAAAAACTGGGAAGAGGCAGGGACTAGATTGTGAAAATCTCTAGTGACAAACAGGAGGAGTTTTTATTTGATTCTAGAGATAAGAGGGTGCCCCTTGAGTTTGATGAGGGAAGGTAGGGTGCCATTTAACTTTCCATTCAAGTCAAATTTCTTAGTCTCTATCTACATACATATTCTTACCTATGATGCTTTTGAAAAATTGTCTTCTCCTCTCCACCTTTTAAAATATTATTCATGTTTAAAGGTCCTGTTCAAAATTCCCTACTTTGTAAGACATTCTTGGCCCCTCTCCAATACAATGTGATTTCTCCTTCTGCATTTCTATGACTATCATTTTCTGTGCCATTTATCATATACTAGTCTGTACTGTTAATTATAAATTATGATAATCATCTCCTCAACTAAATAATATACTTCCTAAGGATAGGATTTCCTTGTACATTGTTTTCTCTCTCTCATAATGCAAAATTACCTTTTATATGTTTTATATATATTTATAGGGGTATATATTGTTTCCCTAATAGATCTCCCTCCAAGAGAGTTGGAGTTATTTCATTTCTGTTTTTGTATTTCCAATTCCTGGTACATGGTACCCATTTAAATAAATGCTTGTTAGCTGACTGCCTAGCCAGAGTACCTTAAACATAATAGGCATCTAATTATGGTTATGATTATACAGTTTTAGGAAACTCCCCATGAGGAAACTTCCTCTTCCAAAACAGATCAGCATCTACCCTATAACTTACAATCTTAGAGATATTGCTTTCGATTAATTCTAATAAATTCACAATGCACAAAAAAACTTAAAGGTAATATAAGGCTCAAGACTGAGACTATTCAATATAGTTCAGTCTTATGCCAAAAAGGGAATGGGTATAGCTGATTGAAGAATAACTACTAGAGACTTTCAGAGAATAATTTAGTACAAACACAGAAAGCAAGTGATTTTTAAATATGACCTAAAGGCTATATTTCGTGGAAAAGAAGGTAATAGTCTTATCCAATAATATCAAGGGCACTATACAATCCCAGGCATGAGTAAACTGGTAGATTTTTATTGATATTACATCATCTAGCAAAAAAAATAGGTAGGAGGGTAAAAAAATTCAGCAAAATGGATCAATACAAAAATCTAACATTCTATGCAATATCCCATCACCTCAGCAAAGAAGCAATAGATGCAGGGGAAAGTGGAGAGAGGGGTCTTCCCATATCTCTTCTTTGGGACCAGCTTATTCTTTATAATTTCTCAGTATTCATTTTCAATTGTTTTGTGGTTATTGGCCTTTCTATTTATGTCATTGCTATCACAATGTATATTGTTTTCCTGGCCCTGCTTATTTTTACTTCCTCTTTTTAACTTCATGTCTTTCCATGCTTCTTTGTATTCATTATCTAAATTCATTTCTTACAGCATGGTGATGGGCATCTACTTTTTCCCCCAAAAATGAAGCAATAAGTATTTTGGTAACTATAGGGCTTTCTTGTAAAATAACCCAAAATATAAATTTGATATAAACTTATGACAATATAAACATAGCCAATCTTTCTACAAAAGTCAATAAATATTAATCACCCACACTTTATTGACTTAAAATAATCTTAAATTTGATCCCAAAATCTGAACAAAAAGTTAGATGCCAAAAACCTCTATCTCTTTTTCTGCCTTTTCACTTTATAGGTTGCTTAACAATAGTTGTTTATCCTAACTAGGAGGTGAGAAAAATTGCCAGTGACCTCTTTGGAGTAGATATCTACCAGCAGTACAATCTCTGGGTCAAAAGGTATGGATATTTTAGCCCCTTTATTTGCATAATTCTAAACTGTTTCCCAGAACAACTTACTAATTCACAGCTCTACCATCAAGGCATTAGTGTGTCTGTCTTCCCAGGGAAGTTTGGTGGCCCAGTGGATAGAGTGCCAGGCCTGGAGTCAGGAAGACCTGAATTCAAATACAGCCTCAGATATTTACTAGATGTATTGTCCTGGGCAAGTCACTTAACCCTGTTTGCCTTGGTTTCTCATCTATAAAATGAACTGGAAAAGGAAATGGCAAACCACTCCAGGATCTTTGCCAAGAAAACTCCAAATGTGATCATGAAGTGTTGGACATGACTTAAACAACTGAACAATAAACTCCCACAATTTGTGCAACACTAACTATTCCAATCTTTTATCATCTTCTCCAGTTTCCTGGGTGTGAGGTAAAACTACCGAGTTGTTCTGATTTTCATTTCTCTTCTTATTAGTGATATGTAACATCCCCTTCTCTCTGACACTTGCCACTCATCACCTCATACATGGACAATCACCCCACTTCCATCAGCCACTAATGTCATATCCCTAAATCATGTCAGCCACCTAGTCAATAAACTCCAGTGGCTTCCTATTGCCTTTAGGAGCTAACACAAAACAAAAGATTATTTGCTCTGTTGGGCATTAAAGGCCTTTGGAAACTTGCTCCTTCTTACTTTTCCCACCATGTACTATTTGATCCAGTGACACCAGCCTCCTGGCTCTTCTACAAACAAAACACTGCATCTCTAGGTTCTGGGCATTCTTCCTGAATGTCTCCCATGCCTGGAATGCTCTCCTTCCTCCACTCCAGTGACTCACTTCTTTTTAGTCCCAACCAAAATCTCATCCTCTACAGGTAGCCTTCCTCAACTCTTCCTGATTCCAGTCCCTTTCATCTGTTAATTTTCTCCTGTTTTCCTGTATTTAGTTTGGAACATCTGTATATATTTGTTTGCATGTTGTCCCTTCCATTAGTTGGCTGCCCTCTTTGGAAGCAAGGACCATATTTTACCTCTTTCTGTATCTTCAGCACTTGGCACAGTACCTGGCACATAGTAGGCATTTAATAAATGTTTATTGATTGATTCTTTCATATTACTATTAATCATATGTAATTCCCTTGAGAACTTTATTTATATCCAATGACTATTTTTCTATTGGAGAATAATTTTCAGTCATTTATTTCTGTTAGTTGTATGTTGTTGGTGCAAACCCAACAGCCAAATATGAATTATTTAAAAGATCAGAGATTCGTTGATCTACATCTAGAAAGGAGTTGAGCCTCACACCTTAATTTACAAATAAGAAAAAGGAATTACTAGAGAGTTTCCCTTGACTTGTTCATGGTCATGATGGCCATTAAGTATCAATGCTATGATTTTAACCAGCTCCTCTGATTCCAAACTTAGTCATTTTTCCAGTGTATCATTCAATGTACCAGTCCTTTTAATATATTTTGAAAACTGAAGATTGAGCATGAAACTATAGTAATGAAAGAAGAGGAGAAAAATCCTTGCCAAGAAGAAATAGTAAAACAGGTAGGTTATATAACATTAAAGAGACAAGTTTTAACACAGAGGAATGTTTATGTGTTATGTATATGTAACACACATACAAAAATCACATATGAAATGTTAGGTATACTGTTACTATGTGTAGATCTACATGTGTGTCTTCATGTCTGTATGCATATATATATAACTTGTGACACACTAATCTAAAGTTTATAAAAGCATAATAACAAAGAATGTTAAAAATTAGTATAGTAATAGTACATTGAGATTTGGTTTCTCCCGCCTCCTAGCTGTGTTGCCCTAAAAAAAGACAGAATTTCTCTGAGCTTTCAGTTTCCTCCCCTGTCAAATGTCTCCCAGAGCTGCTATGTGGATAGGCTTTGCCAAAGATCTCCCTTGCAAGAAGTATTCCAAGCACTTTTCATAAACAAGGCACAATGTTAGACCCTGGGAATAAAAAGATGAAAAATAACAATCTTTGCCCTCAAGAAATTTACTGTCTACTGGAATGAAAACAGAAGCCCATAGAGAAGTGTAACTGAAGCAAAGGAGAAATGTAATAAAATGTTCTAAGAAAAAGGATTGAGAACACTTAGTAGGAAAGTTTCACAGAAAGAAGAACCTGAAAAAAGATTTCAAAGAAGAGAAGAAGCATTGACAGGCTGCAACAATGGAGAGCATTCAATACATGGGCCACAACTGGCACATATCCATGGAAGTCTGAGCTTTTGTGTTGAATTGAGGAAACAACGAGTAATTGGGTATTGACTACACCCACAGGCTGCATGGAATGGAATGTGAAATGAAGTTGGAAACATCACAGAATTTCACAACTAACAGTCTTCAGCTGTCCTATATAATAGCAGCAGGGTCTGGAATCAGGAAATCCTGAGTCCAAATCTAGCACTTCCTGGCTGATTGACCCTGGTTGAGTCACTTAACCTCCTCTTGCCTCAGCATCCTCATCTGTAAAGTGTGAATAATAATAGCACCTACCTCCCAAGGTTGTTGTGAGGCCCAAAGGAAATATTAATTGTAAAGTGCTTACTTTAGCACAGTGCCTGGCAACAAAGGATCATCTATATAGATGTTAGCAGTGATGATGATGATATCCAAATATTTCATCTTACAGATGAGAACATGGAGGCTCACAGAAGCTCTGAGCCCAACCACACAAATAGTTGCCAGTTTAACCCAGAACTCTTTCCATTGGACCTCTTGTCTCATAAAAAAGGAACCAGGTTGAAGGGATTACCTGAATTTGAACCTCTTGATTTGCAGTCAAAAGTTTTTCCCTTGGGCCATACTGGATGGCAGGCTAGTCAGACTGTGGAGGGCATTTCAGCATTAAGGTAAGGAATTTATACTGTATTCTACAAACAACAGACAGCCAATCAAGGCAGCTGCCAGGCACCAATCCCTACCTTACTCCACTCCTTAAGTAGACAAAACAGAGGATAGAATTAGTAATTTGGTTTAGCTTCTTTAATAATTTCCAGCCTTTCAAAACTTTTACATTCTTTATTCAACAAATCTGCATTAATTCAAGTAATTTAAAAGTTGTAGCTGCCACACAAAATCAGCCTTTAGATAATCTATACTGAAAGCAGGTTAACCCAAAATTCTCACCTATTTTGTTACTAGCCCTTATAAGTGCATTAAAGAAATCTATAAACTATCACGAAAGAGGAAGTGTGCATCCAACCAATTCCTCTTAAACTATTTTTACATTGTACTTCATACTTGATCAACAGAATATGATGAAACATTTATGTTCTCTTTTTTTAAATGAAAAGTTTAAGACATGTCTTTAGTACCCATATAATACAGAAATGCCTTACTCACAAGTATCATAGACAAATGGTAATAGATTATGGGAAGGAAAGAAATTAACTTTTTATAATTTATCACTATGTCATTCTTCTTTTTGAAATTGAAAATGTAAATTAAAAACCAATTAAAATATACCCTAGCTCTTTAGGTATAAGATTTAAAAAAATTCTCAGAATGCTAAATTTCATTAGTGTGAAACAAAATGGACAGGATGGGTATAGTACATTGATATATTTTCTGAACATTATAAGAAAAAAAGTTAAATAATTCAATTTCTTCTTACTGACTATATATGACACTAAGCTCTTAGGAATGGGGAAGAAAGGGAAAGAAAGGGAAGAGACCCAGGGATAGAGTCTCTCTTTTTTTTTTAATTTAAACCCTTACCTTCCATCTTGGGAGTCAATACTGTGTATTGGCTCCAAGGCAGAAGAGTGGTAAGGGTAGGCAATGGGGGTCAAGTGACTTGCCCAGGATCATAGAGCTGGGAAGTGTCTGAGGTCAGATTTGAACCTAGGACCTCCCGTCTCTAGGCCTGGCTCTCAATCCACTGAGCTACCCAGCTACCCAGCTAGCCACCCCCCCCCACCCCCCCAGGGATAGAGTCTTAAGGGAGAGAGGTGAGTATGATGGTCCAAGAGCAGAAGGCATGGTGTGTAGACTGTCACAAAGTGACTTGGAGGCAAGTTAAAGTAAGCATTCATCTATGGGAGGACAGTGAAGGGGAGTAGGGAAAGGACCTAGAAGCAGAGTCAAAGGTTATAGCGGAAGGAAGATGAGGATAGGATCAGACAGCAAGGTGGGGAAATGACCAGGAAGTGGTATAATTTAATAAAAGTCTGTTGATTGATATCTATGTTAATTTGTATAGAAATGTCTACAGTACCAAACTGTCTAAAATTAGAGCTCTGATTTTTTTATATGAATTGCTAAAACAATATAGAACATTAATTTACTTGATCATAGCCTAAAATTTAAAATTGATCTGATTAATTGAATTGATTAAAATTAAGGATTGATTAAAAGCATTTTTTTTACCAAATCATAGAAATTTCCATAACAACCTCTCCTAATCCCAAGGATATTTGGTTTCCAGGTTCACATTCTTCAATACATAAGAATCCATGATTTAACTGGTATAGTATTTTCAGTAATGCAGATCATATCACAAACTCCTTTGTCCTTTAGTAGACAGATGATCTTAATAAACTGCTATGACTAAAAAATTATCCTATAGCCAACTTGTGACCTGCCTCTCTGAACTTAGACTGATCTAAGATGATAGGCATCTCATCCATTTCCAGGATCATACTCAAAGTCTTTCTAACTTGATGGGATGAGACAAACCCAGGGTCACCACCATAACATTAGAATGCAAAGGAAGTCTTTAGTTTTAAAACATAAGACAAAATTGCTGGTCAGCAGAAACAAATATTAAAAGCATATTGTATTCCAAACCATATAGTCAACATTCTATTTTCTCTTTTCGATATAGAAGGTTAGGAGACCATCCATCCTGCACTGTCCTTTATAGCCCATTACTGGGGAAGTATAATGCTGCCCAGAATTACACCAGGAGCCTTGTGTTTTTGTTTGTTTGTTTGTTTGTTTGTTTTTGTACAGGTTAAATGGAGAGAATAAAAGGCTCTACTCTATGATAATAGGGATCTGGGATTCAGATCACTTGCCTCACTAGACTCCTCCCCTGTCAGATGCCAAGGTTTACCTCAAAAAATGGAATTATAAGCTTATATACCCTTAGGGCAAAGTCACTGATTTGTACATATGTAAAACAGAAAACTGAAACATATAATGGAGATACAAATTCCAGAATGTCAAAGACTGTTAGGTCAATGATATATATTCCTATCCTACATGCAGTTCAAGTTAATCCTTTAAAAACTTAACAAAGAGTAACATTGGAATGGTTACCAGAATCTGATCATTACATATTTACAAATACTGTCTGAGTTTTGACTTTATATTATTAAGATAAAGCAACCTTCAACAATAACACAGTAATATTATCGTGTATATTCAAAAATTTCCATATCCACTGACAGTGGATTCTAATTATAGTAAGGAAGGCACAAATTTGATTAATCTTGTTTTTTTCCTGTCAGAACTGTACACAGATCTTGCTCTGGATTTTGCACAAAAGGGTTTGACTCTCAGCAGGTTGGTTAACAGAAAGAAGCACCCTTAGTCTACACAAGACAATCTGTAAAGCATGAGACTACAGTGAAAACAGAAATGTACCTATTCCTGTTTATTTCCAGGCCACTACAAATATTATACTCACTTATATGACTCCAATAAGGCTACTTTGATAGATATAAGAACATACAAAAAGAAGATCCATTTCTTCTCTTACCAAATGCTATTGAAATAAAGCTTCCTGAAGATAGAATTTGAACTAATGAATGCCAACTGTATCGAAAGTGATGCAAAAACCTTTTTTTTTTTTAAACCTTACCTATGGGAGAAATAAAATAGAAGGGAAATAAGTACAGCAAGAAACTGAGCTTAAAAATTTTAATTAAAAAAAAGAAACTAAGTTTAAGGTTTGTTTGTGGTTTTGAAAATTTTAGAACTTTGAGATTTCAAATAAATATTTCAATCTCTTATTCTAAGTTTTTAAAAAATCACATGATAATCATTACCACTACTATAAAAGTCCCATCAGAATAGAGAATGAAACCAACCTGCAAAAAGGTAAGCATGATAGTGTGACTTCTTTGCAATATGGCCTGTCAAATAAAATTTCCCCCAAAATTCAGCTTTTCATTTAGACTAAAATAATTGTCTAAATGTATTATACATTTTTAAAAACCACTCAAATGATGCATCTAGATCTAGATGAGGATAGTTCTATACTATATTACAATTTCAAATCTGAATCTGAGGCAATTTTGAGGCAATCAGTTGGCCTCTCTAGGCCTTGGTCTCCTTAACTGAAAGTTTCATCCCAGTTTTACACTATGATTGATATCTAGAACTAAACACCTTCCTTCCCATAAAACCCTTCCCATCCCAATTCTTGTCTCTGTCACTAGTAACTTCTCCATGCTCCCAAGCTAAAAGCATTAGAATTGTCTCTGATTTAAGTTTTCTCCTCCATTGATCAATCAAAAATATATTTATCATCTATTACATGCACAAAACTCTGATAAGCACTATGATGATGGATACAAAGAATTAAGAACACTTATAATCCAGATGAAATAAGACAAATGCATGAAAATTTAAATAATATAAAAATTCAACGTTAAAAGAGAGGCTACATATGACTGTTTGACAAATGAGCTGTATAGTAAGTGCTATAAATTCAGAGAAGGGAGAGATCATAGTATGTCTAGGAAAGTTTCATAGAGGCAGACCTTGAGCAAGGCTTTTATAAGTAGTGACAACATCCCAGGCAGGAAAACAACCTGAGTAAAAGCATAATAGCAAACAGGGTTTGGGACAAATTAATGGGTTGGGGGTGGTGAGGAGATTAGAGGCAGAAGTACATAGCTTGAATGCCAACCTAATAAAGTCACACTAGCTGGAAACCATTTATGAGCAGAAAAGTAACTTGATGAAAGAATTCAGAATAGAAACTAGACATGAGGTCATTTCAGCAGAATAGGCATGAGGTGTGTAAGTTCCTGAACTTGAAGGGTGCCAAGGAAAGGAAGCAGGCAGAAGATGATGCAGAGGATGAGTGTCCTCCATTCACACTGCCATCATCCTGGCCTAGGAAGGCCCCCATTCCTAGATTACTCATTACGAGGTTCCAAGCAAGCTTCTTGTCTCCAACTTCTCCTCATTCCAGCCATTCTGCATAGTTCCCTGACTGATTTTTGCCCAAAGACTATTTTCATCATGCCATTTTCATGGTCAAAAACGTATAGTCTTTACTTACTTTCTACTATATGAAGTCTAAATTTATATTCTGGATTTTCAAGTTCTAGTCCTGCTCAAAACTTATTTTCTATTCTCCCCAACACACTTGCTCTATTCACAATAGAATTAGGTTTTCACTGTAAAATATAGGGCTCATTCCTGCCCAAGCTTTTGTTCACGGTGTTTTCCTTCTCTGCTCTCTATCTATACAAATCCAACCAGGTCTTAAAGGGTCACTTCAAATCATTCCTCTACCAGCAACCCTTCATCAAACTAATCCAGCCCCGACTAATCTACCTCTTCTAAAGACTTAAATATGTCTGGTCTGTATAATTTAACTATTACTTATGATATCTCTTATCATTTGCTATCAATTCCTGTTTTGGTTTTGTCTCCATTAAAACTGTGTATGTTCTTTAAGAACATAAAGATATGTTGTATGTTTCAATCTATAATGATATTCACTTTCTAAATTTTTTCTCTCTGAATTTTGGAGTTCACAGAAAATGGTAAACAGGAGAAAAATAATATGGTTCATCAGACCATAACCACTCTAATTCTCATACATTTCTAAGAAGAATTTTGCAAAGCAATGGCTGAATGTCAGATCTATCATTACGTCTATTAACTTTGTAAAATATACTCACCATTAAAAGGATTAATTTCTGCTGAAATTCGTGAAATAATGGCTTCTTTCACTTCTTTTTTCTTTACACAGCGAATCCCCAAATTCTGAAAACTAGGACAGAAGAAAATGAAGAACTATCAAATAAATTATTTTATTTAATCACAAAAACAAGAGTGAAGTCCTAAGTCCTTCTAAATACTGCTAAAATTAGGCACTTTAATACTAACAGATGGCAACCTAAGAGTGTCAGAAAGCAAAGTTAAGTTTCTAAAGTATACATTAAATGGAAAAAGAAAGAGAATGCACATTTTTACACAAGATATTTGGAACTGCATTCTCCTAATACATCCACATCGATTTTACCAAACCAGAACACAAAAAGTAATCAAAAACAGAACCCAAGACCAAAAGACTTAAAATCACAAAAAGTGACTAATAGGTGTTTGCAAAGGGTTTTAATGTTTGGTATAATGTCATTTTATGTGTTCCAAAACAGCAAAACATCATTGGTTGTACATAGTACTCTATTATCAACTACAACATTATTTCAATATGTGAGTAATATAATTCATTCAGAAGAATCAATGGGAAATTAAGAGATTTTGATAATAAAAATTAAGCATTTACAAGGTTTCAAAATGTCACATTTATGGAAAAGTTCTGAACAGCTATCAACACTACTTATTTGCATGTGAGATTATTGCCAGGGGACTCCCGCACCACCGCAGTCATATATAGTCCCACATGGAAAAACCATTACATCATTAAAGTTCAGTGAATGTGAACAAGGAAGCAAAACTCTGCTATAATAATACTAACTCTTCCTTCAAACTTTACTTAGCAGTTCACAGTAAGCTTTTTTAAAAGAGCTCTCTCAACTGCCATTAATCTTTTCCTCCAAATATTCTCAGAAAACACTCAGTTCACATACACTAAGCTTTGTTTAATCTGTACTTGAAATTACTTTGAAGTCCCCTTTCTCTGTCTCTTTAATGAAGTTGTGTTTTCTGTCAAAGATTCTATCCTTTCTTGAAATTCCTGAAATTATATAACCTCTTCCTAAAGAATATTCCTAGCTCCATCCAGAGGCTCTGAGACTCTCAATTTTTCTACCACAAAGGGCTTGTCAGTGAAATATTCTTTTGAAAACAGTCAAGTAATTTCTAAATACTTCACTGTTTTTAATAATATTTTGGATCAGTAACGACTGTAGGATCATAGATTAGAACACATCCAGTCTGACTCCCTCTTTTCAAAGATAAAGAAATTAGACTCAGAGAGCTTAAGTAATTTGTTAAGATCCAAAGCTCTCTAACCCATCTTGTTAGTGACAAAGCTGGAATTAGAACCCTGCTATTTTGACTTTCACTCTGGTGCGCTTGCCTGTAGGCATGCTGCTTCTATATATATATATCCTTTAAAATAAAAAACATTCATATTTTATGTTTAATCAAAGTAAAATTATTTAATTTCCCCCAATAAAAAATAAAGGTATATCACTAGTATTACTGACATTATTACAAAATTTTTTTTTGTGGATTTACAAAAAACAATTGAAAATCCCAAGCACTCTATTAGTGACATATACATATACATATAAAATTTTTAAATTTCATCTTAGGAATGAAAAAAAGAAGGAAGTTCAGCCAGTTCAGAGTTCTAATAACAAATACTACACATCTAGGAGACAGGAATATTAAGGGAAACAGTGTTTACTCATGATCCCATTTCTCTTTACCTATTCTTCCACTCATGTTTAGCCTATCCCAAGAAATTGAGGGTATGAATGAAATGATGCCCAAGCAACTATGAATCTACAAAGTATTTATAACTAATAATGAAGTATAAACACATTATATCCTTTTCGTGGAGAAACATTTTGTGTGCTATGGCTAATATGTATCCAAAGCCAAAAAAGACAAATTAGCAAATTCATTAATTAGGGTATTTTACATTTTTACTGTCAATTCTAATATTTGTTTGCTTAGAAAATAGTCTGCTGCTACTTATACTTGTAAAAGCCAGTTAGTAAATATCAGTGCACAAGACTTACACATCTTGCTTTTGTAACCACTTAAGCAGATTCATGGATAGAGAAAACAAATACCTACTGGTAAACACAACATCAAAGACGCCAGGCTACTTTCCTAGACCTTTTTTAAAAAACCAACTGTTTGCTAGAACAAAAACTATATCTTACTTTGAAAGAGGTTAACCCAATGAATATGCAAATTTCCCCTTCTTCCTCTTCCCAGCCTATGGACACAAACATGGATTTCAGCTTACTTTCTTAGAACAGGTTTAACTGGATGTTGGGAAGGGAGATGAAGATGAAAGGCAGAAGAAGAATGCTAAGAACTGGAGAAAGAGGGAGTGACATGAAAGGGAGAGAAGGGAACATAATGGATAGGCTGAGGGTACTAAAACTAGCTAGGTTCATCATGTTCATTTTCACACGATAGTTATGATACAGGTATTGGCTCTTACATAAGCTACTGAAGCATTATACCTTATAAAAGTGGTATAGACAGGACTCTAATCTTGAATTTGCTAAATGAAAATTCTGAATGGATTTTAACCTTTGATAGGTTACTTTGGTAATAATTCCATAGAATCTAAAACACATTACATTAAATAACATATTTAGATGAGCCAAAAGCACTTAAAATGACATTTTTAAGACATTTAAAAAAAGCAAATAAATGTCTATAGTAACTACTATTCTTTTACTAGCTACCTGCCAGTTTAGTTTTTAGTTCTTTGTTTTCTAGAAATGAATGATTCATTTTCAAAGATAAATCTATGGATTAGAAAAAAACAAGGCCTCAAACTATGATTAACAAAGGATCAAGGGGGAAAAATTAGAAAGGATTGGGGAGATGAAAGAGAAGATAAAAGGAGAAGGGTGTGATAGGAAAAAAGGGCACACTCACAAGAGAGTATACATTTTTTTTAACCCTTACCTTCTGTCTTAGTATCAATACTATGTACTAGTTCCAAGGCAGAAGAGCAGTAAGGACTGGGCAATGGATGTTAAGTGACTTGCCCAGGGTCACCCAACTGGAAAGTGTCTGATTCCAGATTTGAACCCAGGCCCTCCTGTCTCTAGGCCTGGTTCTCAATCCAATAAGCCACCCAACTACCCCTTATACAATCATTTAAAAAAGAAATTAGCACCTAAAAAGCAATTTTATTTTGTTCAAAACTTCAAAAAAGAGAAAGGATAATCCATAAGCATGAAAAGATATTCAGTGGAATATGTATTACTAGATCTAAAACTATTTTAATATTTTTAAAAATTTATAAATTCAACAGAATGAGTTTTCTCTTCATCAACACATCAAAATCCCTTCATGTGTTGGTAAACTAACTTACTTAAATTCTGTAGACAAAAGTAAAATTAAGTGATTTATTCTGGCCAAAGGCTATGCCAATGGAGTTCAAACTGTGGCAGACTATACATTAAACTGGAAAAACTTCAAATTGAGGTTATTTATTTGATTTTCATTTCATTAAAAAACAAGATCTTAACGTAAGTTCCAAGTATATTATTAACCCTGCCAAGAGCAGCTATTTAAGTGGGCAAAAATTCTGTATTCAAAGAAACTCAAACTAGAATTTATGTATGACAGACAAATGAGGATAGAATAGATATGACTTGTTATAATTATTTCTTCAAGAATTCCATGTGAACTGGAATGACCTCCAGGAATTGATGCAGAGTGAAAGGAGCAGAACCAGGACAACATTATACACAGAGACTGATACACTGTGGTAAAATTGAATGTAATGGACTTCTCTACTAGCAGCAATGCTATAATCCGGGACAATTCTGAGGGACTTATGAGAAAGAACACTATCCACATCCAGAGAAGGAACTGTGGGAGCAGAAACACAGAAGAAAAACAACTTCTTGATCATATGGGTTGATGGGGATATTATTGGGGATGTAGACTCTAAACAATCACCCTAGTGCAAATATCAATAATATGGTAGTACGTCTTGATCAATGACATATGTAAAACCCAGTGGAATTGTGTGTTGGCTATGGGAGGAGGGAAGGGAAAGAACATGAATCTTGTAACCATGAAAAAATGCCCTAAATTAATTAAATAAATAAAATTTGGGGCAGATTAAGAAATAGTTATTTCCTCCAAACTTTGTGAATCTTTCATTTTATTACCAGGGGCCCATTGCTTCCACCAATACTAATCTTTAGACTCTATTACTCCAGCGAATGGTCTTTCAAGATATGAAACAGACAAAAAATTCATTATTCTGTAACCAACCTGGTAATAGGGTTACGATTAAATTGTGACATTTCATAACTTATTTAGGCTGGTTGTTAAACAAATAGACAATCCATGATAGGGCCTATGTTATTAACAAAAAATGCATATTTTTTATATTTGTATAAGAAAAGTGAATAAAAGAAACAAAAAAATGTATGACAAGGTAAAGGACAGTTCATGTCAAATACTAATCAACTTAAAGAAAAGATAGCAAGTTAATTCATTTTCTAAAACTCCCATTTACATACAAAATTTTCAAATTATAATGTTTGTTTAAAGATTTTAAAATGAATTTAAGTCTTAAAAAAGTTCTTGAAATAATCAGTAAGGGTATATTCTTTTATTTCTTTAAAATAAATAATTTTTATAGACAGAAATCTAAATCTATTTCAAGGAAAAGAATATCAAGTCAAATACCCAGCTGTAAAAACAGGATCAATATTCCCAAAACACATATAACCCCTACTTATATTTAGGATGTAACATTTTAAGTGATGAACAATTACTGTCTGAGGGCAGGGGTGTGGAGGAGGTCAGTGCAAGGCAAAGATGATCAGCTGGCCAAAGTCTCAACACTGAGAAATTTGGTATATGCTGTCATTGATCAAAAAAAAAAAAAATACATCCTACCAGAGTCTTCAGGAGCAAGAAGAAGCTTAGAAAACAATTCCCAAAAAAACAAATGCCAGCCCGGGGGGGTTGGGGGTGGAATAGTCACTTACATTAGAGCTCTGCGTTCCTGACCAAATTCAGCTTCATAGTAGCCATCTCTGCAGTCTTTTCCAACTAGATCATGGGGATGCGGTTTGTATGGCTCATTCTTTGTTACTAGAGTTATTCTCACTTTTCCTTTTCCTTTCCCATAACAATTCATTATCTGAAAAAGGAAAGAAAATTCAAATAGTAAAATGAAATCATGTTTCATGAACACTTGATCTATTCACTACTGACCTCAAAATAGTTTTAATTATAAACCATATTCAAATATTACATGAATGGAATTGAATTAAGCTTTCTATAATGGACTAGTCAGTGATGGGCAAACTATTCCCCGCAGGCCAGATCCAGGCTGTAGTTTGCCCATCACTGGACTAGATGGAGGAATTAACCTTTTCTTAGCCTTGGGCTCTTGCTTCTAATGTCAACTATGAAGTCTCCTTGACCCATGACCATTTCATTTCTTAACTTTTAAAAATGAGTGAAACAATGCTTATTTAAAATTATCATTACATAAAATTAAGGGAAATTCAAATGTAAATTACAGAATAAATTATCATTGCCTACATAAAAATAAAAGCAAACATTATAATATACTACATATACACATATGCCATAGATACATAATTTAATAGGATATCAAAAATTTCTTTGAACTTGCATATTTAAATCATATTACAATCAAATTCACTTCCAAAACCATCATCAAGATAGAGATGAAATTAATCATTCATCATCTTGATTTGGGAAAATATTTATGATAGCATTTATTGAGTGCTAAGAATAGACTATTATTAGGACAAAGAAATTACCAAGAAGATAAGTAAGTTGCTAGAACTATTTAGAGAAAATAACTGGAATGGAGTTTCAGTAAGAGGGTAAAACATAATTTGGTACAGAAAAGGATAAAAAGATATTTTAAACCAGAGGAAATAAACTATTTAGAGCAATAGTTCTCAAACTTTTTGATCTCAGAACCCCTTTATACTCTTAGAAATTACTGAGGACATCCAAAGAGTTTTTGTTATATGGGTTATATCTAGCAACATTTGCCATATTAGAAATTAAAGCATCATATTATTATGAAAATTGATTTGACCTTGTGAACTTCATCAAGAGTCCCATAGTCTGCTAAATTCTGAAAAGTCCTAAGATCACACCTTAGGAACCATTAAGTTAAAGGAAGGGATAGGTAAAAAAAAGAGCATATGGATGAAACAAGGAGTATAAACCAGGCTAGAGCAGCAATCCATAGTAACTTCAAAACTGCAATTTTAAATTTAAATTCAATTTGAATGGTAAGTGGATCTGGTAGTGGCCTGATCACAATCACAAGAAGAGAGTTGACAAAGTGGTTGTTCTAGTTATGTGCCCAAGTCTAAGACTAAAAGCCTGTATACAAATGAAGAGCCTATAGAGCAAAGGATGAAAGATATCTCTTAGAGGACTGGGGGAAACAATAACATTCCTGATAGAGATAAGTTGAAAAGAGACAAGAATATGGGTGTATATGTCAATGGGCTCTTTTAAAATATATATTTTTATACTTTTTGATGGCAATAGGACATCAAAGAGACTGTAAGAAAGTTGAGATTAAATAAAGAACCAAATACTCCTAGGACTAAAATTGTCATTCTGAAAATTATTAGTGAATAGATGATAACTAACGATGGGAAAGTAGAGCTCCCTAAAGAGAAAGATGTCCTTCGTCTTCCCCATAAAATATAGGAAGAGGAACCTTTGAAGTAATAATCAGAGAGATGAAAAAATAGGAGGAAAGCATAATATCCTGATACGAAGATCAAAATATTTCAAGGACATTTCATATTTTAAAGTATGTAACTTTTATTAGCATTTTCCTTTTTTTTTTTTTAGTATTTAAGTTACAGAACTCTGATACCCAAAACTCTAACCTTATTTTCAAAAGGGAATACATGCCTAAAACTGGGAGACCTGAATTCTGTAGCCTTGACAAGTTTCTTTAACCTACATATGTACCTACATAGACACATAGCCTACATATTCCATGTAATTGAACAGAAATAAATAGCAAGTTGCTTCTTTATCAAAGTGACTTGAAATCATCAAGTTTCAAGATGAAAGGCATTATGTAAGTGCAAATAACAAGTTTAAATCTACATGACAAAAAACTTTAAGCTTTGCAGAACTTCATTTGGCATTTTATGGTAACAATTTATCTCTTTAAAACTATGTAAGAAAAGTTGACATGACAGAATCTTATAGGATCATAAGAAATGCTGAAAGGGATGGTTTCTGAGAAATCTGGAAAGATTCTGACGTTGCATAGTGAAGTGTGCAGAATCAAAACAGTTTATACAATAACATAATAAAGATAAATAACTCTGAAACATTTAAGAACTCTGATCATGTCCATGTCCAACCATGATTCCAGAGAACCAATAACAATAAAGTCTGCTACTCATGGGACAAGAATTGACTGATAAATACATCATGAGACAAACATTATTTGACATGAACAAGGAGGGAACTTATTTTGCCTGACTATACATCTTTGTAACAAAGGTTTTTTCTTTGTTTTTCTTCTCAACAGATAGAAGAGGAACAGAAAAGAAAATTAATGTTTTTAGGTGAAAAAAAAAGATGTCTATCATGTAGGGAATGGCTAAGTAAATTGTGGAGCATGAACACAATAGAATATATTGTACTGTAAGAAGCTATGCTGATAAATAATTCAGGAAATCATGGATTTATATAAACTGATGGAAAGTGAAGAAAACAGAACCAGAGGAACCCTTAGTAATGACAATGAACAAACTTAGTCCCAGTAAAGAGTTTATGAGGATGTGCTTCCTTCCCTTTTTGTAGAGGTGGGCAACTATGAACGTGGGACAAAGCACAGATTATCACACTTGATTAATCTGTTGGTTAGTTTAGGTAAACTCATTTTTTACCCCTTTTTTTTACTCTTTTAATAAAGGGTAATTCTCTGAACAAGGGTATGGGAGAGATATTGGAAAGAAAAGGTGATACAAAAAGATAACAATAAAAATTAAAAGAAAAAGAAAAGTAGTTTAGATGTTTAAAATTGTATTAGACAAAAAAACAACATGGCCTAGTGGTTAGGGAGCTGGCCTTGGAACCAGGAAGATCTGGGTTCAAGCTCTACCTCTCACACAAACTGGCTGTGTGTGCTGGGTAAGCCATTTAACCTCTAACGGGAACTGGGCAACTTTCTAAGATTATAATTTTCAGAGAAGGTGCCAAACCACTATTGATGGAGATTTTTCTCAGCTGGAAGTTCCTATTACAATGAAATTATAGGCCTAGCTTCATCATCTATCCCTATATTAGCAGGTAGAGGAATCATGGCTGAGGCAAGCACAGATTTTTTTTAGCTGTAGTTTTGAGCCAAAGTGGCAGGAAGATACCTTCTCTCCATGCTCTGCAAAAAGAGTCATGAGCCACAAACTGTCTTAGTATGAATTGCTTTGTCATATTACATTTTTGATTAAATTATTCGATTACTAAAGAATGCCATGACACAGTTTGTCTACAAGGAAACCTTGAGAAAATATTTCTGAAAATCTAGTCACTTGGTACACATTATCAGAAACCAAATCCCCACCCAAAAAGGATTGATACCTGATACCTTAAGCATACAGTATCTTTAAAAGTTGCAAAAAGAAAATTATTGGTGAACATGCAGAAAATATACCTCTTGTATAACTGTGATATTCAAACTACTAAGCCTATAGGATTGTGTGTAAAGGAAAATGGTGGTCTATTACCTGTATAGATGGATATGTTCTGTTATTATCTGTGCTGTGTTCCCCTGGAATGCTTCCTGCTGACCGTCCTTCACATTTATAACGAAAACGCATGCCCCTTTGCCTGGGTTGTTCAATGATCTGTACATATGGTCCACTTCCACCTGAAATTAAAAAGCAAAAATACAAACAGGTGAAGTTAGGGTAGCAACAACATTAGATTTTTAACAATCTTTATTTTTAACAAATAGCCTGATATGGAAATTACAGCTGAAATTTAAATATATTGTGATATTTGTGGGGGAGAGGTTTTTAAAAATAAAACAAAAGGCCTTGAGACAGGAATTCTGAGTTCAAATCTGGCATCAGACACTTTCTAGATGTGTGGTCCTAGGCAAGTCACTTAACCCCCATTGCCCAATCCTTATCACTCTTCTGCCTTGCACCCAATATATATTATTGTTTCTAAGGCAGAAGATAAGAGTATTAAAAATAAATAAGTAAAATCAAACTTTTACACAATGGCAACCTGAGTTATTTTTAAAAATAAAACGAAAAGAAGTAGGTGGTAGCATCAATTTGTCCAGGAAATCTCAAGATGTCATGCAGACATTAGCTATAAAATGACCACTTCTGAGCTTTTCAAATGAGCACCAGGGGTTCCCTAAAGGTAGAAGTTTTAAGATAGCAGTGCTCAAGTGTTTTTAGTGTTAGCTCTTAAAAGCAAGTAAATCAGAACTGAAGATATTTAAATTATCACTTGCTACTAACTAATATTTTATAGGAACATGCAAAAAAAAATACCAGATTCTTCCATTCTACCGAAACTTTTTAGTATATGAAAACTAGAAATAATAAGCAGACTAAGCAAGACTTTGGGGGGAAATCAACTCATTAAGATTATAGAACAAATGTATTTTTCAATAAGATTACTCAAAATGCTTTATTGTTACAATGTAGGGAAAAATAGTTATAACGTGATTTTAACCTAACACTAAAATCCACAACATAAAATACTATTCTTTTTTTTTTTATCAAATAGCTTCTTTATAAAAAAATTTTGATAAGGATTATTGATTCAGCCTTACAATAGGTAGCCACTTTCAATTCTCACCCTCAACTCCCCAAACATACTACACCCCCTTCCAAACCTCCCCCAGTCTGAAAGTCAAATAATTCAACTTAAGCAGCATTAAGCACTTTCTTTGGGTAAGGCATGGTGCTGTCTCCAATAAAGACAAAAATGAGGAGGCGGCACCATAGAAAGGGTACTGGATTTGAAGTCTGAGGACCTAGGTTTGATTCCAGTTGTATGTTATACCTGTACAATTTTGGGCCTTGTAGGGCTTTAGTTCCCTCAGATATAAAATGAAAGAGGAAACAAGGACCCTTTCAGCTCTACTCAAAGAGTTTACATACTACTGGGAGGACAAAATATGTACATAGAAAAGAATCCTAAAGAGGGAGAAAGGGATCAGAAAAGGCTTCATCAAAAGCTCAGTGTTGGTAACTGATTAGTATTCTCTTTTAAGGTTTTGACATTTGTCAAAATGCAAGTACAACTGAGAGAGAGAATAAATTACACTATTAATACTTAAGCCTTCTTACATGGCTTATTATATATATAACTGTATTTATTGATGTTATTTATTGCTAAATAATACATTATATTAATATTACATATAGGAAAAAAGAGAAGCAGAATGGCAGGGTGTCTAGCAGACCAGTCTTAGGGCAAATCCTGCCTCTGACACACATGAGCTACATGACCACAGACAAAGTGACGCCACCACCTCTCAGAGCCCCCAATCAGTTCACTAAAACTAAAAGTTACAGACCACTTGTATGGATGGAGTTTCCACACTAGGAGTTCCCTACAATGATGAAATCACAGATCCAATTCATATCATCCCCTTCAAAAAAAACCCCAATTTCTTCTTTATTCAATGATACGGTCACAAAATGCATATGGTCATACCAAAGCTCAAATAAGTCCTTACTATTTGCCTAGTTAAAGATGCCTGGAAAGAAAATTCCTATCTAATGATATGATTTAAAGTAAACAGTTAGGTTTCCATATAGAACTTAATATAAATGAGCTTATCAGATATTTTCTCAAGAATAAGTTTTCATAATGTGGGAAGAGGAGTAGGAAAACAAGCTATGTTCAGGGGGGGAAAAGAAAGAGGCTTCACAAAGGAAAGAAATGACAACCTTTTAATTCGTTTTCTCACCCCCCCACCCCAACACACGCATTCTCTCTGAAGACATCCAAATTAAGCCAATCAAAATACTGCTTTAAGTCTGCTTGCTGAGATTTAATTTCATCATTTGGGTTCCGGATTTTTTAGTTCTTTGCTTGTGAAACAGTAGAAACTCCTTCCTACAGTAATTTATAATCTTAAAGAATTGCCACCTGGGGGCAGTAAAATGCATGGAAATTTATGGAAATTCTCAGTAAGAAGCTAATGTTCTGCTCGATGCCAGTCATCATCATTTTACTCACAAATTCTGTTAATTTCTTACTTAATAAGACTACAATACTATTATTCTTGAGGCAAATTAAGTGCTTTGTCCAAGGACATAATGTAAAATCACTAGCTAGAAATATTTTCAGACTGTTTTTACAAGGTTAACAGAAAGGGTTTTGAGTAATGTATTCTTCTGAATAAATCAATGTCAGTTTACTAATATATTCTACACTCTTACTTAAAATTCCCCCAAATTATTTCCTTTTGTACGTTTTATTTAAGTGCATCAATGAACTCTTAAGAACATAGGAAATCTGCCTACAAAGTGGACTCAGAATTAACCAAGTTCATATTAATTTGCTGAAGAGACAAAAGTATTAGCAAATGCACATACAAATATAGAGACAGATGTGGTATAGCTGATAAGGTGCAAAGCTTGAAGACAGAGAGACAGGATTCAAATCCTACTTCTGATACCTACTAGCTATATGGCCATAGGCAAGTCACTGAACAGCTTTGTGCAACATGAAAACTTATATACTATATAGACAAAGGGTGCACACAAGCATCAGCAGAAGGAATTCCAAAGCCACAGAAATCACCAGTCATCTTGTCAAGAACTATTTTAAATTATATATTTTTCTGCTCAATTAATTTTTTTCCTAAAAGTCGTTTATGAGTAAAAGGCAAATATGTGTGAGAAAGTACTTTTTTGACTAAAATCAGCAGAATTCATGTGGTCAAAGTAAAGGTCAAATAAATCTTGCCCACTACTTACTCAAAGGTATCTTAGTGGGAAGTGACACCTAATGACATCATTAACAGGTTATGGTTAGCTTTTTTTATGCTCTTGGAAAACACACAGAAGGCACTAAAAATATATTTCATCAGTTAAGTACTGCTTTATTAAAACTGTATGAAAAGTTCTTAGTAAACATATACAACTGGGATCACCCTGTATAATGACATAAATGATTCTGGGGGAGTAATTGATTTGTATTTATAATTACCCATGAACTAGAATACAGCACATCCCAGTTCTCCACCATGTGTAACAAAGATTATTGATCATAATCTACAATGTAAAAACATTGATATTTCAAATATATGGAGGGCAGTTAGGTGGCTCAGTAGATTGAGACCCAGGCTCAGAGACAGGAGTTCATATCAAATCAAATCTAGGTTCAAATCTGGCCTCAGACACTTCCTAGCTGTGTAACTCTAGACAAGTCACTTAACCCACATTGGCCCTTACCACTTTTCTGCCTTAGAACTTATATATATGTGTGTGTGTGTGTGTGTGTGTGTACACATATATGTATATACATATATACATATATGCTCAAAATACATATATATGCATATATATATGCTCAAAATACTTAGAATATAGCAGTTTTATATGCAACAAATCCTCAGTAGCCATGATTCTCTGTATTCATTTTAGGTCACAGTTTTAATTAGCTTTTCCCAGTGTGGGAAATTTAGAGGGCCCCAAATTTGGAAGGAGCAAAAGTCTGTGCTTAATTCTCCTTCAACAGAGTGAAAGGAAGTAAGGGGAGTTCAGTTACAAGTGGCTAAAAAAGTTCTGCAGCCTTTTGTTCCCATAAAGAAATCTCTAACTTGCCATGCCCCACCCTTGTTCTCCTTTCTTTGGGATTTCCCCTTCTTGCTCTCCTTTTACAGGAAAAACAGCTTCTCTCCTGCCTTCTCTCTACAAGCTGGGCCATATCCTTCCAGTATAGGAGAAAAATTCCAGTGCCACTTTCCCCATCATGTCCTGAGTGAGAAGGAACCTTGCTAGGTTTCTCTAGTGGCGCAGAAAGAAATCCAAAATCAGTACCAAAAATGCATTCATTGGACCAGATGAAATATGTGTGATCCCTTCCAAAATGGAGATTCTTTACCTCCCAGGACACTGTAGTTATTTTCTCTCATTCTACTGAATTTGTTGACTATTTCTCTACTTTTTCCATAATTAACTACTTCATTGATTTGCCTCTTCCAGCCAGTAGTTACCCTGGGGTCAAAACTGTAGGTTTATTTTGAACCTTTCTGTGTTTTAGCTACATCCATAAAATGAGGAAGTTGAACCAGATGATATTCAGAATTATACCCCTAACATTCAATGTTAACATTCTTCCTCTAATGCTGGTGTCTCAGTCTGCAAAGGGCAATAGAGGAATTAACTTATAATTAATAAGACTTCCTTCACTTAGATAAAAAAATTTTAATGTTAAGAAAGGGCTGTCCACATTCTCTTATTTTCCAATCCTACTCTTGTCCTGATTTCATTAAACTGAGTTATATATTTGTATATTCAAAGCACTTTTCTTTAAAAGGGTGAAAATAAAAGATGCTAAAATATATCCATCCAGCTGTGAAACAGAGAAAAAGAATACCAGAAACCAGTGAAAGGAAGGAAAAATGAACATTTTAATTAAGAAAATAACCAGAGAATAATAGAATCTTAGAGTTGAAGGGAACTTGGAGATCATTTATTCCAATCTCCCTTTTAGAAAAAAGTCCAATATCTAGTTATGGAAAATTTTAGTTCACATTTAACAATAATTTGAAGTAGGACTTTCACTATATAAGCTCCAGGCCAAAATGCCACTTAAAATATAGCAAACATTATGCAAAAAAAACTAGTTATGGAAGTTTTTAGGCAGATACCTGTTAGGCATCACAAGCAGTATCTTCTTCATAAATCCTGAAGAAGATGAATAATCAAAGATGTTCATTAATTAATTCTCTTTTCAAGATTTTTCCATGTTTACATGATTCATTTTCCTTCCCTCCCCTCTTACTTCCCCTCTCCCAGAGCCAACAAACAATTCCACTGGGTTGTACAAATGTTGTCATTTAATAATTAAAGATATTAATTTTCATTGATAATGATTTTTTAAAGTATGTTAAAACCTCTAAACTGGAAGAAATATGCTACCATACTAATGAAAAACTTCCCCATTATCTACATTCCTAACTTTGGAGCCACTTTTGATTTCCTCTATCCAGCTGAATTCAATAATATATCAACACACAAATCAGTCATTATTTAAGCACTAGTGATTTAGTGATTCTACCACTAAAATATTTTTTGTAACTATTCCCTACTCTCACTGTCCTAGTTTAAACACTCATGTTGAACTTAATTGCCCAGATTACCAAAATTAAGGTAGTGAGATAGCTCAGTGCTAGAGTGCTGAGCTTGGAGTCAGGAAGACTTGAGTTCAAAAGGGGCCTCAGACATTTACCCTTGTATGACCTTGTGTGAACCTGGGCAAGTCACTTAACCTCTGTTTGCCTTAATCCACTGGAGAAGGAAATGGCAAACCACTCCTGTATCTTTCAGAAGATAACCTCATGAGCAGAACTTAAATGTCTGAACACAACTGAAATAACGTAAATAGGTACTCCCTCTGTTCCATCTCCATCCCTCCAAAATCTATCCCACACTCTGTTCCCAGATTGATCTTGTAAATACAGGAGTCTGACCCCCTTAAAAGGTTCCCCATTATATACCAAAGAACTCCATTAATTAGACTCAAATCTATATGAACAATCTGATTTCATAACAGCTTCTCTCATATACATTACACTCCAACTAAACCGTATTACTTATTTACTATGAAACTATACCACTGAGTAAATCCTGTGCTTTCCTTTCATACCTGTATTTATGCTGTCCCCTGTGATTATAATTCCCTTCTCACCCATATCTATCCATCTTTTTACTCATCACTCAAATACTACGTTTTCAATGAAGCCTTCAGCAATTTCCCCCCATCAGGTCTGATATTTTAAAATCAAGAATAAAGATATCACAAGTGACTCTCACTCTTTTTTGCACGCTATACCTTACCACCCTAGATCTGAAGTCTATAAGTTCCCAGAAGACGGTTACTGATTTTTCTGTCCCCTCTAGCATCAACCACAGCTCACTGTATGTTAGAAACTTACTAAATGTTTGTTGAACAAATGATTAACAATAGGAATATATTAAGTTGTCTATGCTAACCTCAGTAGTAACTGCTCGGTTAGATATGACTGCAAATTATAACACTGATACCTGGCACTTCCGTGTCTTATGGCTTTCAAAGCACTCTCCTATATCTTCTCCTCAAAGCCTCCTCATAATCCCTTGTGTACTTTTCCATAATTTAAAGATTGGGAAGCCATAGTTCAGAAACAAAGTTGAGTTTCTGACTTACCCCAGGTCACCTATACAGTAGTGAGCTCTGCTCTTGGAAACTACGGATTCTGATTCCTGGTCCAGTGCTACTTTCTCTTACTCACATAAAATAGATGACTTCATCACTGTATGCATTTCCTCCACCAGCACAGCTTCACCACTGTTCAGATCTTCCCATCTTGTGCCACTATTGTTCATGTCTTACCATAAATCATCTATAAATTTACCAGTTAGCTTCTAGATCTACTTGGAACACTTCCTCTCATTGATCCCTCCAGTAGCTGGTCAATTTGCTAGTTACTGTACAGAAATCGCAAACTACAAGTGTGAATAGTTAAACTAATATTAGCAGAAGGTTTTGAAACTATGTCCCATTTCCATACTCCCAAAAGTGAAAGAGAAACTACAGCAAACTCAAGAGTATAAGTAGACATTTTTGTCTGTTCCATGGTTACTAAGGCCAGCTCGGTAGCCAGTCTATTGATGATGAGACTGAATTCAGCTGAGATGAGTCCACACGTAGTCTACCATTCAGACTCTTAAACTCCTCCAACTTGGATAGATCCACCAAAGTTTGTATTCTGCTGGTAGCAGCCAAGAGAACTCAAAGTCACCTTTATGCTCCAATAAAGCATTAGAGTAGGCCCAAAAGCATATTTTTCTTTTTATGAAATAAAATTATAACTGGCATAATAGAGAGTTGGTGTTCTAGGGCCATTAAATCAAGAATAAAAATTGTTCCAGAGAAGTCACTACTTACTGACAAGGCTAAATAAAATGGAATCTAATCTAAGTGTTTTTTCTTTAATTTAAAAAAAAATTTTTTTAAACCCTTAATTTCTGTATATTGGCTCCTTGGTGGAAGAGTGGTAAGTGGAAGGGGTCAAGTGACTTGCCCAGGGTCACACAGCTGGGAAGTGTCTGAGGCTGGATTTGAACCTAGGACCTCCTGTCTCTAGGCCGGACTCTCAATCCCCCGAGCTACCCAGCTGCCCCCTAATCTAAGTGTAACTAATGTTAAAAGCTTTAAAAGAAGAAGCATTTTGGTAGATGTAAGACTCAATTAAATTCCTTTACAGTCCTTGGAACATAAAGGAGAAACAGCAGCAAAGCAGAGATCTAGAGGATATAGTGCACTTATCAGAGAGAAGGCAGGAAAAATACCTATGACCCAAGTGTAGAGATGGAGTTTACATCATCTGCTTTTCCAATTATCCTAGACATGCAATTTAAAGAAAGGGGGAAAGATAGGTTCTGTCTCCCTTAAGAATTGTAAACCAATTTAATTCATAAAGATGTTTTCTGTTACTTTTGCCTTTTCTGACCATAAAAACTACATTCTTCTCTGTTTCTTCTATAAATATGAAGCATCGACCACAGGACTATGCTTACTATTGAAGGGCATAAAATATAAATAACACCTTAGGAATTTTTAAAGTTCTTAGAATCTGAGAGGGATGATAAAAATAAAATTAATCAGTATACAATAAGTGGACAAATTAGAATTCAATAAAAGATGACAAAGTGTTATAAAATGGAAGAGGTAGAAAAAGATCACATAAGGGAGGAGGGAGAAAGATCAGAGAAGCCTTTATGAAAGGGGTATCTTTTAAACTAGATCTGGTAGGATTTCAGCAGGTAGAACTAAACAGAGGAGAGCAATTCTAAGCATAGGGAACAATATGAACAAATAAATGGAAGGGGAAGAAATCCCTGTATAAGTTCAAGGAATGGCAAGTAATCAAGTTGTACTATAATGCAGTAGATTGTTATTTTTTAATTACTCTGTACATGTCAGTAGCTATTCTTTTCCACTGTGAGTCATGTTATATGGAGGGAAAGGACCTAGATTCAAATCTCAGCTCTGTCACCCGGACACTAGCCACAGGTCCCTGAACAAGTAATTTAACATTATGGGCCTCAACAATAAGAGAGGGCTTCATTAAAAGGTCACTAAAATCCCTCTAGCTCTGTATCTATAATTCTTGACCTATACACCTTATTCTCATCTTTCATTCTTAACTTCCATGCACAAATACTGGTCCATTTCTGAAACAATATTCCAATGTGCTTCCTTTATCTCTTTCAGCTGACTCTTTAAACTAATTTATCCTGTGTAGCCTCTTCTAAGACATTTACTCTAAGGTATTTTTTGTACTTTACTGACAACCACTTTCCAGATTTATAAGCTACAAAAAGCAATGTTCTTGAAATTTGACACTACATACTGTAAAGTGATTACAAAAATAATTTTCTCATTCATCTTCTACTATGTGACAAGGCAGAATTCCAAGTGGAAGAAAAATAAATAAAAGAAAGGTAAGACTCCTTAGCTTGATGGAAAAAAGAAAAAACTCTAAAATTATTCTGATAATTATCAGAAAATTGTATCCCATGTAATGCTTTTTTGCTCTCCATAATGTATGTAATATGAAATTACAAAAACAAATAAGTTTATATTAATTATATTAGCCAACATAACAAAACAACTTACTTTCCTTGTATTTTACTCCAGTTCATAAACAGGAACACTGATTGCCCAACCATACATATCTTAGACAGGTTTGGGAACATTTTTCTTCAGACTTCTTATTCTAATTAGCCCTGATGCCAACAGATTTGAAAGGAAGCTTGAAAGTCCCTAGGAAAGCCAGTCTAATGTAATCTAAGGGCTGCAATATCCTAACTATTAATTTTAATCATTAAAAAAGCCTGAACAGAATAATCTACAAAAATCATCAATTTTTCTATTTCCCCCAGAAATCTCCTCTTTATACTTACAAATTATTGTCTTATACTTACAAATTTTATGTTATCTGAACTATATATTCAACTACACAGTCTTGCTTCCATGTCAAAATCAGTAAGAGAAAGTATTAAAATCTAAGAAAGTGGCATTAATTACTCTATTATTCTATTAAAATACTTTGTAAGGTTTTCTATTATGGCAATGTTAGTATTGCAATGTTAATATTATGGAAATGTTTATGTGGCAACAATAATAATGTGAGAGATGATAACAATCACAGATGATGAAAAACTAATCAATAAAGCAAAGCAAAAACTTATGATTTACCAAAGATACATGGATAATCAAAGGTTCAAATAAAGGTACAAAATTTTCACCAATGATTAAACATACTTCCCTGGTTTGTTGTGAGGATCAAATGAAATAATTATAAAGCTCTTAGCACAGTGGCTATCATATTTGCTGCTTTTATTTTATTCTCTACAATGATCAAATCTATACAGCAAATCTCCAATTACTATACTGTTTATTCTGTAGGAAAGGAAAAGAGAGATTCATTATACAAAATGTTAGTTATCATTATAATTTAGTATAGGTAGGTGGCACAGTGGATAGAGAGCCAGGCAAGTCATTCTCCTAAGTTTAAATCTATACTGATCATCTATATGACTCTGGGCAAGTCACTTAACCCTATTTGCCTCAGTTTCCTCATCTATAAAATGAGATCTAGATGGAAATGGTAAACCACTCCAGGGTGTTGGTCAAGGAAACCCCAATGGGGTCACAAAAACTGACTGAACAATAGAAATTATTATTATCATTATAAAGGTCAGAACAAGAAAACAGATTTTTCCTTTTAAATTATTGTTTCAAACTTCATGGATGGGAATCAAATCATAATTTGCTAAAAATGCATTTTCTTTATTCAAGATTCACTCATTTGTTTTTAAAATATTAAATTACATAGCTGATTTTAAAATACTCCTATTGAAATCCCTTTCTAGTTATTTACAATTTTAGCACTTGGGGGAAAAAAAAGAAAGCCAGCCATAGTTTTTAATTCCTTTAAAACATCCTATCATTATCAGTATTTTGTTAAAGTAATTTTTTTACAACAAAACTCATATCAGTCAACAGAGATTATAGGCTCATTAAAGGAACTCCTTTAACATCATTTTCATAAAAAATGTGGGGTTTTAAAAACATTATGTATAGATGTGGTTAATTTTGTGTTGCCTATTTAAAAAGTATCCTATGGTTGACAAATTCACACTTCCTGAAAAGATTACTTATATTTCCAGCATTCTACCCTATTTTATTTGTGAAACATATCTTCAATATTCTCATAGCTTTCCTTTTTAGATAATAGAATCTTAAAAACTAAAACCTAATTTTTTCAAGCTCATCATCCACATTTGTTTTAATTTATTAATTCGATTATCTGGTATTTTAGGGTCAATGATGTGGGTAAAGGGAAAGTTTTAATATTTAAAACTATACACATATTCTCACACTAAAACCACAAACACAGCCGAAAGCATGTCATTTGAAACAACCTTACTTCCTTTTCAACTTACAACGGTGGCAATGAAATTGTTCTTTAAAAAAAAAAAAAAAAAAGAATTCTTTCTGCTTTCTACTTCCTCTTCTTATACTCTAAAATAGGGGTGAGAAAACTTTTCTATGAAGGGTCACTGACAGTCAGAGGGGGGGAAAAGAATAAAAAAACATATAAATGATGTTGTATTTTTTAATCCAGTGAAGTTTAAGTTCTGATGGGTTGTGGGTTTTTTTGTTTTTTTAGGGGAGGAAGTAGAAGAGATGAGAGAAACATAAAATGTTCCTCTCAAGTAATTTAAGATCAAGGACTATAAAAACTACTTCAAGAAATGTAACATAATAATTGTTTTTAATACTTCAATTTTAATATAATGCCCAGCTAGGAGAGCAAGAGGATTGGGGAGAGAACTAAGAGAAAAGGAACACAGGAGAGAGACAGATAAAAGACAGTTCAGTGTTTGCCAAAGTCATAAGTAAATGAGTTCTGATTCATTTACTAATACTCAAAGCAGTCAAGTGGGGCTCCCAAATGTGGGTGTTCCCTCCAGTGGTGCAGACTGAAATCCATCTAATCCTGACCATCCAGTACAACTCTTCTATCTTTTATCTGCACTCAGAACTTCATCATGAGGGTCCCACCCTCTAAAGGGAGAGAGATATGAAAGCTTCTACCTATTCTCTTCACCCTTAAAAAAAGACAATTTGTAAACTGAAAAAAAAAAAAGAGTAAACATTGACTGAACTGGTCATTTAAAAATACATTTATTTCTAAGCATGCTTTAAATTCTCATTTCTCCTCATGTTTAATATAGAAAAACCTTAGCTCAATTTTGGGGAAGGTAAGGTATAATTATTTTATTTTACACAACTAAAAAATATTACTGCCTTAGAGTTAACATTACCATCTCATGTTTTTTCACAGCATAACTGATAAAGACATTTGGAGTCAATATGGGATTACCCTTGATTCTTTTCTTTTAGACAGGATGAATACAGACTAAAGGAGGGTCCCCAAGGGCCTCCTCGAAATTTTCCATTTTTAAGATATAATACCACCATTCCGATGGAAAAAAAATCTATTTTAAATTGTGAAAATTATGATGCATGCTTCATTGCATCTATGCAATCGCAAAGGATCTGGAGGAAAACTGCCAGGCCAGAGGGTAGACCCTCAGGGACACCAGGATAAAAGTCACATGGGATGAGAAGGTATGAATGGGCTGAGATCTGCACCAACTAAGGAAGTACCCATCTGAGATCTCTCAGACTCACTTAAGGATCCAAGAATTATGATTACTAGGACAACAGTTACTAACAAAAGTAACAATGTGGTTTATTCACACTTTCAGAGCACTTCAAGGTAAGATAAGGCTGGATAGGTGCCCTCCCTCTTGGTGTAAGCCCTATTTATCTTGTACACAGCTCGTTTGTACAGTATTGTTTGCGTGACGTCTCTTAAGACAGTGGGGTCCTTGGAAGCAGGGGCTGATTTTGTTATCCTTTGCATTCCCAGCGCCTGGGACAGAGCCGGGCACATAGTCGGCGCTCAATAAATGCACGCGGTCTGAGAACCAGGACTATCTGAACAATTCTTGCCCGTACACAGTAGGCGCCAAATCATCCTTTTTTTTACACTTCACCTTTTCGCCCAAAGTCAGGAGCCCCCTCCCTCTTCCTGGGTTCCAGGAGTTGTTGCCCAGGGGGTATGGGGAAATTCCGGGTAACTTCCCCAAACATTTGCGCCTGATCCCCTTCCCCATCCCCGGGAGTCCGGATCTGTCCGGGGCTGCCCCGGGGAAACTCACCGGCCGCCATGGCTCGGCTCGGCTGGGCTCCTTACGCCGGGGTACCTCTCAAAGTTCTCTGACAGTGCACTGCAGGGCAAGGTAGGGTAGAGTAGAGAAGGAAGGGCAGGGCAGGGTAGCACGTATCTTCTGTCAGCACTCGCCGCCAGTCAGCCTAGTCCGCCGGGTTCTAGGCGTCGCGAACTCCGTTCCTCCAGGACCCCGCCCCTCGGCCCCGCCCCCTGTGTCGGCTTTTCTCCCTTCGCTTCTCTAGTACGGAAGCTGGTGTCCTAGACGAACGCTCTCCTCCCCACGCCCAGCGTGGGGCGGGAGGAGGGACCGAGTCGAAGGGAGGGGGATTTCCCGGAATATGACGCAAGGAGTTCGTCCCAAGCCAGCCCTCTCCGAGGTGGCGGATGGAGGCGGGCCGAGCACTCTTGCCTTTCACAGAGTCCTGGGTACTCCTAGAGATTGTGGGCGTGGTCCTGCAGTCACTTCCGCAGAGGGGTGGAGCTGAGAGAGGAGGAGGAGGAGGAGGAGGAGGGAGGAGGAGGAGAGAAAACCATACTCGACTTGTTCAAGTGCCACAGCTCCTAGAAAAATCCCCCTCCTCCAGTTTCTTCCGCGAGTTTTCTTTTCTTTTTTTTCTTTTTCTTTTTTTTTTTTTTTAAAGTACAGGAGGGGGCGGAGGGTGAGGTGCAGAGAAACAGGGAGATGCGCACGATGGAGCTACATTACATACTCGCTCTAGCTTGCGGTCCTGCCCCCGCACCGCATCGGTCCTACCCTGGCATCCCGCACGCCCGGCGCTGGGCTCTCGGGTTCTTAGCTCATTGGGGGCGGCGGTGAAAATTGCGCAGCAAAGCCCCTTTGAGTTTCTGGTGAGACTGGTTTGCTCTCCTGGATGATGTAGAAGGCTGGGGTTTTCAAAGTGTGGTTCCCCTTTTCCCCTCTTTCGCAAATGCAAATCACAGCCCCCGCTGTGGGCTCTTAGGTAGGAACGACTTAGGCAGGGTTCACCCCTTGGGGAAGCGCAGGACCAGCGCCTATAGCCTTTATTAATTTTTAGCCAATTTATTTGCATACTCAGATCCCTCTACCACCCCATTTTCTTCATATTGTCTTTCCCTCCCATGAAAATATTACATACAATATTTATTATATATAATATATGCAACATATCGATGTAATATATAATTCTGTTACGGCCATTGTTAAGCATATTACCTGTAATCTATAATTGAATTGGATGCGTGTTATATATTACTGGTAATGTAGAATTACCTCTTCCATATAATACGTATTCAAATTTTATTAGTCGAAAAACAGTCAACAAACAACATCCTGAGCTTACTAAATGCCATGCAATTGTGCTAAGCGTTGGGGATGCAAAGAAAGGCAAAAGGACAGTCCTTCCTCCAAGGAGCTCACAGTCCATTGGGGTTTGGGAGGGAGACAGCATACAAACAACGAACCTACAAGTATATAAAGTATACAGTGTCACAAATATCCGGTATACAAGCATACAGTGTGTAAATGGGAGGAGCTTAAAGAACATAAGGAAGATCTTTTAGCTCAACCTTGCACATATGTGCTCAAATTTTACTTCCACAGAACGAAACAAATAAATGGACTTTTTTTTTTTTTACAGAAATTGAACTAGATTTGTTTTGAACCAGAACATGTTTTGACATCCTAGATTTTTGACAAATCCATATATAAAACTGCGGGAGACAAGCTTTTTATTCAGCTCCCCCAGAGTAATCAGCTCCAGATGTCAGAGCAAAACAAATAAACAAACACCTAATGAAAGGCTCAGAAATTATAAAAAAAACTCTAAAAAATGTTAAATGGCAAATTAAGCATAAAACTTTTAAGTTTAAAACATGTGCTTTATGTTCCGATAAAACTATGCCCTCTTTCTGCATGTCCCATTAGGATCTCAGGATATCCATGGCTTAAAAATTGTTTCTGAGCAGATAACTTCTGAATCAAAATAACTCTTAGCCCTATACTTTTCACCAGAGCTCCAAGTTAAGATCCTACAAGTGCTAGGCACTGAGAATTTAAAAAGGCAAGGGAAAAAAACCCCACAGCATCTGCTCTAAAGGATCTCACAATCTAATGGAGACACAACATATAAACAAGTATGTAAAAAGATACGTACACAAGATAAATTGGAGATAATTAATAAAGGGAAGGCTCTCGAATTATGAGGATTCAGGAAAAGAAGAATGGGATTGTAGCTGAAAGTAAAGAAAGCCAGGGAAAGCAGGAGGCAGAAGTTAAGTAGCTCCAGAATGAATTTTCAACAATCTGGGACATTTTATCCTAGATATTTTCAGAGATTCTGAATTGCTTAATATGAATAAAATAAAATTTATCATGTCCCTCTCACCTCATCCCAGATCTCATCCTCCAAATTTTCCATATTTTCTTAATGGTACCACACTTCTCCCAATTTGTTGTTGCTTAGTCATATCAATCATATTCTCACAGCTACACAGTTTCAAAACCTTTCCAGATTTCTCCAGTTAGAAAGTATTTTTTCCTTAATTAATTTCATAGTCCTTTATATTCCTATTTTATTCTCTACTCTAATATTTGAGTAGAGTATATTAATAAAAATACCCTGACCAAAGTACTTCATCCCTCTGGCAAGGATTGTTTGGATTGGTGGACGAAGCTCCTTACTGGGCTCTCCTCTCACCTATAAAATCAGTGGTTTGTATACCATCATTACTGATCACAGCTTTTAAAGTTTGCAAAATGATTTTTATATATTGTATCATTTCATATTTACATCAATTCTGTAAGGCAAGAATAGTAAGAATTCTTATCCTTATTTTTGGAGATAAGGAAAAAGAATTGAAAGGTTGTAATTTACCTATGCTTATATAATTAGTAAATGAAATGTGGTTTAGTAGAAAAAGCAGGGACTCTTGCAAAGGTGAAAATTAATGGTTGGACAATAATTTCATGAAATTTTGTGGTCACCAATGTTTATTATATCTTGAGTCAGAAATTTATTTACAAAATAAAGGGGAAACAATAAAGTAGAGAAATATGAAAGAGGTTAGAAAAAATACCTATACTAGTTCTCAGCCAGGAGGGCCGATGGGTGGTGAGTAACCACTGTGGCCTCCTCCAAGATGGAAACTAGTCTCTCCAGAAACTAGGAAAGGAGTCAGCCCTTTTCACTCACCCAATGAAGTAGTCTAGGAGTGTTAAAAACAATTATGGCGAGCACAAAATAAGGACAAAGAACAATGAAAATAAAGGTTGAAAATTGTTTCTTGATACTTTTGAAAGATGTTATCAAAGTATCTTCAGTGGTAAGTGAATTGAAGTTAAAAGATGAACTTCCCTTCAGGGCCAGGCTCAAGGAAAGGTAAAGAGACTCTTTTTATGAAAAATAAATTATTTATTTAAATATGTATATAAGGGGAAAAGGATTTCTAATTCTAATGGATTCTAATTCCACCTAAATAAACTGCCAGGTCCTGCAAGGAACCGCTTCTCCTGTGGTTCACAGGCTACACTAATCCTCTCTCTGATCTAACTAACCAAATTTATACTATTTGAAATAAACCTAACCACTCTAACTCTTAACTTTGCCTTTAAGTTATAAAGATAACCAAGGCTAGCTGGTTGTCTCCATAAGAATCAGGTTAGGACTCTGAGCCTTAACAGACTTAGAGTCCAAACTAAAGACCAGGTTTTATATGATCTTTTCACAGTTTAACCAATCTATAGACAGTAACAGATAAATGAATAGTGTTTCCTAAGTTGGAAAAGAAAAACACTCCACTCCTTCAAGTCTTTCTCTCAGACAGAGAGAGAGAGAGGCAAAGATATTACCTTCTCCAGCCCTGAGAGAGAAAGAAGCTGCGTGTGGCTCTGTTGACTGCCAGAAGCCCTCTCTTGGAATGCCACACCCAGAGTGTGTAACTGTCATAGAAATAATGGTTATAACTGCCACCAGTTGAAATTAACACTCTCTCTCAGCACTATTTGAAACTCCAATTCTTCCTCAAGCCAGCTTCTCTACTTCTTATCTCTAAACTAATAAAACAATACTTATTTTCTAATATCATCCTTATAGTTTCCCCCCTTTGAGCATATGGAGAGATAAAAGATCTCTCCATATGCTCACTATTCTATGTAATTCTAAAGCTATAGCTAATCTTATTATTATATTTCCTTAAAAAATCATCTTAATCATATGCTTATCTTATCCTATTCTTATTGGTACACTTATACATGCTAACCTGTACTAGGGATATAAAATTAAAGAAAAGAAAATTTAAATGAAAACAAATAATCAATGAAACCATAGTTTCACAAATGCAAGTACAAAACATACAATTACAGAAATGCAAAATGCAAACTTTTGAAAAATATTTGAAACAATAAAATGCAGTTACAAAAAACCAATTTAACTTATGTTTTACAAAAAACTAAAGTCTAAAATAATAACTATGAAAAACTCATGCAAACTGCATTTTACAAATCCTATTTGAACAATTCAAATAGAACTCTTTACTATGCTAAGACCTTAACCTATCGCTAATACAGAAAACCAAAATTAACTACATTAAAACTCAAAATCAACTTACTATACTAATAAAATCAAAACTTTGTAACAATTTAACTATATACACATCTATGGAAGTATATAGATATATATAGATTTATACACCTGTGTATATGTTATGTACAAACTATTTACATATTGCAGGAGGAAAACAAACTCCCTCCCTTAAGATAGTCTAAGAAAAACCTTAAAGATTTTCTTTTGAAAGATATGTATGTTTTCTTGATGTTATTTCTTAGGAACAAATAAAGTGTTCCTGTGAGATAAGATCTTATTAATTTAATGTATACAATTATTATTTTACCAAGGTGATTTATCTATATCAATTCATTTCTATAAATATTCATCACCTGGTTATGTTATTATAGACTTTGTAAGAAATGTGTCCTATATGTGTATGTTATTTTGTAGTGAATACTCACTAAATTTTTAAAATCACCTCCTCTGCTACTGTCTTCTGTCTGTGTTGTTACTATATAGTGTTTGTTTGCAACTATAGTGAAAGTGTGTAATGTTAGAATGGTGCAAAAATCTTACAGTTCATGTCCATAATCAGTCTGTGTTCCTCTTCTTTGTGATGATTTTTTCTTTTTTTTTTTGCAATGTCTTTGTTACAGTTCAATCATCCTTTCAATTGTCATCTCCTCTGTTTCTTCAATGTTGTTTTCTCCTTTGTCTTGATCTTGCTCTTTGTCTCTAAGTTAGTCTTCTTCTTCTTGAATCATTTCTTCTTCTGATATCTTTTTGACTGCAGCCATGTTGTCTGATGAAATCTCTTCTGCTGTTTTTGCTTTTTTCACATGCAAATAATGCAGCCAGGATTCTTTCTCTAAAACACAAATAGCTGAAAGTGTTGTCAAAATAACTTTGAAAGGTCCTACCCATAAAGGTTGTGTTGCACTAGTTCTATTAAAGTTTTTATGCAAACTGAATCTCCAGGTTTTATTGTATGGAGTGCATAATCTAATGGACCCCCTTGAGTTAAAATTCCCATTTCTTGTAATTCTCTAACCTTGTTTTGTAATTCTGCAATATATTCAGCAAGTGCAAGGTCTCCTCCAAGCATAAGCTGTCTTAAAACTTTTTGCCTGCAATGGTGAATGTCCAAATAACATTTCATATGGTGAGATATGCACATCTCCTCCTGGTCTAGTGCTCATATAGAATAGTGCTAGAGGTTAAATCTCTGGCCACTTCAAATGAGTTTCCATGCATAATTTCCCAATCATACTTTTGATTTTTCTGTTTAGTCTCTCTACCTGCCCAGAACTTTGTGGGTGATATGGGACATGAAATTTTGGTGTGATACCCAGAAATCATAAACTTGTTTTAGAACCAAATCTGTAAAATGGCTCTCTTTGTCAGAATCTACTCTCAGTGGTATACCAAATCTTGGAATGATCTCTTTCAACAAGATTTTGGCTGCAAAGCTTGATGTGTTTTTATCAGATGGAAAAGCTTCTGGCCATCTAGTTAGTTGGTCTACTATTACTAGACAAAATTTAAAATTTCCTGATTTGGGCATGTTGATATAATCTATTTGTAAATGCTCAAATGGTGTATGAGCTAGTGGAAATCTACCAAAAACTTTTTGTTTAAATATGCTTTGGTTATATTGTGCACACATAGAGCAAGCTGAGCAGATTTTATTTGCCATAGTGCTAATTCCTGGAGCTATCCAAGTTCTTTTGACAGTATCAATTAATGTTTGTGTCCCCAAATGACCCTTTTTGTGTATTGCTTGGCAGATGAAAGAGTAAAATGTTTTTGGAAGAATTGATTTTCCCACTGATGCTATCCAGATCCCATTTTCTTTTCTTGCTCCAAAATTTTGCTTCCACTTCTGAACCTCTTTGTCATTGTATGCTTTTTCTAGATCTGTGGTATCCATCACATAGAGAGTCATACTGGAAGCTGGAGCATTTTGTGCAGCATATTGTGCAGCCATATCCACCCTACGATTTCCTCTGGCAACTAAGTCTTGTCCTAAAGAATGCTCTGTGCAGTGAATCACTGCCAACTCCTTTGGTAGTTGGAGAGATGATAGTAATTCTCAAATTATTTCTGCATGAGCAATTCTTTTCCCACTAGATGTTAAAAAGCCTCTCTGAAGCCAGAGAGAACTAATGGCATAGCAAATTCCAAATGCATATTTGGAATCTTTGTAAATATTTGCACGTTTGTCTTTTGCAAACTCACATGTATATTTTAAAGCAATTAATTCTGCTCCCTGAGCACTTAGGTTCCTAGTTAATGAAGCAAATCATAGGGTCTCAAACTCACTTATTACCGCAGCACCTGTAAATCTTATTCCATCCTGCGCATATGATAATCCATCTGTGAATAAGATCAGGTCAGGGTTGTCAAGAGGTGTGTCTGACAGATTTTCTTGAGGTTTTTCTATTAATTGTACTACAGTTTCACAATTGTGCAATGGTTCCCCCTGTGTTGGTAAACCGGGTGATACTGTAGCTGGATTTAAGGTGTTGCATCTCTTTAGTGTTATATGTTCATTCACCCAAAGCACTATGTCATATTTAGCCAGGCATTGATTTGAAAATGCCTGTGTTCTGAACTTTTGCAGAAGTGCCTCAACTTCATGTGAATAATACACTGTCAGTGGGCAGCCTAACAATAAATTTGCAGATTTGGTAACAAGTAATGCAGTTGCTGCCACCCCTCTTAAGCATGGAGCTAATCCTGAGGCTATGGGATTGAGCTGACCAGAATAATATGCAATAGGACGTTGGTTTGGTCCTAAGCTCTGCATCAAAACTCCTGAAGTTATTCCCTTTCGCTCATGGACATAGAGTGAGAATGATTTAGAATAATTAGGAATACCAAGAGCAGGAGCTGATAATATTGCTTCTTTTTAATTTCATAATTGCTTGCACATACTCTGGTTTTAGCTTCAGTGAATCTTTTCCAGTGTCTTTTATTAAAGGAGTGTTGTCTTTTTGCAACTTGGAAAACATTATCGACTATCTATTGTGGTTTTTATAGATTGATTTAACTCTAAGAAGACCAAAGAAAACCCTGGTTTTTCCCTCAGACACAGAGAGAGAGACAAAGATATTACCTCCTCTAACCCTGAGAGAGAAAGAGTCGCTGTGTGACTCTGCCAACTGTCAGAGACCAACTGCCACTGCCACACCCAGAGAAAGTAACTGTCACAGAAAAAGGGTTATAATTTGAAAATGGACACACTCTCAGCTCTGCTTCAAACTCTAATTCTTTCTCAAGCCATGTTCTTCACTTCTTATCTCTAAACTAATATAACAATATCTAATTTCTAATATCATCCTTATAATACTCTGGAATAACAAAGAACTTGGATCATACTTCTCTAATGCTTACTCATCCTCCCAGGACCTCAGTCTCCTCAGCTATAAAATAAAATTTTTGGACTAGATGATATCTAAGTTCCATTCTAACTCTAGATGTGTGATTCAAACCTGTGGCTTTTCTAAGACCAGCACATTTTTCCTCCTAAGATACCACATTTATGGGCAAATGCTCAAAGACCTAGGGCTGGAAGAAATCTTAGAAATCATCTAATCCAGTCTCAACCAAAGCCTCACATTCTGCAAGAAGACTTTCCCAGTCCTTATTCTTAGTGCTGTTATAAAAAATAAAAGATTAGATGGTATCTTTTATACTTCTAATAAGCCAGTTATTATATTGTTGTTATTAATCTGAGGAAGCTGTGTTTGGGTTCCCCTTGATGGCTGATGCAGGGACACCCAGGTCCTGCCACTCATCTGGATGTTATAATAACTGCCCTTATTTATAACAGTGCCCAGGCAGAATCCCTACAGGTCAGTGGATGGGTAACCCTTTCAGGTCCCACCTGGGATTGATTGATTATTACTATTGGGCTCTATCAGCCTTGGATAACATTCATCTGTCTGTGTTTCTCCCTCCCCAGAGTGGTGATGGAATAACTACTCCAGGAAGGAACTTAATAAATTTTATCTATGTTGTTAAGAAGGGAAAGGAATGATCAGGAATGGATTGGTAATAGGAGACCCTGTCACTAAATCTGTGACACTAATCCCTCAGGACTGTAGGCTGTTTAGTAATGCTGGGCTCTTGTTCTTCACCTCCTCTGGCTCAGCCTGGCCACAGCCAAACCAGAGTAAGCACTCTGTTTGGATGACACAAATATTGATGGTCTCTCTCAGCTTCTTGCTGTTAGTTATTGTGCCAGTCCTATAGCCTTCAGGAAATATCACCCTTACCACCCTCTTCTTCTCCTACCCACTTCCCGGTTCCCAAGATACCTAAATATCTAGAGATAGTTTAGATGCCTATATATCTAGGGAAATTCAGAGAGAATCAGAGGATCTATGGTCAGACCCACAGGTCAATCAATGTCCAAGATCAGGTTGATGTTTTAGTCAAGGATTTCAGGTTGAAGCTCTTAAACCAAAAGCCAAGGGTCCCAAAATCAAAAAAGCCCCTCTCAGAAGTCTTTCAGGGCATTTATACGCTCTCTGGCCAACTGCATTTTTTTTTTCCCTCTCACAGCCTCTGTGAACATTCCGAAGTCTCCAACTGTCATCAACTGTCAATCAAGGTGTGATTCTCAACTCCCAGAGCTTGAATATGACAGTGCCTTACCTCTGATATTATCTCCAATTCATCCTGTATACACCTTGTTTGTACACAGTTGTTTTCTTTTTTATCATTTTTTTATTATATGCTTAATCACCACCACCACCAAAAAACATTTAACTAAACAAGTACATAAAAAAAATCATGTGCAAAACACATCATTTACAATTTGTATGAAATATTTAAATTATATATGTATGCTAATATAAACATTCTCTGCTTTTGAGTTCCCTTTGGATTTGTTTTACTTATATACTTTTTTCTCTTCATTTTGTGGCTGTTATTTTTTAATGTAATTATAGTATGTATTATTCTCTTTTCATCTCTTCATATATTTCCTTTATTTTCTTTATATTTCCAACATTTGTCATTTAAGTAACATAATACAGTCTATTACATTCAATATCATAGCTTTTTCAGCCATTTCTCTGATTCATTGCATTTGTATTATTTCTAGTTATTTTGTCATTACAAATCATTACAAAGATTCCCCACTATTATTATTTTGTTGTCTATTTCAAGCTGTAACTCATTTAGTTTTTTCTTTAATAATCTGGATGTTATAACACTTGGTACATTCAGGTCCCATATTGATAATACTTCATTATCTATAGTATCCTTCAAAAAAATATAATTATCCTATTCATTCCTTCCAACTATATTCATTTTAGCCCCAACATGTTAGAGATCATGCCTATTACTCCTGCATTCTCTGTATCATTTGAGGCATAGTAAATCCTGTTCCAGCCCTTCACCTTTACTCTATGTGTGCCTCTCATTTTCTGTATGTTTCTTGAAAATAACACATTACAGGTCCCAGCTTTTTATCCTTTCTGCAATTCATTTTCTTCCCATGGGTAAGTTTATCTCATTACACCAATGTCATAGTTACTAGCTATGAATTTCCATCTATTCTGTTTTTCCTCATTGTTTGTCCCCTTCTTCCTTTCTTTCTACACATCCCTCCTCAAATGTCCAGTTTCCTTTGACTAGAGTACCCTTCCAATTCACACCTCTTCTACAAAATCCTTGCTTGTCCTCTGACTTTGCTTTTTTAGTTCCAAATTGGCCCACAAGTCCCTCCCTTGTCCCTTTCCCCTTACTTTTTAACTTTTATTTTATCCATTTTTCCAAAAATCTTTTCCTTATCCCCACAAAAATGCCCTCCTACTCTTTGATATGAGTTTAATTCTAAAAATCCCTTCTCTATCTTGTCCCAAAAGTCCCTTCCTATTCCCTCATTATAACCCCCCAACCCTTTGATATATACTCTCCTCCCCAGTCTCTCACTTATGCTATTTCCCTTCCCTTCTGTTTCTCTGCACATTAAGAAGATTTTTACCCTCTTCTAATGGTGTGTGTTGTTCTCTCTTTATCCCAGGTCTGAAGAGAATAAGCTTCTAGTACTACCAGCCCTCCATCCACTTCTCCCCTTCTCTATGCTAGTTCTTCCACTCCTTCCTCCTCCATAGGAGATAGATAGGAGAGCTTAATATATAGTAGGTACTTAATAAATGCTTGCTGACCCCTTTATTTAATAGATGAGGAAACAAGGGTCCAGAGAAATTAATCAATTTGCCCAAGTTAAAAATAACAATTTTATTCAATTCAAACTCCATTTCTGATAACTCCAATTTGGGCAGAGAGTAAGAGAACCAGACATAGAGTTTTCAGTTGTCTCTGTTTTCCCTAGAGTAGAGTAATAGCACTCCACAGGGAAAGGTTCTGCAATTGTGATGTGCTTAATCAAGTTAGGATTATAATTCCCCAGAAGACCTAATCTGCTAATAAGCACAGGTTTCCTACCAGTCCAGAGAGTAGAAATGTCTCTCTGATAAATTGAAGTGTAAATATTCATAATTATTTCCCTTCTAAGAGTTATCATAACTGAATTTGTGTAACTTTGGGTAAATAATTTTACTTTCTGAATCTGTTTCTTTATTTGTAAATTTAGAAGGTTGGTGTAGATGACTTCTCAAGGCCAATTCTAATTCTGTGGTCCTATACAGTGATAGTGAACTTTTTAAGGACAGAGTGTCCAAATTGCGCCCTCACACTACATGTGAGCCACTCCCTTACCCCAGACAGGAGAGTAGGGAATATTTACAAGAAATGTTTCAAAGGGAAAATCAACAGAATTTGGTTCAATTGAGAAGTCTGAGCAAAATCTATTATGCTTCAACTGAATTAAAAAAAAGCTTGAGTAGCAATAATGATTTCAGATAAGGCTACAGTAAATAAAAGCCTGTTAAAGACAGATAAGAAGGAAAACTATAATTTTCTTAAAGGTACCATTGATAAGGAATTAATATCAAAACTTAATATATGTATCAAAAAGTATAACATATAATTAGTAAAGAATAAACCAACTTGTTCATATCAAAATGAAAAAAAGAATTCACAATAATTAAGAAGAAATAATAGAAATGATCTGAAACTATTTTGCCCAATTCTATGCTAACAAAATAGTTAACTCTGAGGAAATGATGACTGTTTATCTTTTTTCCCTTTTTACTGTGAGAAAATTGAGGGGAATAGGACAGCAAGTGGTTAATTATGAGAACTGAGTGAACCACGACTCCATCTTGTGACTCAATTCTGGCATTAGTTTAGTTCCCTTTCTTTCTAATTATGGGCCAAGTCCAAATTCTCTCTTGTGAGAAAAGTTCATTCAATTGTGGGAATTAGGAAAAAACCTATTTGCATTGTTGGAACCTAGCTTTGTCTGGCTGGGAAACTAGACCACCTGTACCTGCTGGTTAGAGACTTTTAACCAAAGACCTAGGTTAAGTTGACCAGAAACACAGTCAGATTCTAAAACTGATATTTAATATAATCCAGTAATCTCCTCCATTTTTGTCTTCGATAGTGCCATTTCTCCATCTTTGGCACCTCAGGGACAATGACTTGAAACTACAAGTGCATTTTCTCCACTTGATAGAAAAAAATTATTTTTTTGTAAAGAACATTACAAATTCCATTTCTCTTGTCCTCTTTCCAGTTTAATCCTTAAAAACTCCTTGGGGAGGATTTTGCTTAACCACTTCTCTTGCCAAGCTTTCTGCAAACTTGTTTTACCCTGTCTGACTTCTTGCTATTTTGAGGTTATACTACTTGTAATTTTCCACCAACTCACTCCTTAAGATTTTACAAATGAATTTCTATTCTAAATTAGTGTTATTCTTTGCTGCCATATCTGTCTGCTTGTCAAGGAGATCAAGTATTTATTTACCAGTGGTTTGTGTGATCTTTTGGTCTCTTTGTGGTGCTGGAATGCTTTCTATCAGTTAAGCTTCTTTAGAATATGGGAATAGTCTGTATCAATTCCATTGTTTTTTTTTCTCCTATTTTTAGCACCAAAGGTTTATTTAAATAAGTCAGCTTTCCTCAATTATAAACCTTTTTCTTTTCTAAATTTTATTTTTTTCTAGTTTCACATAATTTTGGACCTTGGTTCTAACAAGGTGATCTAACTGTACAGAGACAGTTATTTCTAAAAATGCCTGCCTGTCATGCATGTCTCTCCATAGTTTGATTATACTTTACCTTTATAGATTAATGTCATGTTACTTTTGTTTATAGTTTATGCAAACTGGACTATTTTGTCTCTGTACCCTACCACACCTTGCATTTTATTTACACTATTCTATTCCTGAAATGTCCTGCTTCCCTCTTTACCTGTTGAATTCCTACCTACTCTTTAAAACTCTACTCAAAATAGTCTCTTATGCAGCTTTCCCTGATGTTCTCTGTCAATAAAGACCTTCTGTCTCAGACCTCACATAATATTTTGATTTGTTACTTTCTAATATATTTATTTTACTATTATATATTATAATTATCTTCATATCTGTCAGTTCTTTATAAGTTTATAACTGCCATAAAGACAGAAATAGTTATCTAATCTGAACTTTGTTCCTAGCCCAGCATCCAAAACAATGCTTTTCCCACAGAAGGTACATAATGTTTGTTATAGGGTTGTTAAATTTATGGGATGGGAAGATAAAAAAGAGACGATCTTAAAATTAGTGGTTCCACGTTGCCTACTCAATATGGCCTGACATTTAAAAGTTCTCCATAGTTTGTTTCCAACATATCTTTCTAGACTTGAATTCATGATTCTTCATTCCATCCAAAATGAAATATTTGCCATCCCTTGTTCTTCTCCCAGCCTAGATAAGCAAGGTAGCTACTAATCTATCAACTATTCTACACTCAGAAATAAACTTGATGGAAACTCTGAAAGAAGTGTTAGATTTCTTCCCCAAAATAGTTCATTGAATCTCAAAGAATTCTTGTCTTCATTATATTTTTAAAACAAAAATATATTCTTTATTAAAATAATGGTATAAATATTCATTGATTGAATCAATCAAGTAGATACAAGAAGGAGTAAGACTTAAAGAATGTAACTATCCCAAAGTAATTGGTGACTTCTCTTTAATAACAGTTTTTAATCACTAATTATATAAACCAGTAGTTCTTAGTTTTTTTGTGTGTCATTAGCCCCTTTGGCAATCTGGTGAAACCTATGGATCCCTTCTCAGAATAATGGTTTTAAATTTACAAAACAAAATACACAGTAGTACAAAGAAAACCAACTACTAAAATATAGTTTAATTTTTTAAAAGCAAGTTTATGGATTCTTTGAAATCTGTCCATGGTCCATAAAACCTAGATTACAAATCCTTCATCTAAACTTTTGGTACTTTCCCTGGGCAGTGCTTTTGTGTTTGCAATACTCTCTCCAGTTTGGATTTCTTATATCCTAGAGGCAGCTCCCTAGAATTTTACATTATTTTACATTCCAAATAAAGACTTTCTATTTTTTAGCTCTCCAGTTTTTTTTCCACTCTCTCTTTTCTGTATCTCTCCATGATCCTCCTAATTGCCTTAAAATCCCAAGAAAAAAAGGCAGAGTTTTCTCATAATTAACCTTTCATCCTAAATATGAAGTGACTATTCCTTGGGATGCACTACTAGTCATTAATTATGCTGGCAAATTTTTCAGGTCCTGCTTGAGTAATAAGGTCATTGAAAGAGACAATGTTGTTAAACTTCTGTGGTTCTTAGCTCTTAAAATTTGGTTTTGCTTGGTATAGTCTAGAGATGAAACCAAGTAGCTTAGTAATTACTCATAATTGCTTGGGAGGCTTCTGCAATTCACTTCTCTTCTTTTAACCAAGCACAGAAATTAAGAAAGTCATGAACGAAACACACTCATGCACATATATATACACACAAACACACACACAAAATTTCAGGTTCTAGCAAGTCAGTTCCTAATTGATCCAAAACTGTTCACAAATTTCCCAATATGCTAGGTCTCTCTTTGAAGTGAATGAAGTGTCTGTCTCTCCAGTAATGTGAAAAGTACTTTAGATGACCATTATTAGGAATGAGGTCAACTTGCATAATGTTTCTTTTTTATCTCTTTTTATACTTTCTTTCTGACTTCATTAACTCCTATGGGTTTAATTGTGATCTTGAATGCAAATGATGCAGAATTCCGTATCCAGATCAATGTCTTTTCTGAGTTACAGTTTTCTATCACAAATTGCATAAACTGGATGCCCCAGGGACATCTCAAATTTAATATGTTCACAACACAACTAAATATTTTTCTCCTCCAAACCATCCTTCTAATAGAATTTCCTATTTCTGTTAGGAACACAACTCTTGTTCCAAAACTTACAATTTCATAATGAACCCTGGTTATCTAGAAGTGGCCCAATAGATAGAGCACTGTGCCTAGAGCCCAGAAGACCTGAATTCAATACAGCTGCATGTATTTACTAGTCATGTAACCAAGTTACTTACCTTCTGCCTCCCTTATTTTCCTCACTGCTAAAATAGGTGTGATAATAATATGAGATAATATTTGTAAAGTGCTTAGCATAGTGCCTGGCACATAATAGGTGGCCATAAATGTTTATTCTCTTCCTTTCCCTTACATTTGCACAACTGAAAAAAATCTTTCTGTCATGTGTCATCCTTTAAGACCTTTCAGTGTCTCTGGGGCATCCAGTTGAAATGTTAAAATGAACTTGATGATATAAAACTGGATCGTAGGAGAGAGACTTGGTCTGGATATAGAATTCTGTGTCATTTGCATTGAGATAAATTAAATCTACAGAGTTGATGTGGTCCCAAAAACAGTGTAGAAAAAGGATGAAAAGAGAAGCATTATGCAAGTTGACCACTTTTCTATTAATACTCATCTTAAGTACTTTCCACATCACTGGAGAGAGAGATACTGTAGTCATTTTCAAAGAGTGATCCAGGTTCACACTACCTCTGACCTGAACTATCTCAGTAGTCTCAGTCTCAACTGTCTCACCATTCCAATTCATCCTCCACACAACTACCAAATTGATTTTTCTTAAGATCTGCTCTGACCAGGGACAACTAAGTGGCTCAGTGGATGGAATCAGACCCAGAGAAGGAAGATCCTGGGTTCAAATCTGACCTCTGACACTTTCTAGCGTCTAGCGTGACTCTGGGCAAGTCCCTTAACCCCTGTTAAGTACCACTCTTCTGCCTTGATACTAACAAATAGTATTGATTCTAAGAGGGAAGGGAAGGGTTTAAAAAAAATCAAGACTGATCATGTCACTTCCTTACTTGATAAACTCATCGTTCCCTATTGGATCTAGGATAAAATAGAAATATAAATTCCTCTGTCTTGAAAAACCCTCACAACTTGGCTCCACCCGTTTTGCCACACTTATAGTACATTACACCCCTTTTCACATTCTCTGGTTTAGCCAAACTGTTCCTCACGTCCGGCACGTCATCTCTCACCTCTATCTTTGCAATGGCCTCTTCAATGGCTGGGAGATGCTCTTCCTCCTTGCCAACAGCTCACAGAATATCTCATTTCCTTCAAGACACACCTAACACCTCACTTTCTACTTGAAGCCTTTCCTGATTTCCCTCCCAGCCTCCCATAACTGTGAATGCTCTTTCTTCCTATCTTACATTTATTTTGTATATATTCTAGGTACCAAAAGACATATAAGCCTTTCCAGGGAGGATATTAAGCAACTTGAGAGAGAAAATTGTTTCTTTTCTTTTGGTCTTTGCAGTCCCAGTGCCTAGCCTGAACATATATAGGGAGTACTTAATTAATGTTTTTTGATTGATTTATATGTAAAACCATATACATATCTATTAATACATGGAAAAGGCAGGAAGACAAGTACTCTTTTACATGTGAAGTTATATGAAGAAGCAAATTAAGAAGAAGCCCTTGATTATGACTAATAGAGAAGAAATTAGCAACCATTCCTCTAGAAGGACAGAACTAATTTTTCATCCTTTGTTAATAACTTAACAATAATGTTTCCATTGTGTTGGGAGCCAAGAGGACGAGACAGGCAGACACACAGCAAATAGAGATAGAGATAGAGATATAGAGTTATAGAGATATAAAGAGATATAGATATAGATAACACTGGTTCATCAACATATTTGTATCAATGCCTACATATGACACTGGTTCTTTGCCTTTAAGAAAATTACAAATTTTTTTGGTGGGGGGAGGAGGGTGGGAAATGCATAGAGAGTATAATGTTTTTAAAAATGAGACTAGTCCTATGATTTCATTGGTGTAGGAAACTACCCTAGAGAAAAACCCTTCTATGAATGCAGAACTGTAACTAGGAGTCTTAGAGAGTTGCCTAAGGGCACTTAGAAAGTTGTCAGAGTTTCTCTGGCTGTGGAGGAGTGACTAATGCATCCCCACAGGGAGGGTTAAAACCCTCCTTGAGGGGGAGGGCACAAAACAATGGCAATAATTATTGAATATATTTGGGTACCACTCGTGCATAAATACATTCCCTTTTTTCGATGAAAATAATATTCAAATCAAAATTAACAAAAGTGAAATTAACAAGGTGCATTTTCTCCAATTGACAGTGAATGTAGCACAATGATGATTTAGTATAGTATTTCTGAATAAGGTCAGATTTGAAACTGAATTGGTATGATCTGTCACCATCACCATCAGTCAGTTTAACCTGATGTAGCAGCTGAGTTGACTATTTGTTGCACACGTATGTATGCACTTAAGTATGTATACTTAAAGTTAAAGAATTTTTGAGTGGAAGTTTACAAAGTACCGACATCATTTCTCAACATCATTCACTCATCTCAACATCAACAATACCAATATAAGTAACTCTGCAACTCTAAAACAATGGAAATCACTCAAGAATGTTAATAGATAATCATTTGGACTTTCCAACAACTAAACTTAAATTTAACTGCCTTAAGTTTTAAAAATATATTTAATTTTTTAAAAGTGAAATAATAATCTCATAGTTGGCTTGACTATCATCCAGTGTATTATTCATCCCTCTTCTTTTATTGCCATCTGCAAATTTGATAAACATGTCTTCTATACCTTTACTGAGATCACTAATAAAAAATGTTAAAGTGCACAGGACTGAACAAAGATCCCTGAAGTACTTCACTATAGACCTCTTTCTTTGTTGACACTGAGCCATCCAGACATTTCTCAGTCCACCTAATTGTGCTATTATCTAGCTGACATCTTTCCATATTGTTGACAACTATAGCATGAGAAACTTTTTGAAATGTGTTACTAAAATCTAGGTAAACTTTTTGTAAGTGATAGATCCCCACAGAGTGACTTTAATTATGAAGGTATCTCGATAATAACAGTTTCCAGTGAGGGTCAGTGGAAGAGCAAAATTTTGCTTGTTTTCTAGCTCTTAACTAGAGATATTAAGTTCTTCTGCTATCAACACATTAACAATGAACATATAATATAGAAGAGGTTTACTAAGGTCAGGTAAAGAACAGAAGGACTTGTCCTCATACCCAGTTATCATGGAATTCCACATGTGTTGAATAGCATTTCTTTCTCCTTTCCTAAAGGTTGTTACGGTTCCCCCCAATTCACAGCTCTGACAGGTAATCATGTCCTTATATCATGAGTTGGGTTTGAGACCTTTGCTGAACAGTTGAGGCTATCTTGCTGCTCATTAATGCTTATTCCTTGCTCTGGTGTTCACTGCCTTGACCCCAGCTTCTGACCACCACTGTTCTTTGACCCTTACCTGGCAGCTGTTGCCATCTTCTGTGCCTTGGTGACTCTATCACTAGTATGCTCCTTCTTCTTCATTCTGTATCAGAATTTTCATGTCCCAGAAACTTTTTGTCCTTTTTGATGTTATAGAAAGGGTCTGAATCCTTTTAGCCATGGCACTATTGTATTACAGGGGAAGACTACCTAGTTTTGCATGCATGCTCACTCTCTGTAACTAAAGCATTACTTGATCTGCCAGTTTATTAATCCTGCCAGAAAGAGAATTTTTTTTTTTTTTTTGTATTTCAGGACTAGTTCTTGATGAAGACATGTTGACTTTTTTGTGATTAACATTCCTTTTTCTAGTTAACTCTTCTTAAAGAATGCATTTTAGAGGGGTGACTAGGTAGCTCAATGGATAGAACCAGACCTAGGGATGGGAGGTCCTAGGTTCAAGTTTGATCTCAGGCACTTCCTAACTGTGTGATCCTGGGCAAGTCACTTAACCCTAATTGTCTATCTCTTATTAATCTTCTAACTTGGAACCAAAACTTGGTATTGCTTCTAAGACAGAAGGTAAGGGTTTAAAAATAATAATGTAGATTAGGGTTTTGATGTTAAAGGATCACTCTACTGCAAATACGAATAACATAGAAATATGTTTTGAACAATGATACATGTATAACATGGTGAAACTGCTTGTCGGCTTTGGGAGGGGGAGAGGAGAGCAGGAAAAGGGGGATTATGAATCATGTAACCAAGGAAAAATATTCTAAATACAAATTTAAAAAATAAAAATAATAATGTATTTTAGAATTTTCTACTCTTCTCTTTCTGTTGAAAATCTAAACACCACTTCCACTTGCTATTCTCCATTCCTAGCCACCTCTCTCATTCTCCATAATATTTTATTACAGTAAATTTGTATTGTTATGTTCTATTTTAAACTAAATTTTCTTATATATCCCTCTTCTTTCTCTGTTCCTGAGAGTCATCCCATATAAAAATAATTTTTAAAGAGAAAAAAGAAAAAAGATGAGGACAAGAAATCAGGAAAATGGATTAACACACAAAAAAGAAATCTGGAAATATATTTGATGTTCCACATACCTGGACTTTCCACTTCTGAAAAGGAGATGAGGGGATGATGTCTTTACATACGTCTTCTTTGAAGCCACACTTATTCTTGTTGCAACATCTTTTTAAAATTATTATTTTATGGTTGTCCTTTCCATTTACATTGTTTTCATTATGTATACTTTGCTTTCCACATTTTATATCAGTTCATATAAGTTTTCCATACTTCTTTGTATTCATCATATTAATGATTTCTTAAAGCACACTAATATTCTATCTCATCCATGTATCATAATTTGTTTAGTCACTCCTCAAATGATGAGCATTTACTTTGTTTCCAATTTTTTGCTCTCACAAAAAGTGCTGCTATAAATATTTTGGTGTTTATTGGCACTTTCTTCTTACTGATGATTTCCTGGGGGGCTAAGCCTAGTAAAAGAATCTCAGGTTACAAGAATATGAACATTTTAGTCATTTTATTTGCATAATTCCAAATTGCTTTCCAAAATGGTAGTTTCATTTCACAGCTTCACCAATAGTGTCGGTGAGTCTGTCATTCCAGATCCCCTCTAACATTGACCACTCCCATCTTTTGTCATTTTTATCAATTTGCTGGGTATAAGGTAAAACTTCACGGTGGTTTTGACTTGCATTTCTTTTTATTATTAGTGATTTGGGATACTCTTTCATATGACTGTTAATAGTTTGCATTTCTTCTTTTGAGAACTGTTCCTATCTTTTGACCACTCATTTTGGAAAATGAATGGCTTTTAGATAAACATTTTTGTTAGTTGTCAATGTATCTTGGATACCAAAAATTTGATTCCAAATTCGATATAAAGATTTTCCCCCCATTTGACCAATTCTCTTCTTATCCTAGGTGCATTGATTTTTTTCTTGTAGAGAATCTCCACAATCTGTCAAAGTTCACTAATGATGGTTCAGCAATCACCTCTGTTATCTTTTTCATCAACTAAGAATATAGTTTGTACAGGTCAGGTTTGGACTTAACAAAGGCAGATAAGTATTCTCTTGCTTTCTCCTCGTTTATCTTGGGTTTGAACAAAAGATTAACCATTTTCTCTCTTTTCCAACCCAAAGCATACTCTCCATGGCAGAAAAAGAACAAGTAAAATACAAATTGAGTAGACTTGCCTCCTCTCCTTTTTCTGTTATGCTATTATTATCCAGTTAATGATATTTATGCAGTGATCCTAGCTCTCCTTTGAGTCTCTTCTCTCTAATATAATTTTCTAAAAAGGAACCCTTTTTTTTATCCATAAGCTATTCACTAACTTCAGCTCATTCTGAGTTTTAGCACCTCTGACACTGTTCTTACAAGATTAGACCAGACATTTTGTATTTATCCTCTGTTGCTTCACCTTGCTTCCCTTTTCTGTATGTGTCTTTTAAATATCTCTAGGGATTTGTGAGTGCCCTAAACATTCATATCAATCTCTTTAGGCTATTTCCTCTTCCCTGCTTTATTGAAATTGTTTCTTTTTTTGTCTGCAAAATTTCATTTATTAAGAAGTTATAAGTGGCTAGGTGGTTCCATGGATAGAGAGAAAGACCTGGAGACACAAGGTCTTGAGTTCAAATCCAGATTCAGACACTTAGTTGTATAAACCTGGGCAAGTCACTTAACTCCAATTGACTAGCCCTTAGTGCTCTTCGGTCTTGTAATTAATATTTAGTATTGATTCTAAGGCAGCAGGTGTGAGTTAAAAAAAAAAAAAGAATCTGCTATCCTTCCTGAACTAACTTGTCTTTAGAATTTTAGTTCTTGGAATCTTACTCATACTTTCTCTGCACACTTTGATATCTATCCTCCCAAAATTAAAGAATATAACTAATTCTAATATAGAATAGTCACTTCCAAGGTTCCCATCATTTCTTCCTGAGAGCCAATTTCTCCTTGTTGGTGAAAACCAAGCCCTAAAATATGAGTACTCTTCATTGGTTCCCTGACTTTTTAAAGACTGAATTTTTTCCATGACTTTTTGATCCCCCTTTCCATTCTACTTTTCATGGCACTCTTTTCTTGATTGGATTTTTTTTGCCTCTTTTTCCAGTCAATTCTGTTTTTTTAGACATATTTTTCTTTGTTGGATTTTTGTGCTTCTTTCAGTTGACTAATTTCACTTTTTAAGCTGTTATTTTCTTTTTGCATTACTTTTGTTTCTTTTTCCCATTTTTCTTCAACATGTCTTATTTGATTTTTTAATTCCTTTTTGAGTTCTTCCAGAGTTTTCAAACAATTCCTGTTTTTTTCTTGGAAGTTTTGCATGTGGTTGGTTGGATCTCATTATCTCCTATTGGTTCTATTTTTTGCTCTTTTTCCCTGTAGAAATTTTCAAGGGTCAAATTGTTTCTTTTGGTGTTTGCTCATCTTCCCAGTCTTTTTTTTTTTGGCTTGTGGCCTGGGAACTCCAAAAGCTGCTTGCCAGTTCTTTCTCCTTTGCTGATTTTTGCCCAGGGGCTAAGTCCTCACTGCTGCCATGGGACCTCAAGTGGTAACTCTGAGGTGCTGTCTTGCTGGTGCAGTTCATGCCCTGGGTTCCCAAGGTCAGCCCACACCCAAGTTCTGAATCTGTTGTGGTAGGTTTCTGAATCTGGTGCAGTAGGCTCCCTCACTTTTTAAAGGGTGAAATCATTGAACCCAAAAAAGAATTGAGGGAATGTCTTGAGAAACATTGGGAAATAAGCTCAAATAGAGAAGATCGAGTCTGGATAAATGCCATATACTTAATGGGATAAGCACTATGGAGCTATTGCAAATTCTTGATGAATGCCATGACATAATGAAAATAATGTTGGTTTGTTTTTAAAATCCTTACCTTTTGCCTAAGAATCAATATTGAGTATCAGCTCCTACGCAGAAGAGCAGTAAGGACTAGACAATGGAGATTAAGCTAATAATCACACAGCTAGGAAGTGTCTGAGGCCATATTCAAACCCAGGACCTCCCATCTCTAGGCCTGACTCTCAATCCACCGTCCTCTATCATGTTTTATGAAGTTTAGTTTCGTAGCAGAGTAGGGATGAATTAAAAATAGGGAGATGGTTTTATATGATTACACATGTAAAATCTACATGAGATTGCTTACCATCTAAAAGGGAGTGAGGGAGTTGGGAGGAGGGAAGGAAGGAGAGAATTTGAGACTCAAGATTCTTTCAAAATGTTGGAAACAGTTTTTACATGTAATCAGAGAAAAAAATAAAATTTAATATGAAAACAGGGAGATCAATGAGAAGGTTTTTGCAGTAGTCTAGAAATGAGGTAGTGAAAACAATGGTCTTCAACACATGGGCAGGAAGGAGTCTATGATGGCCTTCTAAGAGGTTGCCTCCCTCTAGGGTTTGATGTATAATAACCCCAAGAATCTATGTTTGATAGTTGGAATTCCTGGGACTGTTATCATTTTCATTGTTAGTAGAATAGGGCATTGAGTTTTATTTTATTTTATTAATTAATTCAGAATATTTTCCCATGGTTACAAGATTCATGTTGTTTCCCTCCCCTCCTCCCACACCACTCCCATAGCCAAAGTGCAATTCCTTTGGGTTTTACATATGTCATTGATCAAGACCAATTTCCATATTATTGATATGTAGATATCAATATATCCATATATGTTGATATTGATATCCACTAGGGGGATCACTAATCAACCCATGTGATTAAGCAGTTGTTTTTCTTCTGTGTTTCTACTCCCACAGTTCTTTCTCTGGATGTGGATAGCATTCTTTCTCATAAATCCCTCAGAATTGTCCTTGATTTTGTTGCTAGTAGAGAAGTCCATTACATTTGATTTTGTGCCACAGTGTATCAGTCTCTGTGTACAGTGTTCTTCTGGCTCTGCTCCTTTCACTCTGCATCAATTCCTGGAGGTCATTTCAGTTCACATGGAATTCCTCCAGGTCATTATTCCTCTGAGCACAATTCCATCACCAATAGATACTACAATTTGTTCAGCCATTCCCCAACTGAAGGGCATTTCCTCATTTTCCAATTTTTTGCCACCACAAAGAGCGTGGCTATAAATATTTTTGTACACGTCTTTTTCCTTATGATCTCTTTGGGGTATAAACCCATCAGTGGTATGGCTGGATCAAAGGGCAGGCAGTCTTTTAGCACCCTTTGAGCATAGTTCGAGATGGGCATTGAGTTTTAATGGGAGGATGAGAGTTTTGCTCAAGTAAGTGTGATTAGTTTTCCACCTCTAATGCCACAGGCAAAAATGTCCTAGTCAGCTAAGAAGGGAGACATTTCTAGCATGAAATGTTCCTGGCAGATTCCAGAAGTGGGAGTAGAGTGCCAGACAGGAGATGAGTGTGTGATTAGGAAAGAGATGGCAGGTCAGGGAAAAACTAGGCATTCCCCAATCCCTCCAAAAGAGATGTTTTCCAGATGGCAATAATAATAAAGGAAAGGCAGAAGGAAAGAAAAATGACTACATTTCAAACTAGGCAAGTGGTAAGAAATGTGTGACATAATAACAAATATTGCAGTAAAAAATAGATTCCAATGAATTGTCACTGATTCTTAGATGAATCACTGTCTTTTGATGATGAGAATCTTAAAAGTGAATGAGAATTTCTGGGAGGTAGAGCACTAGAGGCCAGATGTTCAAATAATTCCACTCCCCCCCCCTCCCACACCCACACTCAGACACCTGTGCCCAGTTTTAGAGTGAAATGTAGAAGGAAAGGGAGGAAATTATGAGAGTAAATATGGCAGCAATCATGAAAATCAACTCATCTATTTATATTTAAGGAACTGAAACATGAGACTAGTGATCATACTCACCAAAAAAATGAAATCTTAAAACTCAGAAAAGTCATAAAATATAAAAGTTTCAGGTTAAATTTTCTTTTTTAACTTTCCTGATTAGGTCATATAGACCCAATAATACTGCATTTCTTACATAATATAGATCAAGTTGAGTTTTCGGAAATGAAAGTGTTCTTACACCATAATCAATTTGGTTTTTATAACTATATTAGTAAAATCTGTAAAATCAAAAAATGGGAGCCACAAATGACTAGTTGAGATTTTAAATCAGCATATTTCAGAATTAGTAGTACAAACATTAAAAATACATGTGCTATCCTTAAAAAAAATGAACCTAGAAAAGCAATGATCTTTTCAAATAAACACCAGATTTAAAAATCTGAAAATCAAAAGATTAACAAAATTAAAAGCAAAAAACTGCCATTGGATTGATTAAAAAATTGAAAATTGATAATGTTGATACATATTAGCCATTTGAAAATAAACCAATGAAATAGATAAATCATTAAATTTTCTGATTTTTAAAAAGAAAATGGAAAAACAAATTAGCATCAAAAGTGAAAAAGGAGAATTTACAGTACAGGAAAATGAAAGAAAGGAAATTATTAAAAACTCTTCTGTTCACTCATATGCCAATAAGTTAGATGAAGTTAACCTTTATAACATGAAATACCTATAGAAAAACATATTTTAAGCAGTTTTTCAACATGAAATTAGAATTTTTTAGGCCATTACTTAATTCACGAAATATTCAGCAGCTCCTTAGAGATTACCATAATAGGGGGCAGGTGGATATCTCAGTGGATTAAGAGCCAGGCCTAGACATGGGATCTAGATCTGTCGTCAGATATTTTCTAGCTGTGTGACCTTGGGTAAGTCACCTAACTCTCATTGCCTAGCCCTTGCTGATCTTCTGTTTTAGAAGTATTGATTCTAAGATGGAAGGTAAGTGTTAAAAAAAAACAAGATTATAATGGTAGTAAGAATCTGAGAAGTTTTCTACTCCAGGCTCCTCCATCTCCCTTAATCTATAATTGAAAATGACCGTTTTTACCCATGTCTTTTCTACCATTGCTTCAGAGGGTAGTGTAGTCCTTCTTGACAAGGTTAACATACTAGTGTTCTCAATTCTCATTCCCTTCATCTCCTTTAGAAGCTTGTTTTGGCTATCGGAGCAGAGCCAAGATGGCAGAATAGAGGAGAGAAGCTCCAAGTCACCATGAGAATCCTCTCCAACCAATATTAAAATAAAGCTACAAAATGAATACAGGAATGAAAGAACCAACAAGGAGACAGAAAGAAACAACTTTCAAGAAAAGAAAAACTTAAAAGGTAGGCAGAGAAAATTTGGGGCACTGGGGTGAAAGGGGAGCCATGATCAAGATAAAACCTTGGACATTGTATTACAAGAAATTTTCAAAGATAACTTACCCAGAGATCCTTGAATAAGAAAATAAAATTGAAATTGAAAGAATTCACATATCACCTCCAGAAAAAAATCCTTAAATGACAACTTTGGAGAATGTAATAGCTAAATCCAAGAGCCACCAAGTCAAGGAGAAAAGCTTCAAATAGCCAGAAATAAACCATTCAAATACCACAGAGCTACAATCAGGATCACACAAGACCTAGAGGCTTCTACATTAAAGGATTGAAAGGCATGGAATATGATATTCAGGAAGGCAAAAGATTTGGGTTTACAACCCAGAGTCACCTATCCAGCAAAACTGAGTATATTCTTTCAGGGAAAAATAGATATTCAGTATGATAGAAGATTTCCAAGCATTCCTGAGGAATAAGCCAGACCTAAACAGAAAATCTTAAGTCCAAACACAAGACACAAGTGAAGCCCCAAAAAAGTAAATAAGAAAGAGAAAATTTAAGGGATTCATTGTGGTAAAAAAATGTTAATATATCTACATGAAAAGAGGATTTCTATCATTCTCAAAAATTACTCTCAGTAGGGGGCAGCTGGGTAGCTCAGTGGATTGAGAGCCAGGCCTAGAGACAGGAGGTCCTAGGTTCAAATCCGGCCTCAGACACTTCCCAGCTGTGTGACCCTAGGCAAGTCACTTGACCCCCATTGCCTACCCTTACCAATCTTCCACCTATAAGTCAATACACAGAAGTTAGGGGTTTAAAATTAAAAAAAATACTAAAAAAAAATTACTCTCAGTAGTAGAGAAGATAGAAGGAATTTACTCACAAAGATGGTGATTATGAAGATATGATGTATATGATGACATGATGTGTATATAAATGTGATGGTATGGAATAATATGTATGTATATATGATATGTATGCATATGAATGATATGTTTAAAAATTAATCAAGGGCTGATAGGGTTGCACTGAGAGAAGAGAGAAGGGAGACATAGAATGGGGCAAATTATATAACATAAAGAAGCATGAAAAAATCATTATAAAGAGAGGAGGATAAAGGTGGTAACAAGCAATGCTTAAACTTTATTTTCATCATAACTGGCTCAGAGAGGGAAAAACAATTATACTCAATGGGGTATAGAATTCTATCTCACCCTACAGGGAAGTAGAAGGGGAATAAGATAAGGGAAGATAGAGATAATTGGAGGGAGGGAGAAATAGGTGTGCATGTGAGACAAAAAGCAAAATACTGGTGAGGAGGAACAGAGAGAAAGGGAATAGAGTAGTATCTAAAGGGGATAATATGATGGAGGGCAGTACACAGTTAGTAATCATAACTCTGAATGTGAATGGGATGAACTCACCATAAAATGGAAGTGGATAGCAGAGTGGATTAAAAACCAGAATCCTACTATATGCTGTTTACAAGAAACACATTTGAGGCAGGATGACACACACAGATTAAAGGTAAAAGTTTGGAGCAGAATTTATTATGCATCATCTAAAGTAAAAAAAGCAGTAGCATTCATGATACCAGACAAAGCTAAAGTAGAATTGATCTGATTAAAAGAGAAAAGGAAGGAAATGACATTTGGCTAAAAGGCACTATAAACAATGAAGTAATATCATTACTAAACATTTATGCACCAAATGGGAAAGCATCTAGATTTCTAAAGGAGAAACTAAAAGAGCTTAAGGAGAAAATAGACAGTAGGACCATACTAGTGGGGGACTTCAACTTTCTCCTTTCAGAACTAGATAAATTGAACCAAAAAAAAAAAAAAAAAAAAGAAAAGAAAAGAAATAAAGGAAGTGAGTGAAATGTTAGAAAAATTAGAGTTAATAGGTATCTGGAGAAAACTGAACAGTTTCTCAGCAGTACATGGTACATATACAAAGATTGACCATGTACAGGCCATAGAAACATTGCAAACAAATGCAGAAAAGCAGAAATAATAAATGCAACTTTTTCAGATCATAATGTGATAAAAAATTATGACTAATAAGGGTCCATGGAGAGGCAAATTTAAAATTGATTGGAAACTAAATAATCTAATCAAAGCTTGTGGCTCAAAAAACAAATTATAGAAACAATTACTGACTTCATTGAAGAGAATGATGACTTTGAGGAGATAATATATCAAAATCTATGGGATATAGCCAAAGCAGTACTCGGAAAAATTTGTACTTATATCAACAAAATAGAGAGAGAGGAGATTGATGTATTGGGCTTTCACCTAAAAAAATTAGAAAGTGTTATGAGGAAGTTTAATAAATTATTATTTAGGAGGCTTAGCAGGCAGGACTGAAGGATTCTAAATGGAATGGGGAAGCAGGAAGTGTGGTTGCTCTCTCTGAGACGGACTCCATGGTGGTTGGGGACAAGTTGTAACTGACTCCTGGGAGACCTCAGAGGAAGTGGAGTTTGTACCATGACAGGTTTTAAACCTTTTTCTAAGTATACCATCATAAATGGTAGGAAATGACTTTCCTCCTTCTGGATATCAGGAGATCAGGGATAAAATCAGGGGAAAATTAGGAAAATCAGCCATTCCAAATTGCCCTCCAGAATGGTTGGACCAATTCACAACTCCATCAGCAGTGTATTGATGTCCCAATTTTGCTATATCCCCGTCAACATTTATTGCTTTCCTTGGCTGTCATATTGGCCAATCTGCTAGGTGTGAGGTGGTACCTCAGAGTTGCTTTAATTTGCATTTCTCAGATCAAGAGGGATTTAGAACACTTTTTCATGTGCTTATTGATAGTTTTTATTTCATCCTGTGAAAACTGCCTAGTCATGTCCCTTGACCATTTGTTGATTATGGAATGGCTGATTTTTTGTGGATTTGACTTAATTACTTATATATTTGGGACATTAGACCTTTATCAGAGAGTTTTGTTATTAAAATGTTCTCCCAGTCTATTGCTTTCCTCCTAATTTTGGTTGCATTGGTTTTGTTTGTATAAACCTTTTAAATTTGATATAATTAAAGTCATTCATTTTATATTTTGCAATGTTCTCTATCTCTTGCTTGGTCTTAAATTCCTTCTTTTCCCACAGATCTGAGAGGTATACTAATCTATGTTCACCTAACTTATTTATGATTTCACTCTTTATATTTAAGTCATTTACCCATTTTGAATTTATCTTGGCATAGGTTGTGAGATGTTGATCTAAACCTAATTTCCCCCATACTGTTTTCCAATTTTCCCAGCAGTTTTTGTCAAATAATGAGTTCTTGTCCCAAAAGCTGGGGTCTTTGGGTTTATCGAACACTAGCTTACTGAGGTTATTTACCCCTAGTCTATCCCACTGATCTGCCCTTCTGACTCTTAGCCAATATCATATTGTTTTGATGACCATTGCTTTATATTACAATTTAAGATCTGGTGCTGCTAGGCCCCCATCCTTCACATTTTTTTTCATTATTTTCCTCGATATTCTTGATCTTTTGTTCTTCCAGATGAATTCTGTTAAAATATTTTCTAGTTCTATAAAAAAGTTTTTTGGTAGTTTGATAGGAATGGTACTGAATAAATGGATTAATTTGGGTAGGATTGTCATTTTTATTATATTAGCTCATTCTACCCGGGAGTAGTTAATATTTTTCCAAATGTTTAGATCTAGTTTTAATTGCATGAAAAGTGTCTTGTAGTTCATATAATTCAGATAATTCCTATGTTTGTTTTGACAGATAGATTCCTAAATATTTTATATTGTCTAGAGCAGAGGTTGGCAAGTTAAGTGAACACAGAATAGTATACTTGTCAGATCTCTGGGAAAGGAAAGATTTTAAAACCAAGCAAGAGTTAGAGAAAATTACAAAATGTAAATTAAATGGTTTTGATTATATTAAGCTAAAAAGCTTTTGTACAAACAAAAACAATGTAGTCAAAATCATAAGGGAAACAACAAATTGGGAAAAAATCTTTATAATAAAAAACTCTGACAGGGGTCTAATTACTCAAATATACAAGGAGTTAAAGCAATTGTATAAAAAATCAAGCCATTCCCCAATTGATAAATGGGCAAGAGACATGAATAGGCAATTTTCAGGTAAAGAAATCAAAAGTATCAATAAGCACATGAGAAAGTGTTCTAAATCTCTAATAATTAGAGAAATGCAAATCAAAACAACTCTGAGATATCACCGCACACCTAGCAGATTGGCTAAAATGAAAGAAGGGGAGAGTAATGAATGCTGGAGGGGATGTGGCGAAATTGGGACATTAATGCATTGCTGGTGGAGTTGTGAAATGATACAACCATTCTGGCTGGCAATTTGGAACTATGCTCAAAGGGCTATAAAAGAATGCCTGCCCTTTGATCCAGCCATACCATTGTTGGGTTTGTACCCCAAAGAGATCATAGATAAACAGACTTGTACGAAAATATTTATAGCTGCGCTTTTTGTAGTGGCAAAGCACTGGAAAAGGAGGGTATACCCTTCAATTGGGGAATGGCTGAACAAACTGTGGTATATGCTGGTGATGGAATACTATTGTGCTAAAAGGAATAATAAACTGGAGGAGTTCCAGGTGAACTGGAAAGACCTCCAGGAACTGATGCAGAGGGAAAGGAGCAGAGCCAGAAGAACACTGTACACAGAGACTGATATACTATGGTAAAATCGAATGTAATGGACTTCTGTACTAGCAGCAATGCAATGACCCAGGACAGCTCTGAGGGATTTATGGTAAAGAACGCTACCCACATTCAGAGGAAGGACTGCAGGAGAGGAAACATAGAAGATAAACAATTGCTTGAATGCATGGGCTGAGGCCGACATGATTGGGGATGTGGACTGGAAACTACCACACCAATGCAACTAACAACAATATGGAAATAAGCCCTGAACAAGGCCACATGTTACAACCAGTGGAAATGTGTGTTGGCCATGGCTGGGGGGAGAGCGGGAGGTGAAGGGGAAAGTAGGGGCATAAAGTATGTAAACAGGTTAAAAATGAATATTAATAAATGTTTAAAAAATGATAAAAAAATTTAAAAAAAGAATTCTATTTCCTATTTTGTTAATCTGGACAGTTTATATTTTGTAAATATTCACCCATTTCACCTTGATTGTCATATTTATTGACATATAATTGAGCAAAGTAGTTCTTAATAATTGCCTTAATTTCCTCTTCATTAGAAGTGAGATTGCCTCTTTCATCTTTGATACTGTTAATTTGGTTTTCTTCTTTTCTTATTAGATTGACTACTATTTTATCATTTTATTTTTTTCAATATATCAGCTGATTTATTAGTTCAATAGTTCTTTTACTTTCAATTTGATTAATTTCTCCTTTATTTTCTAGCTTTTCCAATTTTGTTTTTATCTGGAGGTTTTTAATTTGTTCTTTTTCTAATCTTTTACGTTGTAAGCCCAATTCATTGATCTCTGCCCTCTCTATTTTGTGATATAAATTTTCCCTGAGTACTGCTTTGGCTGTATCCCATACATTTTGATATGATGTCTCTTCATTGTCATTCTCCTTAATGAAGTCTGTAATTATTTCTATGATTTCTTCTTTGACCCACCTGTTTTAAAGAATTAGATTATTTAATTTCCAATTAACTTTAAATTTTCCTTTCCATGGACCCTTGTTAATTATAATTTTTACTGTTTTATGATCAGAAAAAGTGGCATTTATTATTTATGCTTTTCTGCATTCGTTTGCAAAATTTCTATGCCCTTGTACATGGCCAGTCTTTGTGTATGTACCATGTACTGCTGAGAAGAAGGTATATTCTTTTTAATCCCTGTTTAGTTTTCTCCAGATATCTATTAACTCTAATTTTTCTAGCATTTCATTTACTTCCCTTACTTCTTTCTTATTTATTTTTTATGTTCAATTTATCTAGTTCTGAGAGGGGAAGGTTAAGATCCCCCCCAATAAGGTCTTACTATCTATTTCCTCTTTGAGCTCCTTTGATTTTTCCTTTAGAAATCTAGATGCTATACCATTTGGTGCACAGATGTTTAGTATTAATATTATTTCATTGTTTATAGTACCTTTTAACAAAATGTAATTTCTTTCCTTATCTCTTTTAATAAGATCAATTTCTACTTTGGCTTTGTCTGGTATTATGATTGCTACTCCTGCTTTTTTTTTACTTTAGATGATGCATAATAAATTCTGTTCTAGCCTTTTACCTTGAATTTGTGTGTGTCACCCTGCCACAAATGTGTTTCTTATAAACAACATATAGTAGGATTTTATTTTTTAATCCACTCTGCTATCCACTTCTGTTTAATGGGGAGTTTTTGTCTCATTCACATTAAGCGTTATGATTACTAACTGTGTATTGCCCTCCATCTTTTTATCCCCTTTAGGTCCTGCTCTATTCCTTTTCACTCTGTTCCTTCTTACCAATATTTTGCTTTCTTTCAATCCCCTCCCCAGTTCCCCTTCCCTTCTATTACCCACCCGCTTTCCTTGTCTTGTTCTCCTTCTACTTCTTTGTAGGGTAAGATAGAATTCTATGCCCCACTGAGTATGCTCGTTTTTCCCTCTCTGAGCCAGTTATAAAGAAAGTAAAGTTTAATCATTGCCCATCACCACTCTTATCCTCCCCTCTCTGAATTGATTTTTCTTGCCTTTTTATATTATATAATTTGCCCCATTCTATGTCTCCCTTCTCTTTTCTCCCAGTGCAACCCTCTCTTTCAGCCTTTGACTGATTTTTTGCATTGTCATTCATGTGTATACATATATCATATATACATATCATTCTATATCATCACATTTACATATATATCATATCATCATAGATCATCATATACGTCATATTATCATAATCAGCTTTTCTACCCTCTGAGTAAATTTCTTCTATCTTCTCTACTACTGAGAGTAATTTTTGAGAATTATAGAAATCCTTTTTCCATATAGACATATAAACATTTTTACCTTAATGAGTCCCTTAAATTTTCTCTTTCTTATTTACCTTTCTGGGCTTCTCTTGTGTCTCATATTTGGCTTTCACATTTTTTGCTTAGGTCTGGCTTATTCTCCAGAAATGCTTGAAAATCTTCTATCTTATTGAATTACCATTTTTTCCCCAGAAGGAATATACTCAGTTTTGCCAGATAGATGTCTCTGGATTGTAAACCCAAATCTTTCACCTTTCTAAATATCATATTCCATGGCTTCTGATCCTTTAATGTAAAAGTTGCTACGTCCTGAGATATCCTGATTGTAGCTCCATGTTATTTGAATGGTTTCTTTCTGGCTGTTTGAAGTATTTCTCCTTGGCTTGGTAGCTTTTGAATTTGGCTATTACATTCCTTGAAGTTGTCAATTGAGGATTTCTTTCTGGAGGTGATCTGTGAATTCTTTCCATTTCAATTTTATTCTTTTTCAAAGATCTCTGGGCAGTTTTCCTTTATAATTTCTTATAATATGATATCCAAGGTTTTTCTTCATCATGGCTTTCAGGTAATCCAGTAATTCTCAGATTGTCTCTCCTCGACCTGTTTTTCAGTTGTTTTTTTTTTTCCAATAAGATATTTGATGTTTTCCTCTGTCTTTTTTTTCATTCCTTTGATTCTACTTTATTGTTTCTTGATTTCTCATGAAATCATTAGTTTGTAGATGGTCAATTCTGATTTTTAAGACCTGGTTTTCCTCTATCAGTTTTTGGTTCTCCTTTTTTAATTGGCCCATTTCTTCTTGCATCACTTTCATTTTTCTTCCCCACTTTTCCTCTATCTCTAATAATTGGTTTTTGAAGTCTTTTTTGAGCTCTTCCAGAATCTATGTCCAATCCATGTTTTTCTTTTGGACTTTAGGTGTGTTTCCTCTGCTTTAACTGTCCCCTTCTGTGTCTGTACTTTGCTCTTTGCCTCCATAAAAAGTGTTTAGTTAGGTGCTTTTTTGATTGTTTGCTCATTTTTTCTATCTAATTATAGGCAGACTCTGTTTTCTGAGGAATTGTGATACCCTCTTAAACTTTAGGCTTTCCTTGATGTTATTTTTGGCTTATTTTCTGTGTTATTACTAGTTTACCAGATGGTCTGAGAGTCCCCTCCCTCTGCTGATTCAATTGACCTTTGAGATACTGATAGCTTGAAGACTTCCTTCAGGTTTAGGTATAAGCTTTTTTTTTTTTTTAAATTTTTAACCCTTAACTTCTGTGTATTGACTTATAGGTGGAAGATTGGTAAGGGTAGGCAATGGGGGTCAAGTGACTTGCCCAGGGTCACACAGCTGGGAAGTGTCTGAGGCTGGATTTGAACCTAGGACCTCCTATCTCTAGGCCTGGCTCTCAATCCACTGAGCTACCCAGCTGCCCCCTAGGTATAAGCTTTTGATCTCACTCTGAACTTGATCAGGTCAGATGCTGATCAGATTCTAGCCCTAGGCTTAGGCTCAGGTTTTTTGTTTGTTTGTTTGTTTATTCTCAAGGTGTTTTTGATTCAATCAGGCACACCCTTGATTGCCCTGTTCTGGAGTTCCATCCTTAGTTTTAGGCAAAAAATCCCTGGGAGGCTTCCCCTGAGAACTGTGTCCTCACCCCAAGCCCAAACTTGGATTCCTGGCTTTGCTCTGGGCCTAGGTGGATTGGCCCCCTTCAGCCCAGATTGCCTTGGGCTGGGACTCTGGACTTCTCCACAGGTTTGCAATTTTGTTAGTTGGCTTGGAACACTAATTGCCTGGTGGGATTTTAAGGTCTGACTTAGCTTGGGCTTAAGTTTGGAACCTGTAAGAGCAGATATGTGGGGTGGGGTTTTTGCTCTTGCCTTGTTCTTCACTTGCTGCTATGCCTCCTGCTAGCTCTGCTCCCCTCTCACCTCAGGTCACCAGATGATCTCTGCCTACCTTTTGGGTTTTTCTTTTTTGAAGGTTGTTTCCCTCTGTCTCTGTTGGTTCTTTCACTCCTGTATTTGTTTTGTGGTGATATTTTATTCTTGGTCAGAGAGGGTTTTCATGGTGAACCGTCCGCTGCTGCCCTCGTTACTTCTCCATCTTGGCTCCACTGGAAAAATATTTTTTAAAAAATTTAAAAAATAAGAAGCTTGTTTAATAATAATTCACTCCTGCTGTCTGTCTCCCCATTAATCTCTCCCTGCCTAAATAAGCTGTTTCTGGGCATATTACAAATATGTTTTGATATTTCCTGTCCAAGAAAAGCCTTCCTTTGACACTGCAATTGCCTCATGCTATATATCACATGCACACTCTTTCCCCTTTTGCTGTTAAACTTCTTGAGAGTCTAAACTTGCTGCTTTCCCTTCCATGCCATTAATTTACTCTTAAATCCTTGTAATCTGTCTGGCTGCCATTCAACTGAAACTGCTCTTTCAAAGGTCATCAGTGACCTTTGGCCTTTCTTCATCATTCGCTTTGACCTTTCTGCAGCATTTGATACTGATAACCATCCATTCCTTGGGATAATTATCTCTAAACTTCCATTTTCTTCCCTTGTTAGACTTGTCTTACCATTCCTTTTCTATTTCCTTCACTAGGTCATCATTTTCCTTTTGATCCCTGATTGTGCAAGTCCTTCAAGCCTCAGAAGAACTTATTTTAGCCTAACTCTTCTCCTCTTCTCTCCTCTCCTTTTCTCTCCTCTACTCTTCTAGTCTCTCTTCTCCTCTCATGAATTCTTCTGTTCTTGTGAGTTCAGTTATCACATCTATGCAATCATTGTTGCCAGTACCTAAAGGCATTTAGGTTGCTCAGTGGATAGAGTGGCTGGGCTTGAAGCCAGGAATACCTGAATTCATATCTGAACTCAGATACTAGTTGAATGACATGAGCGAGGCACTTAACCTCTGTTTGTCTGAATCCACTGGTGAAAACAATGGCAAACCACTCCAATATCTTTGCCAAGAAAACCCCATGAACAGCACTGGGGTGATATGGTCATAGAGTCATGAAGAGTCAGATATAACTAACCAACCACATACCTAAAGGTACAGGAGATGACTCATATTTATATATTTAGCTATGATCTCTACTTTGAACTCCACTGCCAAAATGCTAATTTCCTGCTGGGAATTTTTCACTATAAATCTATGTGGTACATAAAATTCTACATATCCCACATTGGTACAATAAATATAGCATTGGCCTTGAAGTCAGGAAGTCTTGAAATCTAAGACACTAATTGAGACACTTAGCAGCTATGTGACCCTAGGCAAGTCACTTAACCTCTGCATTATTTGTAAAATGTGAATAATAATAGTACCCACTTTCCAAGGTTGTTGTGAAAATAAAATGAGATAATATTTGTAAAGTGCCTTGCAATGATAGTTATTTTTGTTATTGTTCTTTCATTGTGTCTGACTCTTCATGATCCTAGGGATCTTACTGTCCATGGAGTTTTCTTGGCAAAGATATTAGAGTAGTTTGCCATTTCCTTCTCCAGTGGACTAAAGCAAACAGAAGTTAAATTATTTGCCCAGGGTCATACAGCTAGTAAGTATCTGGGGCTAGATTCAAACTCAGATCTTTCTGACTCCAGGCCCAACACTGCAACCATCAAATCATCTAGCTGCTTCCATTATTGTTGTTGTTATTATTGTTATATTCATCCCTGAAAATGGCACCTTCAATTGATACACTTTTAAAATTCGCGAAGCATTTTACATGTATTATCTTAATGTAATAATGATCTAATAGATTCTCACAATAAACTTGTAAAGAAGTAGGTACTATTATTTTTTTATTCATGAGGAAACCGAGGCAGAGCAAATTGTGAACTGCCCAGGGTCACACATATTAAGTATCTGAGACATAATTCAAACCCAGGACCTTCCTGGTTCCAAGTCCAAAATTCAATCAATCATTCCATCTAGCTACCTTTGGCTCTTCCTTTTCCTTCACCCCTCACTGCTAAATAGCTGTCAAGTCCTGTTGATTCTACCTTCACAATATCCTCTCCAATCATATGTCCACTGCCCTAATTTGGGTCTTCATTACCTCTACCTGTTCTGCTGTTATAATATCCTAACTGGTCTCCTAGCCTCTAATATGTACATTCTCCAATCCATCCTTCATAGTTGCCAAAGTAATATTTTTTAATTTAATTTAATTTTAAAATCTAATTTTATTTTTTAGTTTCAAATTCTTTTAAATTCCTCTAACTTCAAATTCCTCCCTCCTCCTTACCCAATAGGAACATAAGAAAACAAAACCATTACATATTTATAATCAGACAAAATAAATTCCCTCGTTAACCACATTAAAAAAAAAGAAAAAAAAGGAAAAGAAAGGAAAAAAAATATGCTTTAATCTGCACTCTGAGTTCATCACTTGCATGTTTTGCCATGAATCCTCTAGAATAATATTTAGTCATTGCATTGATCAGAGCTCCCAAATCCTTCAAAGTCATTCGCCTTTACAATATTGCTATTATTGCATAAATTTTTCTCCTGGTTCTGCTCACTTCATTTTGCCTAGTTCATATAAGTATTCCCAGGTTTCTTTGAGACTCTGTCTTTCATCATTTCACACAGCACACTAGTATTTTCTTTTCTATTCATCTTTGCCAAATGAGTATGGAGTGAAACCTCATAATTCAATAGACGATTCATGAGGAAACAACTACCCAGAGAGAGGAGAAAGGTGATAAACTTAGAGTACAAATTGAGACAAATTCTTCTGGGGATAATTTGGGAATTTGAATCTTTTGACTCTACATATTTTGTAGCTGGGGGGTTTTATTCCTTTCTGGG